>NC_135816.1:14558080-14858080 GCF_964213995.1 Mustelus asterias | reverse complement strand
TGGCCATCCTCACCTTAAAGGACAAACAAGAAAGAGGTGTATTCTAACTTTTTGTGATTCATGTACAAGCACATCCAGATCCCTCTATCCACAACATTCTGCAGTCTCTCTCTCCAATTAAATAATATTCTGCTTTTCTGTTCTTCTCACCAAAATGGACAACCTCCTGCTTTCCCACAATATACCCCATGGCACCATTTTGTTACCCACTCACTTCACCTATCTATATTCCTTTGCAGACTCTGGATGCGGAAGTCCAGCTCCCATTTCCGATTGATCCTACCTTTGCTGTCAGGCCGAGGGGGGGAGTAGGATTCACAAAGGAGGGAAAACCCAAACTCAGCAGATCCAACTGAACTCAGTGCAGAGTTCATCTTAGCTGTTGCAAGGAACTTAACCTGCAGATGGTATAGGTGCAAATGTTCTGTAAAGCTGGTAAGGCCCGTTTAAGTGTCATTATCTTAAGCTTTTTAAATGCCATGCTCTTTAAACATGAAAACAGCCAGGCTCAAGTTGTTAATGAGAGTCTAAAAAACCCTCAGCTGGACTACTTTGATTGACAGGTCATCTGGTGTAGGTTAGAAAATAAATAGCATCTGTTCATTCAGTTTCAATAGACGTATTTGTTGACATTTCCCCAAATGTTATTATGTCATTATGAATGCTTGGTTGAGTTTCAAAAGCTACAATTATCTCAGCAGGAGCTTGTGAGCTCATGGCTTGATTGACTGTTTAAAGAGGATACTAAATGATTAGTTGTCTTTGATGTGAAATCTGAATATAAATTTGTTTGATAAGGGATTAACCATTTGAGGAAATTTAAAAACAATGGATTTCTTGATGGGAGTTTTTTCACTATGAAATGTGCATGCATGCAATTGTTAGGTTTTTTATAATCTCAGCATTGCTCCTGAGCTCAATAGTAGACACTCGGTGAGTGGCTAACAACGTGATATGAGGGTATGAACAATCATAGGGAAATGAGGTGGTTTGCGGGTGGGGGCATGAGTTGGCATGGAGATGGAATTGTGGGTATTGGAGAGATATGGAGGGTTGGTGGTGGATGAGGGGTGTTAGGGATGTGGGCTAGAGGCCATAGCAGCATCAGGAACAACTGGAACAAAGTACTAGAGAACCAAGTTGGGCCTTCGAACCAGCCTGCCCTGTGACTGCATTGGATCTGCTTCTGTGGTTGCCATACCCAACTCAATCCTGCCCTTCTGACACCCATCCACCAAGTGAGATTTGAGTTTAACTGGGTCCTTTAAACCGAGGCCGCTCTGTTAACTTGGAGAATTTCCTGACTTGAACTACTCGCCTCAGTCACAAAATCTGGCCCTTTGTAGCCTCCATACAACTTGCTTCCCTATCTATTATGTATTGTCAGCAAATCTGGCTACAACACACTCTGCATCTTCATCAAATTGAAAATAGTTGAGGCCACAGCACTAATCCCTTTAGAATTCCACTAGTTACAGTTTGCCAATTTAAAATGTCTCATTTAACCTAATTCTCCATTTCCTGCTAGTTAGCCAATCCTCTATCCTTGTCAATATGTTACACCCAACACCATGAGGTCCTTGTGCAGTAACCTTTTGTGGTGTCCGAACGATGTGCCAGTTAGGTGAATTGGCCACGCTAAATTCTCTCTCAGTGTACCTGAACAGGTGCCGGAGAGTGGTGGCTACGGGATTTTCGCAGTAACTTCATTGCAGTGTAAGTAAGCCTACTTGTGACACTAATAAATAAACTTTAAACTTTACTGAATGTCTTTTGGAAATCTAAATGCATTACATCTGCATGTTTCCCTTTACCAATCCTGCTTGTCACACCCTGAAGGAGCTCGATTAAATTTGTCAAACACAATTTCTTTTTCACAAAACCATGTTGACTCTGCCTGACTGTATTATGATTTTCTATATGTCCTGCTGTACTATTTCCTTAATAATGGATTTCAGCAAATGTTAGGCTAACTGGCCTATGGTTTCTAGCTTTCTCTCTCCCTGTCTTCTTGTGTAGAGCTGTTACATTTGTGATTTTCCAATCCACTGGGATCTTTCCAGAATCTAGATAATTTTGTAAGATTGCAACCAATCCATCCTTTATCGCTGCAGCCATTTCCTTGATGATCTTCGGATGCAGGCCACCTAGTCCAGGAATTGTCAGCCTTTAGTCATCTTAGTTCACCAACCACATTTTCTCAATCGTGGTTGTTTTAAATTTCTCCCTCCCTTTTCACCCCTTGATGTTCTACTATTCTTGGGATGCTTTTTACTGTGAAGACAGATATAAAATACTTGTTCAAATTCTCAGCCATTTTCTTGTGCTATTGCCTGGCTTGGTGATTATTGCACACACTAAAAAGAGTTCTCTAAGGGGCAACATTGAGGACAGCACGGTGGCACAGTGGTTAGCACTGCTGCCTCACAGCTGTGGGGTCCTGGGTTTAATTTCCTGCTTGGATCATTGTCTATGTGGAGTTTGCATGTTCTCCCCGTGTCTGCGTGGGTTTCCTCCGGGTGCTCAGGTTTCCTCCCACAGTCCAAAGATGTACAGGTTAGGTGGATTGGCCATGCTAAATTGCCCCTTCGTGTTCCAGGATGTTTATGTTAGAGGGATTAGCAGGGTAAATATGTAGGGTTTCAGGGATAGGGCCTAGGTGGGAATGTTGTCGGCACAGACTTGATGGGCTGAATGGCCTTCTGCACTGTAGGGATTCTATGCTTAACTTTAGCTACTCCTTTCCTTTCTACATACATACAGCCGTCTTCATCGTCTATTTTTATATTTCTTGTTCATTTATTCTCATATTTTAATTGCTCCCTCTTCAATTGGTTTAGTCAACCTTTGCCAGTTTCTAAAATGTTCCAATCTTCTGGCCAACCACTAACCTTTGCATCGTTATACATCTTTCCTTTCAATTTGATCCTAGCCTTAACTTCCTTAGCTAGCCACAGATGATGCACCCTTCTCATAGAGTCTTTGTTTCCCAATGGAATATATCTTTGTTTTGAGATATATCTTTTTAAGTGTCTGCTAATGCTCATTTTGTAGCATAACATTCGATAATTCTCCATGAAAGTGGCATTGTTTCTGCCAATGATTTTCACTCAGCAATGTCAATTAGTATCCAGAAACTCAGTGGATTGATATGACTCTGCGTTATTCAGATGAAGAGTTATCTTGCATTATAAACAGATTAACCCCTCCATTGAACCAGCAGGCAAAGTAACATCGCAACAAACACACCAGTGACGATTCTCAACTTATTTGTTGTGAAGGGTCTTGTCCAGCTGGGTTGAAATCAAAACTGGCCGCAAATAGGTAAAGCAATTAGAACAAAGACCAAAGAAAATTACAGCACAGGCCCTTCAGCCCTCCAAGTCTGCACCGACCATGCTGCCCAACTGAACTAAAACCCCCTACCCTTCCAGGGACCCCATATCCCTCTATTCCCATCCTATTCATGTATTTGTCCTGACGCCCCTTAAAAGTCACAATCATATCTGCTTCCACTACCTCCCCTGGCAGCGAGTTATATCGACTTTTACCTCAAGCACACAAGCCATTTGACCCATCTGGTCTCCACTGCAATTTATTCTCCACATATCCTTCACCTTTTTTCTAATCCTATCAACATTTCTTTCTCTGCCTTTCTCCCTCATGCATTTATCTAACCTTCCTTTAAGTGTAAGCATGCTATTCGCAACTCTTCCTTACCGAGATTTCCACAGTCTCACCACTTTCTGGGTAAAGACATTTCTCCTGGATTACATATTGGATTTATTTGTGACTATTTTATTTTTCTGACCTCCAGTTTTGGACGAGTCCACTTGTGTAAACATTCCTCCCCAGTGAACCTTCTCATAATTTGAAAGATCTCAATTAAGTCACCCTTTCAGCTTTCTCTTTTCTCGAGAAAAGAACCCGAGTCTGTTCAGGTTTTCTGATCTGATCACAGAATTATGGAAACTCATTTTGTCCTGTGCTAGCTCTCTGAAAGAAATGTTCAAGTTACTCCCACAACCCTTGCTAATCCTCTAACTTAATCTCTTCATGCACAAGTCCAATTGTCTGTTCAGAGGTCCTATGAGATTTGATTCCAGTTCAAAGGTGTGCATTGGCCATGCTAAATTGCCCCTTAGTGTCCAAGATGTGAAGATTAGGTGCATTGGCCATGATCAATGCAAGGGTTTACGGGGATAGGGTATGGGATTGGGCCTAGGTAGGGTGTTTTTTCTGAGGGTCAGTGCAGAATCAATGGACTGAATGGACTCTTTGTATTTTAGGGATTGTATGATTCCATCAACCTTTCAGATAATGAATTCCACACCTTAATAATCATCCGTGTGATCAGATTGCTTGCAAAGAGGTTTAGAGATTAACCAATAGCAGTCTTCAAAATTATTGAAGGGTAGATATAAAAATATTTGTAAATTATTTAAAATCTATGACCCTGGTTACCCACCCACTGCCTGAGAAATCAGTTTCTCTCCACTTACCGGACCAAAACCACTATAACTTTGAATATCTGTCCTAGGTCCTATCTTCACCTACTCCAAGGACAGCAAGCTCAACTTCTCCGGTCTCTTCACATGACTGAAGTCCCACGTCTCAGGTACTATTCCAGTAAATCTCTTCTGTACGCTTGCCAGTGTGTTGAAATCCTTGCTTAAGTGCAGTGGCCATAATCTAGCTGAGGCCGAACTGGTTATTTGTAAAGATTGAGTATAAGTTCCCTGATTTGCATCAATGCCCCTATTTACAAGTAGATGGGAGATGGTGGTGTAATGGCAATATCAGTGGGCTTAGGAATTTAAACTCAATTGATAAATCTGCAAAGTAAAGCTAGTCTCGGTAATGGTGATCACGAAACTATCAATTGTTGTTAAAAACTCATCTGGTTCACTAAAAACTCTTCAGGGAAGGAAATCTGCTGTCTTTCCCTGGTCTGGTCAACATGTGAGTCCAAATCCAGAGCGGTGCGGCTGACTAATGACTGAGCAAGCTATTCAGTTCAAGGGCAATTAGGGATGGGCAATAAATGCTGACCCAGCGAGTGACATTCATGTCCCATGAAAGAATTTTAAAAAGATGTATTCCACATGGTTTCTAAATCAACTTATCAATGTATCCTGCCGATTGTTACAAATGCTACTGCTACATTCACTAGGGTGATTCTGGGAGTAATTTCCCACAACTGAAGTCCAACTCTTCAATCGAGTAATGTGAAAGTGTAGACACTGGATAGTGCAGGCACTGGATAGTGCAGGCACTGGATAGTGTAGACACTGGATAGTGTAGACACTGAATAGTGTAAACACTGAATAGAGTAAACACTGAATAGTGTAGGCACAGAATAGTGTAGGCACAGAATAGTGTAAACACTGAATAGAGTAAACACAGAATAGTGTAGGCACAGAATAGTGTAGGTGTTGGATAGTGTAGATACTGGATAGTGTAGACGCTGGATAGTGTAGATGCTGGATAGTGTAGGCACTGGATAGTGTAAACACTGAATAGAGTAAACACTGAATAGTGTAGGCACAGAATAGTGTAGGCACAGAATAGTGTAGGTGTTGGATAGTGTAGATACTGGATAGTGTAGACGCTGGATAGTGTAGATGCTGGATAGTGTAGGCACTGGATAGTGTAAATGCTGGATAGTGTAGAAACTGGATAGTGTAGATACTGGATAGTGTAGACGCTGGATAGTGTAGACGCTGGATAGTGTAGACGCTGGATAGTGTAGACGCTGGATAGTGTAGAAACTGGATAGTGTAGACGCTGGATAGTGTAGGCGCTGGATAGTGTAGATTCTGGATAGTGTAGACACTGGATAGTGTAAATGCTGGATAGTGTAGAAACTGGATAGTGTAGATACTGGATAGTGTAGACACTGGATAGTGTAGATGCTGGATAGTGTAGATTCTGGATAGTGTAGACTCAGGATAGTGTAGATTCTGGATAGTGTAGACACTGGATAGTGTAGACGCTGGGTAGTGTAGACGCTGGATAGTGTAGACGCTGGATAGTGTTGAGACTGGGTAGTGTAGACGCTGGATAGTGTAGACGCTGGATAGTGTAGGCACTGGATAGTGTAGACACTGGATAGTGTAGACACTGGATAGTGTAGACGCTGGATAGTGTAGACGCTGGATAGTGTTGAGACTGGGTAGTGTAGACGCTGGGTAGTGTAGACGCTGGATAGTGTAGACGCTGGATAGTGTAGATGCTGGATAGGGTAGACGCTGGATAGTGTAGACGCTGGATAGTGTTGAGACTGGGTAGTGTAGACGCTGGATAGTGTAGACGCTGGATAGTGTAGACGCTGGATAGTGTAGACACTGGATAGTGCTGATACTGGATAGTGTAGACGCTGGATAGTGTAGACGCTGGATAGTGTAGACGCTGGATAGTGCTGATACTGGATAGTGCAGACGCTGGATAGTGTAGACGCTGGATAGTGTAGACGCTGGATAGTGTAGACACTGGATAGTGTAGACGCAGGATAGTGTCGAGGCTGGATAGTGTAGACACTGGATAGTGTAGACGCTGGATAGTGTAGACACTGGATAGTGTAGACGCAGGATAGTGTAGAAGCTGGATAGTGTAGACACTGGATAGTGTAGACACTGGATAGTGTAGACACTGGATAGTGTAGACGCAGGATAGTGTCGAGGCTGGATAGTGTAGACACTGGATAGTGTAGACGCTGGATAGTGTAGACGCTGGATAGTGTTGAGACTGGGTAGTGTAGACGCTGGATGGTGTAGACGCTGGATAGTGTAGACACTGGATAGTGTAGACACTGGATAGTGTAGACACTGGATAGTGTAGACGCAGGATAGTGTCGAGGCTGGATAGTGTAGACGCTGGATAGTGTAGACGCTGGATAGTGTAGACACTGGATAGTGTAGACACTGGATAGTGTAGACACTGGATAGTGTAGACGCTGGATAGTGTAGACGCTGGATAGTGTTGAGACTGGGTAGTGTAGACGCTGGATAGTGTAGACGCTGGATAGTGTAGGCACTGGATAGTGTAGACACTGGATAGTGTAGACACTGGATAGTGTAGACGCTGGATAGTGTAGACGCTGGATAGTGTTGAGACTGGGTAGTGTAGACGCTGGGTAGTGTAGACGCTGGATAGTGTAGACGCTGGATAGAGTAGACGCTGGATACTGTAGATACTGGATAGTGTAGACGCTGGATAGTGTTGAGACTGGGTAGTGTAGACGCTGGGTAGTGTAGACGCTGGGTAGTGTAGACGCTGGATAGTGTAGACGCTGGATAGTGTAGACGCTGGATAGTGTAGACACTGGATGGTGTAGACGCTGGATAGTGTAGACGCTGGATAGTGTAGACGCTGGATAGTGTAGACGCTGGATAGTGTAGACACTGGATAGTGTAGACGCTGGATAGTGCAGACGCTGGATAGTGTAGACGCTGGATAGTGTAGACACTGGATAGTGTAAACGCTGGATAGTGTAGACGCTGGATAGTGTTGATACTGGATAGTGTAGACGCTGGATAGTGTAGACGCTGGATAGTGTAGACGCTGGATAGTGTAGACACTGGATAGTGTAGATGCTGGATAGTGTAGACGCTGGATAGTGTAGATGCTGGATAGTGTAGATGCTGGATAGTGTAGACACTGGATAGTGTAGATGCTGGATAGTGTAGACGCTGGATAGTGTAGACACTGGATAGTGTAGACGCTGGATAGTGTAGACGCTGGATAGTGTAGACGCTGGATAGTGTAGACACTGGATAGTGTAGATGCTGGATAGTGTAGACGCTGGATAGTGTAGACGCTGGATAGTGTTGATACTGGATAGTGTAGACACTGGATAGTGTAGATGCTGGATAGTGTAGACGCTGGATAGTGTAGAAGCTGGATAGGGTAGATACTGGATAGTGTAGACACTGGATAGTGTAGATGCTGGATAGTGTAGACACTGGATAGTGTAGACACTGGATAGTGTAGATGCTGGATAGTGTAGACGCTGGATAGTGTAGACGCTGGATAGGGTAGATACTGGATAGTGTAGACACTGGATAGTGTAGACGCTGGATAGTGTAGACGCTGGATAGTGTAGATACTGGATAGTGTAGACACTGGATAGTGTAGATGCTGGATAGTGTAGACGCTGGATAGGGTAGATACTGGATAGTGTAGACACTGGATAGTGTAGACGCTGGATAGTGTAGACGCTGGATAGTGTAGATACTGGATAGTGTAGACACTGGATAGTGTAGATGCTGGATAGTGTAGACACTGGATAGTGTAGACACTGGATAGTGTAGATGCTGGATAGTGTAGACGCTGGATAGTGTTGATACTGGATAGTGTAGACGCTGGATAGTGTAGACGCTGGATAGTGTAGACGCTGGATAGTGTAGACACTGGATAGTGTAGACGCTGGATAGTGTAGACGCTGGATAGTGTAGACGCTGGATAGTGTAGACACTGGATAGTGTAGACACTGGATAGTGTAGACGCAGGATAGTGTAGACGCTGGATAGTGTAGACGCTGGATAGTGTAGACACTGGATAGTGTAGACGCTGGATAGTGTAGACGCTGGATAGTGTTGATACTGGATAGTCTAGACGCAGGATAGTGTCGAGGCTGGATAGTGTAGGCACTGGATAGTGTAGACGCAGGATAGTGTAGACGCTGGATAGTGTTGATACTGGATAGTGTAGACGCAGGATAGTGTAGACGCTGGATAGTGTAGACACTGGATAGTGTAGACACTGGATAGTGTAGACACTGGATAGTGTAGACGCTGGATAGTGTTGAGACTGGGTAGTGTAGACGCTGGATAGTGTAGATGCTGGATAGTGTAGGCACTGGATAGTGTAGACACTGGATAGTGTAGACACTGGATAGTGTAGACGCTGGATAGTGTAGACGCTGGATAGTGTTGAGACTGGGTAGTGTAGACGCTGGGTAGTGTAGACGCTGGATAGTGTAGACGCTGGATAGTGTAGACGCTGGATACTGTAGATACTGGATAGTGCAGACGCTGGATAGTGTAGACGCTGGATAGTGTAGACACTGGATAGTGTAGACGCTGGATAGTGTTGATACTGGATAGTGTAGACGCTGGATAGTGTAGACACTGGATAGTGTAGACGCTGGATAGTGCAGACGCTGGATAGTGTAGACGCTGGATAGTGTAGACACTGGATAGTGTAGACGCTGGATAGTGTAGACGCTGGATAGTGTAGACGCTGGATAGTGTAGACGCTGGATAGTGTAGACACTGGATAGTGTAGATGCTGGATAGTGTAGACGCTGGATAGTGTAGACGCTGGATAGTGTTGATACTGGATAGTGTAGACACTGGATAGTGTAGATGCTGGATAGTGTAGACGCTGGATAGTGTAGACGCTGGATAGGGTAGATACTGGATAGTGTAGACACTGGATAGTGTAGATGCTGGATAGTGTAGACACTGGATAGTGTAGACACTGGATAGTGTAGATGCTGGATAGTGTAGACGCTGGATAGTGTAGATACTGGATAGTGTAGACACTGGATAGTGTAGATGCTGGATAGTGTAGACGCTGGATAGGGTAGATACTGGATAGTGTAGACACTGGATAGTGTAGACGCTGGATAGTGTAGACGCTGGATAGTGTAGATACTGGATAGTGTAGACACTGGATAGTGTAGATGCTGGATAGTGTAGACGCTGGATAGGGTAGATACTGGATAGTGTAGACACTGGATAGTGTAGACGCTGGATAGTGTAGACGCTGGATAGTGTAGATACTGGATAGTGTAGACACTGGATAGTGTAGATGCTGGATAGTGTAGACACTGGATAGTGTAGACACTGGATAGTGTAGATGCTGGATAGTGTAGACGCTGGATAGTGTTGATACTGGATAGTGTAGACGCTGGATAGTGTAGACGCTGGATAGTGTAGACGCTGGATAGTGTAGATGCTGGATAGTGTAGACACTGGATAGTGTAGACGCAGGATAGTGTAGACGCTGGATAGTGTAGACGCTGGATAGTGTAGACGCTGGATAGTGTTGATACTGGATAGTGTAGACGCTGGATAGTGTAGACGCTGGATAGTGTAGACACTGGATAGTGTAGACGCTGGATAGTGTAGACGCTGGATAGTGTTGATACTGGATAGTGTAGACGCAGGATAGTGTCGAGGCTGGATAGTGTAGGCACTGGATAGTGTAGACGCTGGATAGTGTTGATACTGGATAGTGTAGACGCTGGATAGTGTTGATACTGGATAGTGTAGACGCTGGATAGTGTTGATACTGGATAGTGTAGACGCAGGATAGTGTAGACGCTGGATAGTGTAGACACTGGATAGTGTAGACGCAGGATAGTGTAGACGCTGGATAGTGTTGATACTGGATAGTGTAGACGCAGGATAGTGTAGACGCTGGATAGTGTAGACGCTGGATAGTGTAGACACTGGATAGTGTAGACGCTGGATAGTGTTGATACTGGATAGTGTAGACGCAGGATAGTGTCGAGGCTGGATAGTGTAGGCACTGGATAGTGCAGACGCTGGATAGTGTAGACACTGCATAGTGTAGACGCAGGATAGTGTCGAGGCTGGATAGTGTAGACACTGGATAGTGTAGACACTGGATACTGTAGATACTGGATAGTGTAGACACTGGATACTGTAGATACTGGATAGTGTAGACGCTGGATAGTGTAGACGCTGGATAGTGTAGACACTGGATAGTGTAGACGCTGGATAGTGTAGAAACTGGGTAGTGTAGACACTGGATACTGTAGATACTGGATAGTGTAGACACTGGATAGTGTAGACGCTGGATAGTGTAGACGCTGGATAGTGCAGACGCTGGATAGTGCAGACGCTGGATAGTGTAGGCGCTGGATAGTGTAGACGCTGGATAGTGTAGACGCTGGATAGTGTAGACACTGGATAGTGTAGACGCAGGATAGTGTCGAGGCTGGATAGTGTAGACACTGGATAGTGTAGACGCTGGATAGTGCAGACGCTGGATAGTGCAGACGCTGGATAGTGCAGACGCTGGATAGTGTAGGCGCTGGATAGTGTAGGCACTGGATAGTGTAGAAACTGGATAGTGTAGACACGGGATAGTGTTGATACTGGATAGTGTTGATACTGGATAGTGTAAATGCTGGATAGTGTAGATACTAGATAGTGTAGACGCTGGATAGTGTAGGCACTGGATAGTGTAGGCACTGGATAGTGTAGAAACTGGATAGTGTAGACACTGGATAGTGTAGAAACTGGGTAGTGTAGACACTGGATACTGTAGATACTGGATAGTGTAGGCACTGGATAGTGTAGACGCTGGATAGTGTAGAAACTGGGTAGTGTAGACACTGGATACTGTAGATACTGGATAGTGTAGACGCTGGATAGTGTAGACGCTGGATAGTGTTGATACTGGATAGTGTAGATGCTGGATAGTGTAGACACTGGATAGTGTAGATGCTGGATAGTGTTGATACTGGATAGTGTAGATGCTGGATAGTGTAGACACTGGATAGTGTAGGCGCTGGATAGTGTAGGCACTGGATAGTGTAGAAACTGGATAGTGTAGACACGGGATAGTGTTGATACTGGATAGTGTTGATACTGGATAGTGTAAATGCTGGATAGTGTAGATACTAGATAGTGTAGACGCTGGATAGTGTAGGCACTGGATAGTGTAGGCACTGGATAGTGTAGAAACTGGATAGTGTAGACACTGGATAGTGTAGAAACTGGGTAGTGTAGACACTGGATACTGTAGATACTGGATAGTGTAGGCACTGGATAGTGTAGACGCTGGATAGTGTAGAAACTGGGTAGTGTAGACACTGGATACTGTAGATACTGGATAGTGTAGACGCTGGATAGTGTAGACGCTGGATAGTGTTGATACTGGATAGTGTAGATGCTGGATAGTGTAGACACTGGATAGTGTAGATGCTGGATAGTGTTGATACTGGATAGTGTAGATGCTGGATAGTGTAGACACTGGATAGTGTCGAGGCTGGATAGTGTAGGCGCTGGATAGTGTAGACGCTGGATAGTGCAGACGCTGGATAGTGCAGACGCTGGATAGTATAGACGCTGGATAGTGTAGGCACTGGACAGTGTAGGCGCTGGATAGTGTCGAGGCTGGATAGTGTAGACGCTGGATAGTGTAGACGCTGGATAGTGTAGATACTGGATACTGTAGGTACTGGATACTGTAGATACTGGATACTGTAGATACTGGATAGTGCAGATACTGGCTAGTGCAGATACTGGATAGTGTAGATGCTGGATAGTGTAGATGCTGGATAGTGTAGACACTGGATAGTGTAGACACTGGATAGTGTAGACACTAGATAGTGTAGATACTGGATAGTGTAGATACTGGATCGTGTAGATACTGGATAGTCCAGATACTGGATACTGTAGATACTGGATAGTACAGATACTGGATAGTGCAGATACTGGATAGTGCAGATACTGGATAGTGCAGATACTGGATAGTGCAGATACTGACTAGTGTAGAAAATGGATAGTGTAGATACTGGTTAGTGTAGGTATTGGATAGTATAGATACTGGATAGTGTAGCTATTGGATAGTGTAGGTACTGGATATTGTAGGTATTGGATAGTGTAGGTATTGGATAGTGTAGATACTGGATACTGTAGTTTTTGAATAGTGTAGATAGTGGATAGTATAGATACTGGATAGTGTAGACACTGGATAGTGTAGACACTGGATAGTGTAGGTATTGGATAGTGCAGATACTGGATAGTGTAGTTATTTAATAGTGTCGCATAATGCCTCATTAAATATTTGATTCTGTGTCTGCCATAACTGATGTGTCCAAAGTAATAAAATGAATTACAATTAAAATAAAGCAGTCCCGACATCTTGATTCTACACGTGATATTTCAAAATTCTTTAAGTTGAAACTGCGGTTTCCCAGAATTTGATAGAGGCAACCTAAATAACTCCTGGATTTTCTCAAGTGGGTGTTTGTTTGTGGAAGTGTTTCCTCATGCAGCAGTTTGAGGTGTGAGTATTGGTGACTGAAAGGAATCTCTAGTTTATTCCGGGAGGATTAGAGAACGTTCTGGATGAGATGTGCAATGAGTGAAAGAATCAAAAAGGCACAATGAGACGGGACAATGCCAGGGGGATAGAGAGAGACTCAGTCTGTAGTGGAGAAAAGATACTTGTGTTAAAATGTCCAGTGCTGGGGATTCAGAGTTAGGAGAAAGGCTGAGGCACAAGATAAAAAAGTTGCAAAACTTACAGAGCAGTTGGTGACAACCAGGAATGGTGTGAATAAATCCAGGAGCATGCAGCAGCTAGCTTTCTGAATTAACACCTTGCAAATTAACAGGACGCATGATTTAGATAAAAGGAATATCGAAATTGAAGAATGCAACCTGGAGGATTTTTGCAGGAGGATTTATAGAATAGAATCCCTACAATGCAGAAGGAGGCCATTTGACCCATCGAGTCTTCACTGACTCTCTGAAAGAGCATCTTACGCAGGCCCCACACGCAGGCATGGGGAGAACGTACACACTCCACACAGACAGTCACCCAAGGCTGGAATCGAACCGAGATCTCTGGCATTGTGAGGCAGCAGTGCTAACCACTGTCACCATACCGTCCTATATAAAATGAATCACAGCGCACAAGTCATAGAATCATAGAATCCCTACAGGGCAGAAGGAGGCAATTCGGCCCATCAAACACGCACTGAAAACCCAGGCCCCATCCTTGTAGCCCCATGTATTTACCCTACTAATCCCCCTGATACTAAGAGGCAATTTCCCATGGCCAATGCACCTAACCCGCACAAGTTTGGACTCTGGACGGAAACCAGAGCACCTTAAAGGAAACCCACGCAGACATGGGGAGAACGCACAAATTCCACACAGACAGTCACCCAAGGCAAGAATCGGTCCCTGGTGCTGTGAGGCAGCAGTGCTAACCACTGTGCCACCATGCCGCCGTTGCAAGTGTTCCATAAAAATCCCTGTGTTAGGGAAAAGGGTTAGGTAGTAAAAAGTTTTTAAAAGCCCACAAAGTTAAAATTACTTTGAGCATCATGTAGGCAACATGTTCTATTTTTATTTCAGAGGGGAAAAGACTGCTGTCTATGGTTTTCAATTTCTGTATGTGAGAGTGTGTGGATGCTTCCTGACCTGGGAACGAAAGTCTGTTTAACCAAGTTATTTGTATTGGTATCTCCCATTGTCCTGCTTCCCCCATTGTAGCTGGCCATCTTGTGCCATTGTAATGTCTGTCTAGTGCATCATTTCTGAGGAACGTGAGCCATGTTTTTGGTTTGGAATTGGTTGAAACTGTATTGGCCTTGAGATCTGGGTATAATCACATTAACTTTGGCAATTTAACTCATTACAAAGCTTAATATTTTCTCAGATGCATGGACGCATGAAAATGTGAATGTTAAATGTAATTGTTTCAATTTAAGATTGTGCACAAATGTTGGGTTACATTTTAAATTAAGGAAGTTGATGTGGAATTTTTCAGTCACCACAGGATGTGAATGACAAAACTTTTATTTCACTGTGAAAACAAGCTTGTTTTTAATTCATTCATGGGACATGGGCATCGCTGCCTGGCCAGCATTTATTGCCCATCTCTACAAACAGTCATGAACAGAGCACAGCTTGGTATGGCTCTTGCTCTGTCCAAAACCGCAAGAAATCACAAAGGGTGTGAATGAAGCCCAGTCCATCACTCAAACCAGCCTCCCATCCATTAACACTGTCTACATTTCCCGCTGCCTCGGAAAAGCAACCAGCATAATCAAGGACCTCATGCACCCCGGACATTCTCTCTTCCACCTTCTTCTGTCGGGAAAAACATACAAAACTCTGAGGGCACATATCAACCGACTCAAGAACAGCTTTTTCCCTGCAGCCATCAGACTTTTGAATGGACCTACCTCGCATTAAGTTAATTTTTCTCCACACCCTAGCTATGACTGTAACACTACATTCTGCACTCTCTCCTTTCCTTCTCTATGAATGGTATACTTTTGCCTGTATAGTGCGCAAGAAACAATACTTTTCACTGTATAGTAATACATGTGACAATAATAAATCAAATCGAATCAAATCAGAGTCAACCACATTTTCAGTTTTGTTGTTTGTTTTTTAACCAATAATCTGGAAAGCCACTCGATGGAACAAAGAAAATAGGTGATGTAATTTATTGTTCCTTGTAAGTGTGTGCAACTGTTACCGTGTTACTGACTGTGTCGTGCATTCTTCTTCAAGATGTTCTGAATTAATTTGGAAGTACTGAGATTGATTGCCCTATTAAGTGTGAAAATCTGAAATATTCATTGCAGCCACATTAAATTCCCGCTTGTTGAAAATTTAGTGAATGCCTCTGGTTCCAGACAAGAGATAAATAATTGACATTTTTGAATTTCTGAACACTTGCTCGGAGTCTGTAAATTGAGTTGGTTCTGATTATGTTCTCACCTTGGAATGGGACGTGTAAGCAGGAAAGGAGAAGCAAGTGGGGCAATCTGAAGATATCTTGCAATTAGATTTGTCTCACCAGATTGTGTGCTTAAAGTTTATACGTTCACTCAAAGGTTGAGATAAGCTGGGCGACGCAAGCTGACACTGATTGATGATGTCTGGGGTTGTCATATTTGGAAATGCAATGTTCCACAAGCAGCTAGTGCAGTTCTACATGCTTCCTGGTTATCAGGTTAATGCTTTTTAATTGGCCCAAGCCACGACTTTTGTATTGACAATTTATCTGAAGGTTCATTGAGTGTCGACATGGGATAACTGAATGCAACAGAAATTAATCCAAGGAAAAGCGGGATAAAAGTAAAGTTAAAGTTTATTTATTAGTCACAAGTAAGGCTTACAATGAAGTTACTGTGAAATTCCTCTTGTCGCCACAGTCTGGCGCCGGTTCGGGTAAAGGGAAAGGAAGGAAAGTGGAGATGAGACCAGGATATGATCAGCCGTGGTGATGTTAAATGGCGGAGCAGGCTGGGAGGACTGAATTAGAATAGAATGCCTACAGTGCAGAAAGAGGCCATTCGGCCGATCATGTCTGCACCGACAACAATCCCACCCAGGCCCTATCCCCGTAACCCCACATATTTATCCTGCTATCCTTGCCTTTAGAGGACGGGGCATAGAGTATAAAAGTTGGGGTCTGATGTTGCAGATGTATAGAACGTTGGTTTGGCCGCATTTGGAATACTGCGTCCAGTTCTGGTCGCCACACTACCAGAAGGACGTGGAGGCTTTGGAGAGAGTACAGAGGAGGTTTACCAGGATGTTGCCTGGTATGGAGGGGCTTGGTTATGAGGAGAGATTGGGTAAACTGGGGTTGTTCTCCCTGGAAAGACGGAGGACGAGAGGAGACTTAATAGAGGTGTATAAAATTATGAAAGGCATAGGTAGGGTGAACGGTGGGAAGCTTTTCCCCAGGTCGGTGGTGACGTTCACGAGGGGTCATAGGTTCAAAGTGAAGGGGGGGAGGTTTAACACAGATATCAGAAGGACATATTTTACACAGAGGGTGGTGGGGGCCTGGAATGCACTGCCAGGCAAGGTGGTGGAGGTGGACACACTGGGAACATTTAAGACTTATCTAGATAGCCATATGAACAGAGTGGGAATGGAGGGATACAAAAGAATGGTCTAGTTTGGACCAGGGAGCGGCACGGGTTAGGAGGGCCGAAGGGCCTGTTCCTGTGCTGTATTGTTCTTTGTTCTTACTCCCTCTAACCTAAGCATCCCTGGACACTAAGAGTCAACTTAGCATGGCCAACCAACCTAACCTGCACATATTTGGACTGTGGGAGGAAACCGGAGTACCCGGAGAAAACCCATGCAGATACAGGGAGAATGTGCAAACTCCACATAGATAGTGACCCGAGCTGGGAATCGGACCCAGGTCCTTGGAGCTGTGAGGCAGCAGTGCTAACCACTGTACCACTGTGCCGCCTACTCCTGCTCCTAACTCCTATGTTCTGTCAGAAGTTTGATGAAAAGTATGCAAGAATATCCAATCAGGGTAATGGTAATTTAGCAATTTGGACGGAATGATCTTGCTGATGTAATGTTGAGGTATAAGGATGAGATGAAGCTGTAATTATGGGTACCGGATTTGGGAGATGGTGTATACATAATTTGCATCCTCCCAACTGTTTTGTTGTTATCAGATACAACTGCATATGCATCTGGAAGTTGGATCATATTCTTTTTTATCAAACGATTCTAATTGTGGAGGGTGCTAATTTGCAATTCTATTCACATAAAATGATCATACAACAATGGACTTTAAAATGGTATCCTGAGAATTCACGATTGCAGCAACCCTGTGTCAAGCTTAATCATGTTGCCATTCAGAGGGGAGATGCGGAAATTAAGAACACAGTTTCAGCAGCTTTGATATTTGATTCAAATGATTGTGGCGCATCATAACCATCACAAGGTTGGAATTGAGAACATCACATATGAGCTAATGAGAATTTTTGTTTGAACAGAATCCAATGAACACTGTGACACTCCCAGTACTTACGCTGGTGCTGCTTCGGTTAATTGTCAGGTAATTTTGATTTAATATGGGGATGACGTATTCAAAAACAGGGACTGCAACAGGATGATGCTTTTCAATGGACTAAAGTGACTGTACAAATGTTACCCAGGTAACTCCTGTTGGAAAGGACAGAGAGCAAAAGTGGGGGAGAGTGGAAAGAGGGTTCTCAATACCAATATACCGTAACATCCTGGGATGTCTGTGGGATTAGCTCAAAATGAGTTAAAACAGCTTTTGGTGAACATGTGATGTATTGTGTGAGGCAAGGGGTTCTTGTTAAGATTAAAGAATTATGGAATATTGGAATGTCACTCATCCATGTCATTGCTGATATTGGTTTGATGACTGGTGTTTAGAGTAATGAAATAAAGTGGGCCACATAACCATAGTAACAGAATGATTGGGAGAGATTGGGAGGACTTAAATTCATCTTTCCATCCCCATTTTGTAATTTTGATGTCAGTTTTAGGTATCATTCATTCACTGCGATTTAGTGGTAGAATGCATAGAATGAAGACATCAGAAGCAGAGTTAGTACAAGAGTTGTGTGAGCCCTTATATGTTGTACTCAAGTTTGATTATGCAGCATGATATACTGGATATTCATGTTAGATTGTGTACATGAGGTCACTAAAGACTCAAGTACATATATTGGAATGGTGGATTGTGATGTACTTCAAGTGCATACTAAACTGTGCAGCATGATTTTTTGTTAAAGACTTGAATCTGCAGTTGTTGCAATTGATGTATGTGTACTCTGGTGTTTAAAGTTACAAAAATAATTAGACCAAGCAGTTTAACGATAGTGCTCAGATTATCTGTTTGAGTGATATTGATTCAGAGATAAATACTGGCCAGGACACTGCTCTTCTCCAAAATATTGTCATCCTTTACCACCTTAAAGAGCATACAGGGCTTCATTTAACACCTCACCCAAAAAAGACACCCCCAACAGTGTAGCACACCCTCAGTAATACACTGGAGTGTCAATCTGGAAAAATATGCTCAGGTCTCTGGAGTGGGAGTTGAACCCACACCTTCTGATCTGCAGGTGTGAGTGCAATCTATAGAATCCCTACAGTGCAGAAGGAGGCCATTTGGTACATCGAATCAGCACCAACTCTCCGAAAGAGCATCTTATCCAGGCCCACCACCATGCACTATTCCTGTAACCCCACACACTTACCAATGCCAGGGACCCAGGTTCGATTCCTGGCTTGGGTCACTGTCTGTCTGGAGTCTGCATGTTCTGCCTATGCCTGTGTGTGTTTCCTCTGGGTACTCACTTTTCCTCTCACAGTCCGAAAGACGCGCTGGTGAGGTGTATTGGCCATGCTAAATTCTCCCTCAGTGTACCCAAACAGGCGCTGGAGTGTGGCGACTAGGGGATTTTCACAGTAACTTCATTGTAGTGTTAATGTAAGCCTACTTGTGACATTAATAAATGAACTTAACCTTAACCTGCACATCTTTGGACTGTGGGAGGAAACAGGAACACCCGAAGGGAACCCACGCAGACACAGGGAGAACATGCAGACTCCACACAGAGTTCCGAGGCCGGAATTGAACGTTAGCTGTGCTAACGACTGTGCCACCGTGCTGCCCAATCTACTGAGTCACAGCTGGCACTCTGCTGTTGCCTGTCAGGCAGTGAGCCCAGGCTGCTGCTGGAGAGGATGCAATCAGCCGTGAGCCATCTAGTCCCAGAGCTGCTTGAAGTTATCCTCCAAGGTCAGATTAAGTCTCGCCAGTAAACAGCAATTGTGCACCAAACATGCTGCCGTAACTGGGTAGCACTGCGTAGGAGCACTAGCCCAGGCAAAGACACCTGCAGGACAGGCACGGGGGGAAAACATAAGGCTGGAAGTTCATGTTTGTATGCAACATGGCATGACTTGATGAGATTCATTTGGATTGTTTATTTTGTGGTGACTTTTATTTTTGCGTTGTGGTCAAGCAGACATTGCAATGGTCCGCACCACAGGAAAGGAAAGGCATGGGACTGTCATTGAAAGGGGAACTGGTGCACTTGTATCATCTTTGAATTAGGTCTTCAAGGCTTGCTCGAGCAGAAAGTGCTGTCTCGGTTTCCACCTCCCTTCCTGCCCCTCAGCTACTCACCATATAACTGGTGGCAACGTTTACCTGGTCATGCTGTTGAGGTTATGCCGCGTCCAGCAGACCATCGTGAGTCTTGACACCCCCTCAGGTGAGCAGCAAAGGGCTCCTTCCGGAACAGTCCATTCAGCAGTGCTGTTTCAGCATGCAAATTATCTGCTCTCTCTTGGATTTTCACAAGGGGATTTTCACAGTAACTTCATTGCAGTGTTAATGTAAGCCCACTTGTGACACCAACAAATAAAAGTTAAACTTTATCATGTGACAGCATGGCTTTCTTTATATGTGTAGCTTGCACAAGAGCCATGTTGTCATCCAGTAACTACCCTTTAGTTTGTCAAGGTGGTTTAAATGCAACAGACTGCCACGTAGGAAAGGCATCATTACTGCAGTCAGGACACCATGCATTGATTTATATGATTTACTATTTATGGTCAACACCATCTAGGCATTGAAGATTCCTGGCTATATAGCAGAATTGACATATGGACCCAATAAAGCAATATGTGCACAGTTGACTCTCCCTCTCCCTATCCCTCCTCTAATCCTACAACCCTAATTGTAGCCTTTTGAGCATCCCTCATTTCAATCACTCCACCAAGGTAGTAGCCAAGTCTGTGAAGACTCCCAGCTCAGGAATTCTCTCCATAAACCATTATGCCCCTCTACCTCTCTCCTACTTTAAAATGCCCCTCAAAATCTTATCATCAGCCCTAATATTTCTTAATGTGGTTCAGTGACACAATTTGTGTGATGATGCTTCTTGGGATGTTTTACCAGACGAAAAGCCCTTTACGAATACAGGTTGTTATCATTTACACCCTACAACAGCGGGAAGCTTGCTCCATAACCTTTGATTCACCCAATCATGCTGAATTTCTAGTTGACTACTTCACCTTTATCTGGAAGTAGCATTTTCTGCACTAATTCTTGCACACTTTTCCAACTCAGAAGAAAGATGGAAGATGCCAAATACTTTTACAATCATTGTGAGATGAATATGATGTTTATCAGATTGTGACGTTTGGGACTGTCTATCTAACCTCAGGTAAAATGGAGTGGTGAAGAGGGTCATGCTCTAAATTCTGCTCGACATAAAGCCTGTACTAGCTTGCTTGTTAAAGGTTAAAGAGGTTGACTCATTGGGAAGGTGCAAGATGTTCATACCTGTAGACAACAGCAAGAGCAGTTGTGCTGACTGTGGGCAGGCTGTTAGTCTCCAAGTCTCACTAGTAGGTGCTAGGAAGGATATTATTAAACTAGAAAGAGTGCAGAAAAGATTTACTAGGATGCTACCGGGACTTGATGGATTGAGTTATAAGGAGAGGCTGAATAGACGGGGCGGCACGGTAGCACAGTGGTTAGCACTGCTGCTTCACAGCTCCAGGGTCCCGGGTTCGATTCCCGGCTCGGGTCACTGTCTGTGTGGAGTTTGCACATTCTCCTCGTGTCTGCGTGGGTTTGCTCCGGTTTCCTCCCACAGTCCAAAGATGTGTGGGTTAGGTTGATTGGCCAGGTTAAAAATTGTCCCTTAGAGTCCTGGGATGCGTAGGTTAGAGGGATTAGCGGGTAAAATGTGTGGGGGTAGGGCCTGGGTGGGATTGTGGTCGGTGCAGACTCGATGGGCCGAATGGCCTCCTTCTGCACTGTAGGGTTTCTATGTTTCTAAGACTGGGACTTTTTTCTCTGGAGTGTAGGAGGCTGAGGGGTGACCTTATAGAGGTCTATAAAATAATGAGCGGCATAGGCAAGGTAGATCGTCAGTATCTTTTTCCAAAGATAGGGGAGTCTAAAACTAGAGGACATAGGTTTAAGGTGAGAGGGGAGAGATACAAAAGTGTCCAGAGGAGCAATTTTTTCACTCAGAGGGTGGTGAGTGTCTGGAACAAGCTGCCAGAGGTTGTAGTAGAGGCAGGTACAATTTTATCTTTTAAAAAGCATTTAGATAGTTACATGGGTACGATGGGTATAGAGGGATATGAGCCAAATGCAGGCAATTGGGATTAATTTAGGGGTTTAAAAAAAAAGGGCGGCATGGACAAGTTGGGCCGAAGGGCCTGTTTCCATGCTGTAAACCTCTATGACTCTATGAATGTCAGCTTTTGTAAAGGCCTATACTCTAAACTTCCTATTTAGTTCCAAGATAGGTGGGAGTTGGGGATCTAGAGGATAGATAATTAGCACTTTTTCCTGGATACAAGGCCCATGTGATTCATGTCATCTTGGAGATGGCCATTAGAAAGGGAACAGTCCATAGTAAGCCATTGTGGTATTGGGTTATAGTGTTTCTCAGAACCCCCCCATACTCAGACACAAGTCAGTTGAAAGCTATCTGAGAGACAGAGGGCAGAGAAAGATGCAGCCATTCTTGCATCTCAAATGAAGAAAATGTTGAATCTATTGGACATTGTGCATATAGCAGGTGGAAGCTCTGCTCAGATTAAAGAGACCAAGTTTCTGAGGATCTAAGAGAAGCAAGAAGATTCGCCTAGCTTGGGCTAGAGGGAAGAAATCATTGGTATTACCCTCACAGTGAAAGTTGATTCTGGGATTCGAAGTTACCCAATTGGGAAAGAAAACTATCAGGGTCAGGGGATAATTTTGAAATGGTTTCTGGAGAATGAAGTGTCTACTTGAGGTCAGTATAAAGTATAACCATGGTGTGATGGCAGGACTTTCATATGAGGAGAGACCAAGTAGGATTATATTCACTGGAGTTCAGAAGAGTGAGAGGGGATCTCATAGAAACTTATAAAATTCTAACAGGGTTAGAAAGGGTAGATTCAGAAAGGAATTTCCTGATGGTGGGGGAATCCAGAACGAGGGGTCATAGTTTGAGGATAAGGGGTAAACCTTTTAGGACTGAGGTGAGGACAAATTTCTTCACTCCGAGGGTGGTGAATGTGTGGAATTCACTACCGCAGAATGTAGTTGAGGCCAAAACACTAAGAGTTCAGGAAGAAATTAGATATAGTTCTTGGAGCTAAAGGGATAAAAGGATATGGGGGGGGAAGGGGGATTAGGAAATTGAATTCGATGATCTAAATGAATGGTGGAGTAGGCTCAAAGGGCCGAATAGCCTACTCCTGCTTCTAGTTTCTATGTATCAGCAGCTATAAACTGACTGACCAACGCTGACATTAAGTACTGCACACACTGAAACATTCCCACAGCAGGCTGCGGCACACTGGTTGAGAACCACTGCTCGAGTAAGACTGTAACCATGGTAAATGCAAGAAAATGTGAGGTCTGTGAGCAATCGATTCATAGGAATAAAACCGGCATGTCATGGAATTGCAAGTCTCATTGAAGTGTGCCATGTTACTGACAAGGTTGGGAGCCACTAGTTAAGAGACAGGAGGGTGATTTAGATGCTCCCTGCACTCTAGCGTAAATGTCGGGGATGAGCCCATTGCTGCTTAGCCGGCTCATCTGGCTTCAATGTTCAGGCGATGGCCCTTTAATTAATATGAGGCGGGACTTTCATCCATCCGCAGGAGGAAGCCCAGCTGGCCAATCAAAGGCTGGCAGCTCTGCCCAGCGGCAGTGCCAGCAGGAGTGGTGGCCACTGCCGGTACTGCAGGTAGGTTAGGAAGGTGGCGTTCAGTGATGGAGCCAGACATTCTGGTAACTCTGAGATCTCACTGGGGCCAGGTATGCAGACCTCAGCGAGCTGAGGCATGTTGGTCAGGGCAGGAGAGCAAAGGGATGTGGGGGAGCGGGGGTGGTAGGGGGGGAGGGCGGGGGGGAGGGAGGGAATATGGTGGGGAGGGACTCTGATTTACACAGGGAGTCCAACAAGAGGCATCAATCCCCCTGCCCCCGACCCATCTCCTGTTTTATCTAGCTAGCCTTCTGCAGGGTCAAAACCCATGGGGCTGCTTGTTGAATGCTCCTATCTTATACCACCCATTAGACTGTGTTGGGGTAGGTAGGCACAGCGACAGGGATGCCACTCACCAGCTATCCTGCCTGTGGGTGCTCATGGTTTCACATCCCACCATGATAGCTGAGGAATATAAATGTAGCTAATAATTAAATCTGAAATAAAAAGGTCGATATCAGTAATGATGACCACGTGAGTATAAAATTGTCAGAAAAGTCTGTCATTTAGGGAAGGAAATCTGCTGTATTTACCTGGTCTGGCCTAATAGCAACATCTTTGACTCTGAACGTCCCTCTGAAATGGCCCAGTGAGACACTCATTTAAGGGAAACTGGGATGAGAGATAAATGCTGCCCATGTCAGTGATACCACATAGTGTGACTGAATCAACACAAAATTAATAAGCCGGTAACTTCTCTGTAAGGAACTGATGTTCCCTGTGGTGGGGGAGTCCATTCTGTTACTTAGAATCACAGAGTGCAGGAGGTCATTAGGCCAATCTAGTCTGCACCGACTCTCCGACAGAACATCTTACCTAGGCTCAGCCCCGCCCTATCCCCGCAACTTCATGTATTACCTCATCAATTTACCTAACCTACACATCTTGGGACAGTAAGGGAGAATTTAGCATGGCCAATCAATTTAACCTGCACATCTTTGGACTGTGGGAGGAAACCGGAGCACCTGGAGGAAACCCACGCAGACACAGGGAGACTGTGCAAATTCCACACAGACAGTGACCCAAGGCCGGAATCGGACCCGGGTCCCTGGTTCTGTGAAGCAGCTGTGCTAACCAATTGCCACCCCTTGTGTTCAGCTGTATGAGGTTAAGAAAGCGGTGGTTAGCACTGCTGCCTCACAGCGGCAGGGACCCAGGTTCGATTCCTGGCTCGGGTCACTGTCTGTGTGGAGTTTGCATGTTCTCCTTGTGTCTGCATGGGTTTCCTCCGGGTGCTCCGGTTTCCTCCCACACTCCAAACTTGTGCAGGTTAGGTGCAATGGCTATGCTAAATTTTCCCTCAGTGTACCCGAACAGGTGCTGGAGGGTGGCAACTAGGGGATTTTCACAGTAACTTCATTACAGTGTGAATGCAAGCCTACATATGAGTAATAAATAAACTTTTTTTTGAAGGGCACAAGTTCCAAATTATGACCTGCTGCCTCTAATCGGTGTTGCGCGCTGATTGGTACATCTGTTTGCTTTGCTTTCCGGCAGAGGTTAGCTGCATATGAACTAACTCCCTCACCAAGATGGACCCTTGGACCCTTACCAAGATGGCTGCAGCAGAAGTGTGTGTACAAACATTGAATCCTATTTTGGTTCCTGAATAACACCCATAGCAGCAAAATAATGGATGCTACAAAGCCTGACTTCACAACCCAAAACTCTAACCCAGAGTTCGTTCAACAGCAACTTCTAAACCCGTGAACTTTACCATCGAGGACAGGGACAGCAGATACATGGGAACACCACCACCTGTAAGCTTTCCTCCAAGTCACACAGTATCCTGACTTGGAAATATATCGCCGTTCCTTCACTGTCGCTGGGTCAAAATCCTGGAACTCCCTCCCTAACAGCACTGTACGTGTACCTACACCTCAGGGACGCAGGAATTAAAGAAGGCCGCTCACCACCACCTTCTGAAGGGCAATTAGGTACGGGTAATAAAAATGCAGGCAGAGCCACATCCCACAATGGGTAAATAAAAACCTCAATATTTCACTATCTTATCCACACCACTCCCCCTTGATCCCTCAAGTCATATTTTCTCATTTGTTCCAGAGTTGCCGTTCCTGATGCTCAGCCTGTTGTTACCGTGGTGAATCTTTCTTTCACTATTACCAAATGCCTCTATTTTGGCCTTATTAACTAACTAGTAATTCCCGATTTCTACTCAGTCTATTTCCTCCCATTTTTACTCGATTACTATCTGTCCTTTCCACTGGGACACTGGTCCCACTGCAGCTCAGTTGGAGCCTATCCCACAGGGCAGTATTCAAGCCACTGTCTCATAAAATGGAACCTCCTCCTTCCCACACCAGACTTACAGCCAAAATTGCATTTCCTTCATCTCCCTCTTCCAATAGTCATTAGCCCATGGCGCAGCTAATAATCCCTTGGCTACAGCTCTTGTGGCCCTGCTTTTTAATGTAATTCCCAGCTACTGATACTCCCAGGAAAGAGCTTCTTTCCTTGTTCATCCCTATACCTATTCCTGACATGGTCTACAACAGCTTCTAAGCCCTAACTTCTTTCAACTTCTTTCCCTAACAAAATTCCTCTCCAGTTGCTCCAATGATATCCTTTATCCCGGCATCAGGTCGGCTCATTATTGTGGCAGTTCAGAACGCTATCTATCCCCTTAAATACTGATTTCCTTATGAGTCAAGGCTTTCAATTTTGCTCTTTCTTTTGAACAGCATAAATGGTTCTTAGATCATAAGACCATAAGAGATAGGAGCAGAATTAGGCCATTCGGCCCATTGAGTGTGCTCCGCCATTCAATCATGGCTGATATGTTTCTCAACCTTCATTCTCCCACCTTTTCCCCGTAACTTTGATCCCCTTATCAATCAAGAACCTATCTATCTCTGTCTTAAATACATTCAATGACTTGGCCCTCACAGCTTTCTGTGACAATGAATTCCACAGATTTACCACCCTCTGACTGAAGAAATTCCTCCTCATCTCGGTTCTAAAGTGTCATCCCTTTATTCTGAGGCTGTGCCCTCAGATCCCAGTCTCTTTGACTAATGGAAACATCTTCCCCATGCCCACTCTATCCAGCCTCTCAGTATTCTGTAAGTTTCAAAGAGATCCCCCCTTATCCTTCTAAACTCCATCGAGTACAGACCCCGAGTCCTCAAACGATCCTTATACATTAAGCCTTTCATTCCCAGGATTATTCCCATGAACCTCCCCAGACCCTCTCCAAGGCCAACATATCCTTCCTTAGATACGGGGCCCAAAATTCTTCAGTCAGCATTCTGGCTGTCCTCTACACAATTTTCCTCCTTATCTTCTCAGGTAGCAAGTACATTGTGAACAGTCGCTGAATGGCACAGAACATGGCCATTGCTGAAAAGAGAGATGTATTGTTGATGCTTTTCACCTTTCACTCATCATAAGGACAAGAGGGAATTACTTGTCCTTGATAGAGTGGATAGAGGAAAAACTTTGGTGGCATGTCTCTCTTTTCAGCACTAGTTAAGTATGTTGTGCATGTTGGCCTGAACCAGTGCTTGCAGGGCCTCCTTATTCAGTCAACCGTCAGCCTTCTGACTATCATTCACATTCTCCTCCTCCGCAACCTGTTATTTTCTCTGAGATGTGTCAACTGTGGAGAAGCCTTTCTAATGTGATGGAGGGTCCCTAGCTCCCATCCCAGCTCAGGGACTTCCCAATGCTATGATCCTGCTCATCGATACATTTTGTAAAGCATTGGAAGCCTAGGGAGACAGTTTATTTACACAGTGGACACATTCCTCTTTGGGGAAAAGAGTATCCATAGCCAGAGCTCCCTGGATGACTGGAAATATAGAGGTTAGAAAAAAAAACAGAACAATGCAAAAATATAAAGTTCATCATCCAGTCGGGAACCAAGCTGAGGATAAAAAGTACACAGCAGATCGAAAAGAAAAATGAATGAGAGAAAAAACAATGAGACCAGACAGTAAATACTGTGGCCGATTCTGCCATGAGTGACTCATCTCCTGACTCCCTAAAGCCTGTCCACCATCTACAAGGCATGTCAATGGAATACTCTCCAATTGCCTGGATGAGTGCAGGTCCAACAAAATTCAAGAAGCTCAACATTATCCAGGACAAAGCAATCCCTTGATTGGTGCCATATTTACCACCTTATACTCTCTCCAACACTGAGGCACAGTGGTAGCAGTGTGTAGCATCTATATGATGCCCTACATCAAGGATCCTTCGACAGCACCTTCTAAACCTGCGTTCCCTACCATCTAGAAGGACAAGCATTCTTTCTGGTTGTATCACAGCTTGGTATGGCTCCTGCTCTGTCCAAGACCACAAGAAGCTACAAAGGTTCGTGAGTGAAGCCAAGTCGATCACTTAAACCAGCCTCCCATCCATTGACACTGTCTACACTTCCCACTGCCTAGGAAAAGCAGCCAGCATAATCAAAAATCCCATACACCCTGGACATACTCTCTTCCATCTTCTTCCATTGGAAAAAAGATACAAAAGTCTGAAATCACCTACCAACCAACTCAAAAACAACTTCTTCCCTGCTGCCATCAGACTTTTGAATGGACCTACCTCGCATTAAGTTGATCTTTCTCTACACCCTAGCTATGACTGTAACACTACATTCTGCACCCTTCCCTTTCCTTCTCTATGAACGGTATGCTTCGTCTGTATAGTGTGCAAGAAACAATACTTTTCACTGTGTACTAATACATGTGACAGTAATAAATCAAATCAAATCAAAGACCAGCAGAAACATGGGAACACCTGCAAGTTCCCCTCCAAGTCACTCAGCATCCTGACTGGGAAATATATCGCTCTTCCTTCATTGTCACTGGGTCAAAGTCCTGGAACTCCCTCCCCGACAGCACTGTCTACATGACATGGACTGCAGCTGTTCAAGAAGGCAGCTCACCACCACCTTCTCAAGGGAAATTTGCGGTGAGCAATAAATGCTGACTTTGTCGGCAAAACCTAACATCCTACAAAGGACCCAAAAAAAGTTTGAATATGAGAATAGATTAGTATCTAACACTAAAGTGAATCCAAAAGTCTTTAATAAACATGTAAATCGTAAGGGCATGGTCAAAGAAAGGGTGGGTTTGATTAGCAGCCAAGCTGGAGGGTTTCTTGTGGTGTGATTGAGGGGCTGAATGAATTACTTCACATCAGTCTTCACTAAAGAAGAGGACACTGCCCAAGTAGCAGTAAAGAGGGAGGTAGAAGCAAAAGCATTACAGGATGAAAATAGATAGAGGAACATTCAAGTTACCAAGTCTTATTAGGGTGCATCCTAACTTACTGTGGCAAGTAAGGGTGGAAATAGTGGAGGCTTTTCCAATCCTCCTTAGATATGGAGGTGACAGCAGAGGACTGGAGAATGGCAATTTTTACATCCCTGTTCAGAAAGGGAGAGAAAGTTAAGCCTAGCAACTCCAGGCCAGCGAGCTTAACGTCAGTGGTGGAGACACTTTTGGAGACACAAATCCGGGACATACTTAATGTTTATAGAAACGCAGCATGGTTTTTTTTAAAGACGAATAATGTTTGACTCATTTTATTGAGTTTTTTTAGTAAAGTGACGGGGCGGGTTGATGAGGGTAGTGTGACTGATGTCCACATAGGGGCTGGGATTAGAACTGGGGAGTGTGTTCACTAACCTCTGCAGGTGGCAAAACAAGTTGGGGGTATTAACTATTAGAGCAAGTGAGTACAAAAACACGGAAGACATACTGAACACTGGTTAGACCTGAGCTGGAATATTGGCTGGAATTCTCCCGTCCCGCCCGCCATGGGAATTGTAGCGGGCAGGGGGGGCGGGGGGGCGGGGGGGGGGGGGGGCGGCGGACCACACAAAGGTCCATTGACCTCGGGCGGGATTCTCCGGTTCTGAAGTGAGCGTGACTGGAGAATCCCGCCCATTATGTTTAATTCTAATATTGATGTCACAGTGTTGGAGAAGAGATTTGCTAGAATGATAACATGAATGCAGAAGCTCAGTATGTGTAAAGACTGGAGAAACTGCCCTTGTCTTCCTGAGCAAAGAAGACTAAGGGCAGATTTAAGAGACTTCTTCAAAATCACGAATGGTTTTGGTAGAGTAACTAAGAAGAAACCATTTGCCTGGACAAAAGCTTTGTTACCAAGGATAGAAATTGGCTGGAGGGCCGGAGGCAAAATAAGGAGAAATGTGTTGACACAGCAAGTTATTGTGATCCGGATTTCACTGCCTGCAAAGCTGCTGGAAGTAGATTCAGCAATAACTTTCAAAAGGAAATTGAATAAACTCTTGAACAAGAAACATTTGCAGGTACAGGGAAAGAGATGGGGAGTGGTTCGCGTCAGATACCCCTTTCAAAGAGTCAACACAGGCACCAAGGATCAAAAGGTCTCCTTCTGTGCTCTGTGATTCAGGTTGTATTATCCAATGCT
Organism: Mustelus asterias; assembly: GCF_964213995.1. Taxonomy (NCBI): domain Eukaryota; kingdom Metazoa; phylum Chordata; class Chondrichthyes; order Carcharhiniformes; family Triakidae; genus Mustelus; species Mustelus asterias. Next base: position 14,828,334 of record NC_135816.1, on the reverse strand, counting down.
TGTATGATACTACAGAGTTCATAGGCAACACTAGGCACAGTGATATTAGAAAGTGCTGGTGCCAACCAGTCAAAAAACATACAATAGACAGTTTAGAACCATTTATAGCCTTTTTACACATCAGTAATGCTTCTCCCAGACTAGTGAAGGAAGCAGCAGCCTTCTTAGATCCACTGAAATCAATGGCAGGAAACTGGGCACAGCGTAAAACTGACAGTACGTTCTTTCTCTTGCCCTTTCCACACTACCTCTTGAGATTAGTTTCACCCTCATAACTCAGGGGCTGAATAAACCCCAACCTAGCCCGGCCGGAGACTGCTATCCCTCAGGCCAGTTCACAGTTTGCTTGGGGATACGGAAAGTCAGATTAGATGCTTGGTCCAATTCCCTGAGTTCCGCACTGGTTCAAATTACCACCTCGTGTCCCCTCCACTCCCTACCATCCACCCCATCCTCTTCCAAACACAAACGCATGTGTGCATGCACACACACACGCGCACAGACACATGCGCACAGACACATGCGCGCACACACATGCATGTATGCACACATGCACACACATACACACATGCACACACATGCACGCACACACACGCACAAACACACAAAGCAATACGAGGTCAGCCACCAATCATTGTAGGCTGTGCACAAGATGATTGCTTTACCATCTGAGCCACTCACATGCCATGCAATACCATAGCAAACCGCTCTAACTTTCACTCAAAGACTGCCAATAATTGTTATGTTTTGAAGTGCTTAGTTATTTATATACACGTTAACCGTGGACCGTAAAATGGGTATATGCAGCAAAAACACGGTAGCCCTCCAAGCGGACTGTGTGCCCTACACTAACTCTATGCATTTTACGGTCTCGGAATGGTGTATATAATGTTTTCTGGAAATAGATCAGCGATCGTACGAGCACATCGCTCTTCCATTTCCACCCCCCTGATAGAAAAACAGGGTCTTTTTTTAATTGAAATCCTTTATCCCCTTTTGGACCAGAGATTTTTTTTGGAATAAAAAGAGAATAAAAAGGGTCTATTAAAAAAAAGCGAATAGTGATATATGCACCATGGCATCAGACTGGGACCGAAAATGCACAAAGGTGAAGGTTTAAAAGACCAACCTTGGCGAAATATCGCATCCTTGCTGCATAAAGGCGCCCAGAGAGAACCAGAGACTGTTAAATATTCCAAATTCGTTGGTCTGGTCGAGACTTTGGGCATCGGCTCCGTCTTCGTACTCCTCCGTTTGCCACTCATAGGGGCTGAATCTGCTCACCAGGAACAGCACCACACTCACGCCAATGTACGCAAACACAATGCACATCCAGATCTCATACGCCAAGGGGTCCAGGAAGGAGAAAACCCCCGGCTTGGACTTCTGCGGTTTTTTAATCATGATGGAGATCCCCAAACTCATGAAAGGTTTGGAAAAGTCAATGACCTCCTCCCGCACCAAAGTGATGGTCAATGGGGCGACTGCGATATCTGCTTTCTGAAAGACAAAGAGTGTCAGAATTAGCAGTCATTTCACTGCCCAGATACTCATTCACTTCTACCTTCTGATGTTCAAAATTAACCAGACAATGCACGGTGAATATTCAAAAACTACGCCGTCATTGCTTGTGCACAAGGAGGACAAAACAGTGGCTCTCACTATGATGTTCTGACCAGGTTCCGTAAAACAGTTTCAATTACAGCGTTCTACAGCCAATACACACCAGTTAAAACACCAATTGCATTAGTGTTTGGTGTGCACTTTCAACCAATACAAATCAGCATCTTTTCGATCCTTAGTTTGCAGATTTATCGCTATACATGCAGATGTACAGAGTCCTTGACATTTTAACACACAATGTTCAGTAAACACCTTTATCCTCCCTAACCACAAACCGTACCCAGAAGTGGGTCTCGATATGTACTTATGCTGATCAAGCAGACCCACACCTTTCACCTGCTAACGGCTCACTCCAACTCCTACACTGACACCATGTGAAATCATTCTGGCCAACATCTGTTCCCCAATAAACAAGGTCAAGTCAGCCAAACTACTGGCTGATTATCTCATTGCTTTTTGTTGGAATTTGATGTGCACACATCGGTTGCTGTGTTCACAATAATGAAATGTACTTAATTAGTTGTGGTGCAGTTTGGTTGGATATGAGGCTGTGAAAGGTGCTATGGAAATGTAAGTTCTCCTTCCTACTTAATAAGACCTTTTCTGCAGGCAGAGGGGAAGACTCCAGGGAGTACTCCTCCACACTTTTTCCAATAGTGTCTTGGGATCCTTCACATCTCCCTGAGAAGACTTTGATTTAAAATGAAAGATAACAGCCGGAATTCTCCCGTCCCGCTCGCCACAAGAATTGTAACGGGCAGGGAGCGGACCATGCAAAGGTTCATTGACCTCGGGCAGAATTCTCTGGTTTTGAGACGAGTGTGGCCGGAAAATCCTGCCCAACATTTCTGACAGTGCAGCACTCTGTCAGTCCTGCCCCTGACAGTGCAGCATTCTCTCAGTCCTGCCCCTGACAGTGTAGCACTCTCTCAGTCCTGCCCCTGACAGTGCAGCATTCTCTCAGTCCTGCCCCTGACAGTGTAGCACTCTCTCAGTCCTGCCCCTGACAGTGCAGCATTCTCTCAGTCCTGCCCCTGACAGTGCAGCACTCTCTCAGTCCTGCCACCTGATAGTGCATCACTCCCTCTAGTCTTCACAACAGCCCCTCAATTCTGTTGTTTTACACAGTACTCCCTTATGTCCTTTTGATAGTGCAGTGCTCCCTCAGTTCTGTCCTCTTGACAACGCAGTACTCCCTCAGTAATTTGGTCTGTTTGACTGGCTTTACTGCAGCCAACCCAACTGAGTAGAAGCTCGACCAGGGCCAGCTGACCTCATTTCCCAGTTCACAACTGGAACGATTGGAAACACTCCCACTGAGGCTCCACATTGCAGATCACAACCACTCACTGTGTAAAGCACAATTCTCTTCATCTGCAGGGTTTGCTATTTTATCCATTGTCTCACCTAGTTATTTTTTCATCTTGTTAATTAATATGTAAATGTCAAAAGTCCATAAACCCATCATTCTCAGATGACCTGTAATTTTCAGGTAATGTTTAGGGTCTCAGGTGCCAGCTAGCTCCATGTGTGCACAGACCTGTCTTAGACAAGGGGCTAAATTTCATACATTTCTCAGAGGATGGCAGCCCTGGATTGGCTGGTACATCCCTGGTATAACTGAATGATGCCCCCAGCCACTGAGAGCCAACTACTGCAGCACTTGTTTCAAACTGTGCTTGGAAAGTAGTTCTTACTACTCGAGACAGATGGAGAGAAACTTGGTTGTCAAAGGTTGTTACGCTTATTAGTAACAGAATAAATAATGTCACAACATTGTGACTGGGTCTTTTTTGCTTGAAGTTACATTTAGTGTGAGGTACGTTAAGTAGCTGTCTGCTCAGCCTGTCTAATTTATCCAGAAATCACTGCTCTACACTGTGTAGTGGGCTCCCTCTGTATACAGGGCTGGACGCTCCCTGCACCCGGGATGTCAGCTGTGGCTAAGTTGGTACTCATCTCTGAATCAATGGTTCAAGTCCCAATGCAGGGCAGTTTGCACAAATATCAGTCAATGTAAAGGAACCCATGGTCGTGCTTTGAAGAAGAGTACAGGTGGTGCTCCTCATGTCCTGGCCAATAATTATCTCAAAGGCATTACGACAGATTGTCTGTTCATTATCATTTGCTGTTTATGGGAGTTTGCTGTGTGCAAATTGGGTGCCACATTTTCCACTTACCACAGTGACTACACTTAATAAATACTTCATTGGCTGTAAAGCATGATGAGGCATCTGGTTATTGTGAAAAGCGCTATATACGCTGTACACACTGGGCTTCCACTATACTGGGCTTCCTCTGTAAACTGGGCTCTTACTGTACATTGGGCTCCTACTGTACGCTGGGCTCCCTCTGTATGCTGGGCTCTCTTTCAGTACACTCTATGGTGTGTACATACATTGAGTCCCAATCCTGCCACTGGGCTCCTCAATTCATGGATTTCTACAGCTGAAACAAAACAAACACAGACTAGAGGAAATAGCAGCAGGGAATGCTGGGAAAGTTCAGCAGTCTTGCAGCATCTGCTGAGGGAGTTAACATTGCGAGTCTGTACAACTCTTCTTCAGAGCTTCTGTCACCTTCTGAACTTGCTGTGCTCCGTGCTCTTAGGTCCAACTCTGACTTTGTGATCAAACCCGCTGACAAGGGTGGTGCCGTTGTTGTCTGGCATACTGACCTCTATCTCACAGAGGCTGAGTGCAAACTCTCAGACACTTCTTCCAATCTCTCCCTGGGCCTTGATCCCACCATTGAACACCACCGGCTGTCACTCACCTCATCTCCTCTAGAGATCTTCCCTCATAGTTCCCCAATGCCCCAGAGCCCACTTCTACCACAAACAGGAATGTCCTGGTAGATCCATTGTGTCAGCCTGTGCCTGCCTCACTGAACTTATTTCTTCCTATCTTGACTATTTTCTCTTCTGTTGTCTGGACCAGAAGAATGCTGCCTTCTCTGTCAGCGATACCAGTCATCTTAAGACTGAAAGGGGTGACACGGTGGCACAGTGGTTAGCACTGCTGCCTCACAGCACCAGGAACCCAGGTTCAATTCCAGTCTTGGATGACTGTGTGGAGTTTGCACATTCTCCCTGTGTCTGCATGGGTTTCTTCCGGGTGCTCCGGTTTACTCCAATAGTCCAAAGATGTGCAGGTTAGATGGATTGCCATGGAAAATGTGCAGGGTTACAGGGATCGTGTGGGGAGAGAGCCTGGGTAAGATACTGTCAAAGAGTCGGCGCAGACTCGATGGGCCGAAAGGCCTCTTCTACACTGTAGGTTCTATGAATGGTTCAGTCCGCACCGCAGAGATTGCTCAGGGACAGTGCTCAGTGTAGAGGTGTTTCTGTCGACTGTCTTTGTTTTTTGGGGGCCATTTAATGTTTGCTCAAAGCCAACTGCCTACCACACAGGACGCAAGACGAATAGTCCAAGGATGGTGGCACATAACACAGGCCACACCAGCATCAAACTCACAGAATAGACGAGCTCTCCGACCATCCCATTCCACACTTTGGAATCTGGATCCCTCGCTCCGTATTTTCCGTCTGCCACGATTGCGAGTTTGTACTTGAAGCCCACGTGTTTGGCGATCTCCGCTGCCAACTCTACGCAGTAGCCCTCGTATTTATCATTGCCCTCCAGCTGGTCATGGTTTTTCTTCAACATCACGTAAGGCGGTTCCTGCAGACACCAAGTAGAAAGTCAACAGGGTCACACCTTTACATCATTTCCTGTTCATCCAACACCCACCCAACCTCCCAGGGTGCCCTCTTCCACATGGAGGTGCTCATCCAAATGGCTGCTATCGGCATCTTTTATTTTTATTCATAGCATAGAATCCCTACTGTGCAGAAGGAGGTCATTCAAGCCTGCACTGACAACAATACACCCAGGCATTATCCCTGTAACCCAACATATTTACCCCGCTCATCCCTCTAACCTATGCATCCTGGGACACTAAGAGGCAATTTAGCACGGCCAATGCACCCAACCCGCACATCTTTGGACTGTGGGAGAAAAACAGAGCACCCGGAGGAAACCCACGCAGACACGAGGAGAACGTGCAGACTCCACACAGACAGTGACCCAAGCCGGGAATCGAACCGAGGTCCCTGGAGTTGTGAGGCAGCAGTGCTAACCACTGTGCCACCCTTCATGCAAAGGTTGCTGACTCGGCCAGCATTGATCGCCCATCCCTTGTTGCCCTTGAGAAGGTGGGGGGGTAAGCTGCCTTCTTGCATCACTGCAGTCCCTGTGGTGTAGGTACACCCACAGTGCTGTTAGGGAAGGAGTTCCAGGATTTTGACTAAGTGACAGTGAGGGAATGGCGATATATTTCCAATATATATAATCTGGAGCCTAGACTGTGAACAATCACAGGCGGCTTTGCTGCTACGCTCCATTCCATCACACACAGGATCCGAGTGGAATCCTGGAGTGTCCCAACTCAGAATAATGAAATCCGGGATCAAACTTGCTCTGTGCGGACTGAGCATGTACATTCACCCAACCAGTGACTGCCTCAAACCAATCAATTATTTTAAGATCAACAGGAAGGTAAGCTGGCAGGAGGATATCAAGAGATTGTTCAGAGAGAAAGCCAAGTTAAGTCATTGACGAAGGAGGTGGCAGACGGAGTACAATGTGAGGAAGTTTGAAATTATCCACTTTGGCAGGAAGAATATAAAAGAACATTTATTAAAAATGGTGAGTGACTGGAAAATATTGACATTTTAGGAAGAATTGGGAGTCCTTGCATATAAATTACAGAAAGTTAATATAGAAGTACAATAAAACATCAGGAGGGCAAATGATATGATGGCCTTAATAGGTAGAAAGTTGGGCCTTAAGTATAAGGTAGCATTTCTGTAATGTTATTGAAACTTACAGGATACTGCGAGGCCTGGACAGAGTGGATGTGGAGAGGATGGTTCCACTAGTAGGAAAAACTAGAACCAGAGGGCACAACCTCAGACTAAAGGCACAATCCTTTACAACAGGGATGAGGAGGAATTTCTTCAGCCAGAGACTGGTGAATTTGTGGAACTCTTTGCCGCAGAAGGCTGTGGAGGCCAGGTCATTGAGTGTCTTTAAGACAGAGATAGCCAGGTTCTTGATTAATAAGGGGACCAGGGGTTATGGGGAAAAGGCAGGAGAATGGGGATGAGAAAAGTATCAGCCATGATTGAACGGCGGAGCAGACTCGATGGGCCGAGTGGCCTAATTCTGCTCCTATGTCTTATGGTCTTATAGAGGCCTTTGGTTAGATTACACCACAGGTGCTGTGTACAGGGGTCACTTTAGCTCAGTTAGCTGGACAGCTGGTTCATGATGCAGAATGACGCCAACAGTGCAGATTCAATTCCTGTACCAGCTGACCTTCTCAACATTGTCCCTCACCCGAGGTGCTGTGATCTTCAGGTTAAATCACCAGCAGCCTATGGCCATCTGGGGTGATGGCGACTTTACCTTCCTGTGTACAGTTTTGGTCCCCTTACCTAAGGAATGATATACTCACCTGAGAGCAGCTAGCAGAAAAGTTTATTTGATTGGTTCCTGGGGTGAGGGGGACTGTCTTTGGAGGAGAGATTGAATAGAAATGGGCTTATCCTCTCTGAGGTTTAGAAGAATGACAGGGGATATTATTACAGCAGACAAAATATTGGAGGATGTAGATATATTGGAGGAATTGTTTTACCTGAAGAGCCTTGAGCACGGCTTATAGCCTTACGATAAGAAGTCGGCCACTTAAGACCATAAGATGGTGGAGCAGAAGTAGGCCATTCAGCCTATTGCATCTGCTTTGCCAGTCACTGAGCTTTAGGACTGAGGTGAGAATTCTCTATATAGATGATGGTGGATACTCAGTTGTTATATATGCAAAACTTAGAGGGATAGAATTTTGTACATCAAGGAAATGAAGGAAATGGGAATAACGTGGGAAAGAAAATGTTCAGCCCAGATCTTATTGAATGTTGGAGCAGGCCGAAAGGGCCATCTGGCCGACTCGTGATCTCATTCTTTTGTTCACATGATTGAATTATTTGCTCTCATGTTCTCCAGTCTACGCCAACACCCAGTTCCTGAAAGTGAAACCTTGAACCTATTCATCCACAATTTCCCGAGAGTTTTTACTTTCCACAGCTCAATGTCTTTCTTTCATTAATGTTTCCTGTCGATGGAACTCATTCTACAGGGCACAAATCCCGAGTGGTTTCACTCACATCACTGGCTACAAACAAACGGGGAGTGACCAGGCTGCGCTACCCTCACTCCCAGAGCAGGTCAGACTGGGAGTGAGGTCGTGTCCCTCAGGACTTGAGACAGAACACCTCAATTCCCGCTGTGTAAACTATTTGTGTTGGTCTCCGAATTGTGTAAGGCCAGAAGATCTGAGCTATACTGCCAGGTGCTTAATTGTATTTTGTTAGTACTAAGAAACCCTATAGTGCAGAAGGAGGCCAATCAGCTCATCGAGTTTGCACCAACAACAATCCCACCTAGGCCCTATCCCCGTAACCCCACATTTATCCACTAATACTGCTAACCTACACATCCTGGTACACTAAGGGGCAATTTAGCATGGCCAATGCACCTAACCCGCACACCTTTGGACTGTAGGAGGAAACCTGAGTACCCGGAGGAAACCCATGCAGACACGGGGAGGACATGCAATCTCCACACAGTCAGTGACCCAAGCCGGGAATCGAACTCAGGCCTCTGGAGCTGCAAGGCAGCAGTACTAACCACTGTGCCACCAAAGCACCCAGAGATAGCATTAGTCTCTCATGGAAATAAAGAGCTTGACTACCAGCTTCTTAAACCTGCGCTCACATTTTGAAAGGATTGTTTGTTCTACCCAAACATGACAGACATGATTTGAAGCTGGAGATTTCCTGAATGTTTGCTGATGTGATCTTTTCAAATGGATTTCACATTGGGCTTCAGTTATCCAGCATCAGACGTGCATCTCAACTATAACAACACAGCTCGGGGATCTGAATGCATGTAGCATTCAAAACAAAACGGATGAGCTGATTGAGATAAACAAGTACGATGTGATAATCATTGCAAGGACATGGTTGCAGGATGGCATAGATTGAGACCTGAATACTGAAAGATAAGTGACATTTAGGGAGGGCAGCAAACTAGATAAAGGTGCACGGGTAGCTCTTTTCATCAAAGATGGTATTAGCACAATTACATTCCAACAAGAAATAAAAATTCTAAGGGGAGGACCCACCATCCAAGGTTAAGTAAAAAAATTAAAATATAGTATCAAAGAAAAAGCATTTACTTGCTCAAAGATGGGTGGCAGGTCAGAAGATTGGACAGAATATAAAAAACAGCAAAGAATGATGAAAAGATTAACAAGGAAGGAAAGTTAGAATACAAGAGACAGTTAGCTAGAAAAGAGACTCTACAGATATTTTAAAAAGAAAAGATGTAACTAAGTGGGTGTTGGGAATTATTAATGCAAAATAAGGAGGTTCATAGCTCCTTAAAAGTGGAGTCACAGGTGGACAGGGTGGTGAAGAAGGCATTCGGCATGCTTGATTTCATCGGTCAGAACATTGAATACAGGAGTTGGAATGTCTTGTTGAAATTGTACAAGACATTGGTAAGGCCACACTTGGAATATTGTGTATAGTTCTGGTCACCCTATTATAGAAACAATATTATTAAACTAGACAGAATGCAGAAAAGATTTACTGGGATGCCACTGGGACTTGATGGTTTGAGTTATACGGAGAGGCTGGATAGACTGGGACTTTTTTCCCTGGAGGGAAGGAGGCTTGGGGTGATCTTATAGAGGTCTATAAAATAATGAGGGGCATAGATCAGCTAGATAGTCAACATCTTTTCCCAAAGGTAGGGGAATCTAAAACTAGAGGGCATGGGTTTAAGGTGAGAGGGGAGGAGATACAAAAGGGTCCAGAGGGGCAATTTTTTCACACGGAGGGTGGTGAGTGTCTGGAACAAGCTGCTAGAGGTAGTAGTAGAGACGGGTACAATTTTGTCTTTTATAAAGCATTTAGACTGTTACATGGGTAAGATGGGTATCGAGGGATATGGACAAATGCGGGCAATTGGGACGAGCTTAGGGGTTTAAAAAAAAGGGCGGCATGGACAAGTTGGGCCGAGGGGTCTGTTTCCATGCTGTAAACCTCTATGACTCTATGCCTCCATGACTAAATGGAAGGGAGGGAGGAACTGAAGAAAATTACAATCACCAGGGAAGTGGAAGTGAGAAAATTGTTGGAACAGGGATTGACAAGTCACGGGTCCCAATGGACTTCATCCTAGGTCTTAAAATAAGTGGCTAGTGAGATAGTTTATACATTGGTTTACTTTTCCAAAATTCACTAGATTTGGGAAGGCTCCATTAGATTGGAAAATAGTGAAAGTAACTCCTTTATTCACAAAGGGAGGGAGACAAAAAGCAGGAAACTATGGACCAGTTAGTTTAATATCTGTCATAGAGAAAATGTTAGAAGCTATTATTAAAGATGAATGAGATAAATTCATTGTAATCAGGCAGAGTCATGAGAGGATAATCATGTTGAACCAATTTATTGAAGTTTTTTGAAGGAGTCACATTGTGCTGTGGATGAATGGGAACTGGTGGATGTACTGCACTTAGATTTCCAGAAGGCATTTGATATGGTCACAGATCAAAGGTTATTGCGGAAAATATATCATAGTGTAGTGGATAATATTTTGGCATGGTTAGAAGATTAGCTAACTAACAGGAAACAGAGAGTAGGCATAAATGGTTCATTTTCTGGTTTGCAAGATGTAACAAGTAACGTGTCACGTGGAATAGTACGAGAGCCTTAACTTTTTACAATTTATATAAATGACTTGGATGAAGTGACCGAAGGTACAGTTGCTAAATTTTCTGGTGACATAAAGTGTTACAGGGCCGTCACAATATTTTTCTTGTATTTAAAACTATTGTTCCCCTCAAGTAGCTAGACAAAGTCGCAAAGTGGTTTCAAGATGATTTATTGAGAAACTGCAGCACTACAAGACTCCTACTAAGTCATTCAGACCAGTCAGAGTGCAGAATTCCGAAATACACAAGCAATTATAGTTTCAACTTCAATTACAAGTAATAAGTATATACCAATAAAAGTATAGGAGTTATCTCTATTCAATCACAGTTATTGATTAAGGTTACACCATGCATACATAAGGATATAATGTCCAATTATAACTTGTGCATGTTATATCATCAAGCAATGATAGCTATATCTCTGAACAATGGTAAATCAACCTCCCTTTCCATTGTTCCTTGTTCTAATGGGTAAACATGAGCTGCAGCTGCACATTGTTCAATTAAATGGTCCTTGACTCTTATCTGGGTCTGTTTTAATCAAGACCTGTGGTTTCACATATTTTTCCATGTGCAGCTTCTGTGATTTTTAAACTTGTGTGATTAACCCTTTCACCATGATAGGTAGAAAAGTAAAGAATAAAAAAGAAGCATACTACCTCCACGTGACACACGAGAAATTGACGAGCTTTGTGGTGTAGAGGGATCTGGGTGTCCTAGTGCACAAATCATAAAAGGCTAGTATGTGTGGGGTACAAGAAGGGGAATTGAATGTAAGGTTAGGGAGGTTATGCTTCAGTTATGCAGGACATTGGTGAGACCACATCTAAAGTGCTTTGCACAGTATTGGTCTCCTTATGTAAGAAAGGATGTAAATGCATTGGAAGCAGTTCAGAGAAGGTTCATTAGATTAATACCAGGGATTAATAGCAGTAAAACATCCCTATTTGTGTACTTAATGAAATAGTCATGGTAATGAGTGATGTAGATCATGATATAACAGTGACATGAGCTGTCATATGCGGGACACTGGGTAGAGAGAATGGAACAGACTGTACTCATGAGACGCGTAACTACTTTGTAACCTATCTTTCATGTACTGTTAATAACCCAGGTGCAGAAAGGAGTTGATGGGGAAATGGGTCTTGGTGTGGTTAGGATACTGGAAATTGTTTAGGATGAGCTGAAGGTTGCAAAGTGTGTCAGCTGGGAGGGAGATAACCTCATGGGATGACACTTCCATCTGAGATCTGTCTCAAGAACACAGCCTGAGCCTCTGTCACTCCTTGCAGCTGTCACATTGCCGTAGTCAGCCAAATCTCTTCAGTCCTGTGCTAAAACTTTATGTCGACATCACTGATGTTTCAGTTACTGAAAGATGTCAGAGTCTAACACTTTTAAATGATAGTTTCTCTGGATTAACCCTATTTCCGCTGGTGGAGAAACTTCAGGAGAAAATGGGTAGAAACTTATCATTAGAGCCAGTCTATCCAGTACTGACGGCAGGAAACACTTCTTCACACTTAGAGGAAAACTGAAGTTCCCTCCCCACAAAGCTGCTGAATCTGTGGGATTAAATTCTAAAAGTTACATCGGAAACTGATAGACGTTTTAAACGAAGACCGAAAAGGCTGGAAATGCTCAGCACGGTTGGCAGGGTCTATAGAGAACGAGAGGTAACACTTTGGGTTAATGAGGTTTCTGAATCGTCCATTGACCTGAAACGTTAACTCTGTTTCTCTCTCCACTGATGCTGCCTGACCAGCTGAGTATTTTCAGCATTTTCAGTTTTATCTTCAGATTTCCAGCACCTGCAGTATTTCGCTTTAGTTATGGTAGCATTTTATGGGAGGACATTGAAGCTTACAGAACCACAGCAGGTAAATGGAGTTAGGATGCCTATCAGCCATTGACTCGATAAATGGCAGAACAGACACAATAGACTGAATGATCTCCTCCTGTTAATATGATCCTTGAAGCCTTTCAGAACTTCGTGTCCCATGCAGCATACATTGTGTAACTATTTCAGGAGAATACCTTAACAACAGGAGAAGGTTCAGTCCCTGGAGCCTGTTCTGTTATTCAATGAGATCATGATGGGTGTCTGCCTTATTGCTATCCATCTGCCTTGGCTGCACATTAGGAAATGTGAGAAGTTTGTTGTTCCAGTGCTCAGGTCACTCAGAAACCCAATCATTAATAATACTCAGAGCTGTAACACTTACTAAGATTGTCGTTACAAAATACGTTCGATTCTGGATGCCGCTGGTGTCGTTGCCAATGTGATGATCCCCTGTAGTCGCGACAAACTTGTCATCTTCGTTCCAATAACCAATCTGTAAAATGCAGTGTTAATAGCAAGGGCAACGTGACAAGGAGGTGATTTGATTTGCTCGTCGTCTGTGACAAATAATGCTAAAGTGCCACTGCAAATATACCAGAATCGGGACACTCAATAAACCTATCACTTCATACCCATCTTCTCAGAATAGCCATCAGACCACCTGTCCATCTCATCTTATCCCTCAAACCCACCTCCTCACCTTCACTTAATATCCCTCAACCCCATCTACCCACCTCGCCATACCCCTCCAAACTACACACCCACCTTCTCTGCATCTTCCAAACCCATCTGCATCCTTTTGAACAATATCTTTGGAAGTACTAGTGATTTGAGAGGATGGGTGGATTCAACGGATGAGTAGTTTGAGGTACAATGGGGAACAAGTGATGTGGGGTATGGATGGGGTGAGGGTATGGATGGGGTGAGGGTATGGATGGGGTGAGGGTATGGATGGGGTGAGGGTATGGATGGGGTGAGGGTATGGATGGGGTGAGGGTATGGATAGTTTGGAGGTACTGTGTAATAGACATTTACCTTTCTAATTCCATCGCTTTTCAGCTCCAGCACATTGACGGTGTAGTTGGTCCGATGTCCGTATTCATTAAATTGAATGTTCCCAGTCAGCCCGTCACTGCGAACCTGGAGGGCAATCAAAAATAAAACAAATGTTATCATGAACAGGGAGCTTTACTCTGTATCTAACCCCGTGCTGTACCTGTCCTGGGAGTGTTTGATGGGGAGAGTGTGGAGGGAGCTTTACTCTGTATCTAACCCCGTGCTGTACCTGTCCTGGGAGTGTTTGATGGGGACAGTGTAGAGGGAGCTTTACTCTATATCTAACCCCGTGCTGTACCTGTCCTGGGAGTGTTTGATGGGGACAGTGTAGAGGGAGCTTTACTCTATATCTAACCCCGTGCTGTACCTGTCCTGGGAGTGTTTGATGGGGGACAGTGTAGAGGGAGCTTTACTCTATATCTAACCCCGTGCTGTACCTGTCCTGGGAGTGTTTGATGGGGAGAGTGTGGAGGGAGCTTTACTCTGTATCTAACCCCGTGCTGTACCTGTCCTGGGAGTGTTTGATGGGGAGAGTGTCGAGGGAGCTTTACTCTAACCCCATACTGTAGCTAACTGGGAGTGTTTGATGGGGGACAATGTGGAGGGAGCTATACTCTGTATCTAACCCCGTGCTGCACCAGGGACCCGGGTTCATTCCAGCCTTGAGTGACTGTGGGTGGGATTTTCCGGCCTCGCTCATCCCTCAACTGGAAATTCTCACCTAAGGTCAACGGACCTTTGAATGGTCTGTCCCCCTGCCTGCTATGATTACCGTGGCAGGGTGGGAAAATTCCCTCCAGTGTGTGTGGGGTCTGCACGTTCTCCCCGTGTCTGCATGGATTTCCTCCGGGTGCTCCGGTTTCCTCCCACAGTGCGAAAGGCATGCTGGTTTTTTACAAAGATGTGTAGGTTAGGTGGATTGGCCATGGTAGATGTGTTGGCTTGTGGGTTAGGGCAGGGGGCGTGAGCCTGGATAAGATGCCCTTTTGGTCGTCTGTATAACCTCGCTGGGCCAAATTGCTTTCTTCTGCACTGTAGGGATCCTTTGGTTCTATCTAACTCCATGCTCTTTCTGCCCTGGGATTGTTTGATCAGACAGTATTGAGGGATCCCCAGAAGCTGCCCTGTGACGGTGTAATACCTGCTGTAAAGCTCGTTGAATGTCTATCCCTTGACCCCAAGGCACGGCCGGGTTTGCCAAACAATCTCCCGCGTTGCCTCTCCGCGAGATGTCGATCCGTGTCTTGCGCAGATACTTGAAGGCTTCCGATAGCACGAGTACTCCATCAAAGGTCATGGCTGATGTGTACTGTCGGAATGGAAATGGATATGGAGTGTGAGTGAGCACGTGTCTGAGAACTGGGACGCGAGAATCCGGAGATTGCCTTGGTGAAATGTCTCAGACAAGTGAGAAGCTGGCAGGGTGTGAACAGTAAGCTGCTGAAATCCTCAAGTGCCTGAAAGACTCACTCGATCAATAGGGGTTTATTCTGACAGTGTTATCTGGGCTGTTAGTGCCTCTCTGCACATTTTAGTCCTGGGCAGCCACGTCAGTGGACAGGATACACTGAGCTCTGAACCTGCACACAATTAACAATCACAGCAGGACCCAGAAGGAGTTCATTTAAGATGCACCCTCCACCCATCCCCATCCCATTAACAACCCATCTAAAGTTACAAGCCAGCAATTAGAATCAGCCCCAAGAGGGAGATCACACTCTATATCCAGTTCTGCATTTCAACCTCATCCCTGACTCCCAGACCCTCCTCCTCCCTTTCTTCAATAGACAGTGTTCTCCCCACCCCATTTCCCATAACGCTGACGGTAGATTGTGGAGCCTGGCACACCTTGTACTGAGAATGCGACTATAAATATTGAGGCAAGGTCACACTGGTATTCTCTTGCCCAGAGCCTGTCAACGCTCAGTTATTGAGCATGTTCAGGACTGAGATGGATCGATCTTTGTGCTGTACAATCAGGGAATCACAGGGTTGTGGGGGGAGGTAGGGCAGCAAGTGGAAGTTTGGGTGGTTCAGGGGTACAGTTGCTTTGCGAGTACTGTGCACATGCATTTACTTTTCCAATTCCATCACTTTTCAACCCCAACTCATTGACAGTATCTTTGATTTGAAGGAAGTATTTATTAAATTTCCTCTGCTCTCTCTTGAGTGCGATCACATTATTCCCGTAATGCAGTGATCAGAACTGTGTGCTGCACTCCAGTTAATATACATTTCATACTGTACCAGCCATAACCTGCTTGCTCTTAGATTATCTGTCTTTGTTTATAAGGTAAAATATCCCTTATGGCTTGTTAACCACCTTATCTACGTGTTCTGCAGCCTTCCCCTGAGTGAAGCATGTAGCAGACTGGAGGGACCGAATGGCCTTCACCTATTCCTATTTCTTCTGTCCTTATTAACAGTTGCTCTGAGCCTCGACCACATTATTTTCGCTGAGCAGGGGTGACTTACTGACTTCATGAGGAAAGATTGAATATTGAATGGGGGAGTGAGCTGTCCATTGTACTGAAACCTCTTACCTTCAGTTTATGCCCCTCAATTCCCTGATACTCTTTGCCATCCAGTTTCTTCCAACGTTGCAGGAATTTTGAGACTTGAGCACTGTCAGGCCGCACGATCTGAAAGCCAGTCACATTCGCCCCTGCGTATTGGAACTTATCCAGATCCATGTCCAAGAAACCCTTCCACACAAACCAAACAAAGAGAAGCAGGTTACCTGCGGGTGCCACAGCGGCCTAGGACTGTTCAATAGTTAAAGGCAACTGAGCTGGGAGCTGGGGCAGCGCGGAGGCACAGTGGTTAGCATTGCTGCCTCACAACTCCAGGGGCCGGGGTTAGATTCCCGGTTTGGGTCACTGTCTGTGTAGAGTTTGCACATTCTCCCCGTGTCTGTGTGGGTTTCCTCCCGGTGCTCCGGATTCCTCCCA
The DNA here is from genome assembly GCF_964213995.1 of Mustelus asterias. Lineage (NCBI taxonomy): Eukaryota > Metazoa > Chordata > Chondrichthyes > Carcharhiniformes > Triakidae > Mustelus > Mustelus asterias. Next base: position 14,812,020 of record NC_135816.1, on the reverse strand, counting down.
CAGTCCAAAGATGTGCAGGTTAGGGGCATTGGCCATGCTAAATTGCCCCTTAGTGTCCCAGGATGCGTAGGTTAAAGGGATTAGCGGGGTAAATATGTGGGGTTACGGGGATAGGGCTTCGTTGAGGTTGTTGTCAGTGCAGACTCGATGGGCCAAATGGCCTCCTTCTGCACTGTAGGGATTCTATGATTCTATGAGTCAAGGCTGGTCTCTCACTGAGCTGGGATTCGGGGCTGGTCTCTCACTGAGCTGGGATTCGGGGCTGGTCTCTCTCTCACTGAGCTGGGATTCGGGGCTGGTCTCACTCTCACTGAGCTGGGATTCAGGGCTACGCTTTCACTGAGCTCGGATTCGGGGCTGGTCTCTCACTGAGCTGGGATTCGGGGCTTGTCTCTCACTGAGCTGGGATTCGGGGCTGGTCTCTGTCTCACTGAGCTGGGATTCGGGGCTGGTCTCACTCTCACTGAGCTGGGATTTGGGGCTGGTCTCTCACTGAGCTGGGATTCTGGGCTGGTCTCTCTCTGAGCTAGGATTCGGGGCTGGTCACTCACTGAGCTGGGATTTGGGGCTGGTCTCTCTCACTCACTGAGCTGGGATTCAGGGCTGGTCACTCACTGAGCTGGGATTTGGGGCTGGTCTCTCTCACTCACTGAGCTGGGATTCAGGGCTGGTCACTCACTGAGCTGGGATTCGGGGCTGGTCACTCACTGAGCTGGGATTCGGGGCTGGTCTCTCACTGAGCTGGGATTCGGGGCTGGTCACTCACTGAGCTGGGATTCGGGGCGGGTCACTCACTGAGCTGGGATTCGGGGCTGGTCTCTCACTGAGCTGGGATTCGGGGCTGGTCTCTCACTGAGCTGGGATTCAGGGCTGGTCACTCACTGAGCTGGGATTCGGGGCTGGTCTCTCTCTCACTGAGCTGGGATTCGGGGCTGGTCTCTCACTGAGCTGGGATTCGGGGCTGGTCTCTCTCTCACTGAGCTGGGATTCGGGGCTGGTCATTCACTGAGCTGAGATAGAGGGCTGGTCACTCACTGAGCTTGGATTCGGGGCTTGTCTCTCACTGAACTGGGATTCGGGGCTGGTCACTCACTGAGTTGGGATTCGGGGCTTGTCTCTCACTGAGCTGGGATTCAGGGCTGGTCTCTCACTGAGCTGGGATTCGGGGCTGGTCTCTGACTGAGCTGGGATTCGGGGCTGGTCTCTCACTGAGCTGGGATTCGGGGCTGGTCACTCACTGAGCTGGGATTCCGGGCTGGTCATTCACTGAGATGGGATTTGGGGCTGGTCACTCACTGAGCTGGGATTCGGGGCTGGTCACTCACTGAGCTGGGATTCGGGGCTGGTCTCTCACTGAGCTGGGATTCGGGGCTGGTCTCTCACTGAGCTGGGATTCGGGGCTGGTCTCTCACTGAGCTGGGATTCGGGGCTGGTCACTCACTGAGCTGGGATTCGGGGCTGGTCTCTCACTGAGCTGGGATTCGGGGCTGGTCTCTCTGAACTGGGTTTCAGGGCTGGTCTCTCACTGAGTTGGGATTTGGGGCTGGTCTCTCACTGAGCTGAGATTCGGGGCTGGTCTCTCTCTCACTGAGATGGGATTTGGGGCTGGTCACTCACTGAGCTGGGATTCGGGGCTGGTCACTCACTGAGCTGGGATTCGGGGCTGGTCTCTCACTGAGCTGGGATTCGGGGCTGGTCTCTCACTGAGCTGGGATTCGGGGCTGGTCTCTCTGAACTGGGTTTCAGGGCTGGTCTCTCACTGAGTTGGGATTTGGGGCTGGTCTCTCACTGAGCTGAGATTCGGGGCTGGTCTCTCTCTCACTGAGCTGGGATTCTGGGCTGGTCTCTCTCTCACTGAGCTGGAATTCGGGGCTGGTCTCTCACTGAGCTGGGATTCGGGGCTGGTCTCTCTCTCACTGAGCTGGGATTCGGGGCTGGTCTCTCTCTCACTGAGCTGGGATTCAGGGCTGGTCACTCTCTGAGCTGAGATTGAGAGCTGGTCACTCACTGAGATGGGATTCGGGGCTGGTCTCTCACTGAGCTGGGATTCGGGGCTGGTCTCTCACTGAGCTGGGATTCAGGGCTGGTCTCTCTCTCTCTGAGCTGGGAATCCGGGCTGGTCTCTCACTGAGCTGGGATTCAGGGCTGGTCTCTCACTGAGCTGGGATTCGGGGCTGGTCTCTCACTGAGCTGGGATTCAGGGCTGGTCACTCTCCTGAGCTGGGATTCAGGGCTCGTCACTCACTGAGCTGGGATTCGGGGCTGGTCTCTCTCTCACTGAGCTCGGATCATTTAAACTGCCCCTTATCCTTCTGTCAATTACTTTAAATCTCTGCCCTTTGGTTTTTCATGTTTCTCTGAAAAGCAATTGGTTCTTATTATCTACTCTATCTAGTTTTCCATAATTTTATACACTTCAGTAAAATCTCCCCTCAGAATCTTCTGCTCCAAAGAAGATAACCTCAGCCTTTACAATCTTTCCCCTGTTGTAAAACTGTATTCCCAACAACATCTGTTTAAATTTCCTCTTTTCCCTCTCGAGCGCAATCACATCCTTAGCGGAATGCCGTGAGCAGAAATGTTTGCAGTACTCCAGCTGTGGTCTAGTCAGTGTTTTATATTATCCTCCCATCACCTGGGGAAAGTGCTCTGTTTTAAGTAATAAAATATCCCGTTTGCCTTGTCAGCCACCTTTGCTACCTGTCCAGCTGCCTCCAGGGATCGATGGGTATGCAATCCCAGGTCACTCTGTTCATCCACAGTTCTCAGTATCTTGCCATTTATTGAGTATTCCCTTATCTTGTTTGACCTCCCCTAATGCGTCTCTAGATTGAATTCCGTTTGCCTTTTGGTACTCACCTGACCTGTCCACTGATACCTTCCTGCAGTCTACAGCAATCCTCATTGTCAACCACACAGCCAATGTTTGTGTCATCTGTAAACTTCTTAATCCTCTCCCCCAACATTTCAGTCTGAATCATAGAATCCCTACAGTGCAGAAGGAGGCCATTTGGCCCACCGACTCTCTGACGGAGTACCTTACCCAGGCTCTCTCCCCCACCCTATCCCCGTAACTCCACACATTTACTGTGGCTAATCCCCCAAACCTACACATCTTGCGACATGAAGGGGCAATTTAGCTTGGTCAATTTCTCTAACCTCCACACCTTGGAACAGTAAGGGGCAATTTAGCATGGCCAATCCACCTAACCTGCACATCTTTGGACTGTGGGAGGAAACCAGAGCACCCAGAGGAAACCCACACAGACACGGAGAGAATGTGCATGCCGGAACTTTTACGCTGTACCCCAGTCAGAAAAAAAACACTTGTTGACTATTACCTCTTTGCTTCCTACCACTGAACCAATTCTGGATCCAACTTGTCACTTGTCCTTGAATTCTGTGGAGTTTTTGTTTTTTTAATGACCTGGCTGCTGGGGGGACCTTGTCAAAAGCCTCACTAAAACCCCTGTGGATGCCATCAAATGTACTACCTTCATTCCCTCCTCAAAAAATTCAATCAAAGTAGTCAGACCTCAACCGTCTCGTACAAATCCACGCTGTTTAATTTGTGCCTTATAAATGACGATTTATACTTTCCTTCAGAAATCATAGAATCCTACAGTGCAGAGGGAGGTCTTTCGGCCCATCATGTCTGCACTGACCACAATCCCACAAAGGCCCTATCCCCATAACCCCATGCATTTACCCTAGCTCGTGCCCCTGACACTAAGGGGCAATTTAGCATGGCCAATCCACCTAACCCGCACATCTTTGGACTGTGGGAGGAAACCGGAGCACCCAGAGGAAACTCATGCAGACACGGGGAGAACGTGCAAATCCACACAGTCAGGGACCCAAGCTGGGAATCGAACCCAGGTCCTGGCGCTGTGAGGCAGCAGTGCTAACCACAGTGCTACCGTGCCATCTTTTCAACAATTTGCCCACCACTGTGGCTCGACTGGCTGCTGTGCGATTGTTTGGATCATCCCTTTCTCCTTATAGGAACAACAATGCATTAATATCCCTGTGGTAAAGTTGTGACGTAAACCTACCAGGCTGGCGAAGATGTACTGATATCCTCGGATGTGCTTTCCAATGTTGATGATCTGAAAATGCAGAAAATACAACACATTCTGTTACTTGCGTCAAAGCCAGCTCAAGGTTTGTCCCATGTGATGGGTGTGAAAATATTAACCATCTACACGGACAGCAAGCTTCTTAAACCCAGCCTCCTGGTCCCAGAACTCTGCTCCATCTCCGAGAACTGGGAAAAGATGGAGTGACTCTGAGGAAATGTTGCACAGAATTAGACATCAGCTTCAAGGAGGGTTAAATGGGAGCCGGGTGAAATGAGGTGAAATAACTGCTGAGATAACTCTGAAGCCCACGGCATCACCTGCCACAGCAGAACAAATAGACAGCACTGCCTGAGGTGTGAGAAATGTAAGACCACAAAATGATTGAGCAAAGAACAACTTAAACCTTGGGCTTTTTGCAGACAGAGAAATTGGCTCATTTCCCATCAGAGATCTCCCCTTCCATCAGTTCACATCAGCAAGGACAGGCTATTCACTGATCCCGCTATCAATAAACATTTACCCTCATGAAGCATGGGAAAGGGCACAAAAACACTAATTCCATGGACACACATTCTTGCACACAGAATTACTCGCACACCGACTCACTCACACACACAGACTCACAGATACACACTCACACACACTCACTCACACACACCCCACACTCACTCACACACTCACTCACACACACACACTCACTCACACACACACTCTGTCACACACACACTCTCTCTCACACACACACTCACTCACACACACTCACTCACACACACACACACACTCACTCACACACACTCACTCACACTCACTCACACACACTCACTCACACACTCACTCACACTCACATACACACACTCACACACACACTCACACACACACACTCACACAAACACTCTGTCATACACACACTCTCTCTCTCACACACACTCACTCAATCACACACACACACACACTCACACAAACACTCTGTCACACATACACTCACACACACACTCACTCACTCACTCACTCACACACACACTCTCTCACACACACACTCACACACACACTCTCTCTCACACACACACTCACACACACACTCACACACACACTCACACACACACTCTCTCACACACACACACTCACACACACACTTACTCACACACACTCACACGCACACACACTCTTTCACACACACAGACCGACTCACATATACAGACTCACACAAACACATACTCACACACTCATGCACACACACGCACTCACACAGAGGCACATGCAGACTCACTCACACACACACACATTTGTGTGAAAGGAAATTCGGCATGTCAGCTACGATTCTCACCAACCTTTACAGATGCACCATAGAAAGCATTCTTTCTGGGTTGTATCACAGCTTGGTATGGCTCCTGCTCTGACCAAGACCGCAAGAAACTAAAAAGGTCGTGAATGTAGCCCAATCCATCACGCAAACCAGCCTCCCAACATTGACTCTGTCTACACTTCCCACTGCCTCAGAAAAGCAGCCAGCATAATTAAGTACCCCACGCACCCCGGACATTCTCTCTTCCACCTACTTCCATCGGGAGAAAGATACAAAAGTCTGAGGTCAATTTCCAACCGACTCAAGAACAGCTTCTTCCCTGCTGCCATCAGACTTTTGAATGGACCTTCCTCGCACTAAGTTGATCTTTCTCTACACCCTAGCTATAACTGTAACACTAGATTCTGCACCGTCTCCTTTCCTTCTCTAGGAACAGTATGCTTTGTCTGTATAGCATGCAAGAAACAATACTTTTCACTGTATACTAATACATGTGACAATAATAAATCAAATCAAATCAAAAACACACCCTAGCTCATTCTCTCCCTAATTTACCTTGAAACGAATTGATTTATTTTTAAAGTGAACCACATTGCTGTGGGTCTGGAGTCACATGTAGGCCAGACCAAGTAAGGATGGCAGATTTCCTTCTCTGCAGGGCATTAGTGAAACAGATGGGTTTTTACAATAATTGATGCCAATTTGCTGGTCACCATTACTTAGACCAGCTTTCAATTCCACATTTTAATAATTGAATTTAAATTCCACCAGCTGCCATGGTGGGATTTGAACCTATGTATCCAGAGCATTAATCTGGGCCCCTGGATTACTCACCCAGTGGCATTACCAGTACATCACCATCTCCCACTGTCGACAGGAGGAGAACTTCTTAAAGTGAGTGGTTCACAACTGGTAGGACTTTTCAATATAGTTGGCCCTCCAGGCCGATCCCTAACTCAACAGCTCTCCCATCGCCACCTCCACCTCATCTCCAGATTGACCCACCCCCTTCATCAATCACCCCCCCTCCACTTAGCCACTCCTCCTCTGATTACCCTCTTTTCCGATTGCCCCCCCCCCCTCAGTTGCCCAGTGTCTGTCCCAGTGTCACCTGATTCATGATGGTGCTGAGTTTATCCGCCTCGCAGTCGATGATGACGTGCCGATCCTTTCTCTTGTCCAGGTCTTTGAAGAGCATCCGATAACCTTCTTCAGTGGTGGTCTCGACACTGACTGCTGTCACCTGCCAGTTTTTCTCCGCCGCCGTGTCTAGCACTTTCTGGAGGACGGACAATCCTGAACAGGAATAAAAAACGTCAACCTTCAACAGGGAATTTGCCATCAAGCCCAAGGAACATTCAACTGGTCTTTTAATACTGATCACTGAGAATTATTTTGTTAAACTTCAAAATCTTCCCATTTTCAATTCGCTGTGTTCTCTCTGAGTACAGATGAGAAAAATTGAGACAGAGATAACATTGGCACTGGGAAATACATGGAATAATAAAGATTGTTACAAAGATGCAGAAAAAACCATGGAATTACACACAGAAATACTGAACTTTATAAAGACCTGAGTTTTATATTTTAAAATGGGCACAAACCCCGAGGGTGGGTCATGAACGTGCAGTTAATCACTGGCAGCAATGGCTGTATGGTGTTTCTCTAAGGGACAATGGAACTTCTCCCTGTGTATCCAGACAAGGTATTTCCAAAAGCATCCAAAGACTAATTGTCATTCCACCTTGAACACCCTGAGCGTAATTGCCTAGACTGACTAGCGTATTCTAGTTTCCTCTTGGAATATACAAAGGAGGGGGTTTAAAAATCTGCTCTGTGTGTGTGTGCGTGTGTGCGCATGTGTGTGTGTGTGCATGTGTCTGTGCGCACGTGTGTGTGTGCACGCGTGCGTGCATATGTGTGTGTGTGTGCACCGCGTGCATATGTGTGTGCGTGTGTGCGCACAAGCAAATGTGTGTGTGTGCGCGCATGTATGTGTGTGTGTACACGTGCGTGCATATGTGTGTGTGCTGTGAGGATAAGCAGCTGCAAATTTCCCACACTAAAGGGTGTGTGATACAGTGACCTGAAGCAGGACTCTACAAAAATAACCAGGAATATCTAAAACTCTCTCTCTGACTGTGAAACTAACCAGCCAGCAAAAGGATTACAGTTGGAAAAAAAGAACTGAGATTTCTCTACCAAACCACAGAACACCTGAACCAAAGAATCAACTATTTGACTGCAGAAGTCAACTGTTCTGGAATCAATTTGTAATGACCGCAACGCTTCATCATCTACTCCTCGCAACTTCAGTACTTTCCAGATAACCTTTATTTATATTTACTTACTATCGAACACAGTTCTTACTTCTAAATCTGTATGAACGTAAATGCATGTGTTTTACCATTTCTCCTTCCCTTTTTAATAGTTAATAAGCTTACTTCATCTTAACTCAGCCTGGGTAAATTGGCAGCTTTTTATATGTAACCATTGGGTCTGGAACAGCTATCCAAGAGAAAGGGAACCTTGTTAGATTAAATCTTGTTGCCTCCAGCAGAGGATGTGTTGAACAAAGACAAGGAGCCAATTGTGATACATATAAATGATTTGGAAGAAGGTGATATATATAAATGATTTGGAAGAAGGTGTAACTGGTGTAATCAGCAAGTTTGCGGATGACACGAAGATGGCTGGAATTGCGGATAGCGAAGAGCATTGTCGGGCAATACAGCAGGATATAGATAGGCTGGAAAATTGGGCGGAGAGGTGGCAGATGGAATTTAATCCGGATAAATGCGAAGTGATGCATTTTGGAAGAAATAATGTAGGGAGGAGTTATACAATAAATGGCAGAGTCATCAGGAGTATAGAAACACAGAGGGACCTAGGTGTGCAAGTCCACAAATCCTTGAAGGTGGCAACACAGGTGGAGAAGGTGGTGAAGAAGGCATATGGTATGCTTGCCTTTATAGGACGGGGTATAGAGTATAAAAGCTGGAGTCTGATGATGCAGCTGTATAGAACGCTGGTTAGGCCACATTTGGAGTACTGCGTCCAGTTCTGGTCGTCGCACTACCAGAAGGACGTGGAGGCATTGGAGAGAGTGCAGAGAAGGTTTACCAGGATGTTGCCTGGTATGGAGGGTCTTAGCTATGAGGAGGGATTGGGTAGACTGGGGTTGTTCTCCTTGGAAAGACAGAGAATGAGGGGAGATCTAATAGAGGTATACAAGATTATGAAGGGTATAGATAGGGTGAACAGTGGGAAGCTTTTTCCCAGGTCGGAGGTGACGATCACGAGGGGTCACGGGCTCAAGCTGAGAGGGGCGAAGTATAACTCAGACATCAGAGGGACGTTTTTTACACAGAGGGTGGTGGGGGCCTGGAATGCGCTGCCAAGTAGGGTGGTGGAGGCAGGCACGCTGACATCGTTTAAGACTTACCTGGATAGTCACATGAGCAGCCTGGGAATGGAGGGATACAAACGATTGGTCTAGTTGGACCATGGAGCGGCACAGGCTTGGAGGGCCGAAGGGCCTGTTTCCTGTGCTGTACTGTTCTTTGTTCTTTGTTTGTTCTTTGTTCTTTGTACCCCTCCACACCCAGGTCTGGAATAATTTTGGGGTTATCCCAGGCAGACGGTAAAAAAAGAGGAGTGTTGCCCGGATCAGCAACCTTTGGGAAACCTCACCTGGGGCTGGTTGGAACAAGATGTTAAAAGCAAATTGTGTTTGAGGAACTTGATTCGGTTCTTGGATGAAGTAATGGAGTTGATGAGGGAAGTGCAGTTCATAGGATCATAGAGTCCCTGCAGTGCAGAAGAGGCCATTCAGCCCACTGAATCTGCACTGACTCTTGACAGAATATTTTATCTAGGCCCTCACCCCTGCACTATCCCTGTAAGTCTGGTGTTGGTGTTAACCTGGTGTTGTGAGACTTCTTACTGTGTCTATCCCTGTAAGCCCATACATATCCCATGGCTAATCCATCAAACCTACACAGCTTGGGACATTCAGGGGCAATTTAGCATGGCCAATCAATCTAATCTGCACTTCTTTGGGCAGTACGGTGGCACAGTGGTTAGCACTGCTATTTCAGGGTGCCAGAGACCCAGGTTTGATTCTAGCCTTGGGTGACTGTGTGGCATTTACATGTTCTCCTTGTATCTGCGTGGGTTTCCTCTGGGTGCTCCAGTTTCCTCCCACACTCCAAAGATGTGCAGGTTAGGTGGATTGGTCATGCTAAATCATGTCCCAAGATATATAGGTTCAGGAGATTCGTGGGAGAAATACTTGGGGTTATGGGGTAAGCCTGGGGAAATGTCGGTGCAGACTTGATGGACAGAATGGCCTCCTTCTGTACTATAGAGATCCTATGATAGCCACTAAGGGGCAACTTAGCATGGCCAGTCCATCTAATCTACACATCTTTGGACACTAAGAAGCAATTCAGCATGGCCAATCCCCTACCTAACCTGCACATCTTTGGACACTAAGGGGCAATTTACTATGGCCAATCCACACAGCATACACATCTTTGGATACTAAGGGGCAATTTAGCATGGCCAATCCATGTAACTTGCACATCTTTGGACACCAAGGGGCAATTTAGCATGGCCAATCCATCTAACCTGCACATCTTTGGACAAAAGGGGAAATTTAACATAGTCAATCCATCTCACCTACACACCTTTGGACACTAAGGGGCAATTTAGCACACGTCTTTGATATTGGCATATGGACTTTAAAGAAAGTTTGATAAATTGCCATATAATAGACTTTTTAAAATAAAAAAACCCTTGGTATTAAAGACACAGATAAAACTGGGATACAAAATTGGCTAAGAGACGGAAAACAGAGAGCAGCAGTGAACAGTTGTCCCTCTGACTGGAGGGAAAGATGCAGTGGTGTTCCCCAGGGATCAGTATTGGGATTGCTGCTCTTTTTGATATGTACAATGACAGACTGGGTGCACAGGGAAGAATAACAAGTTTGCAGATGAAATGAAACTCAGTGTAGTAAACACAGAGGAGGATAGTAACAGACTTCAGCGGGGAGACATAGACAGACTGGTGCAATGGACAGACACGAGGCAGAAAACATTTAACACAGGGAAGTGTGAAGTGATAGATTTTGTTAGGAAGAATGAGAGGAGGTATAAATTTAAACAGAACAATTTCAAAGGAGATGCTGGAACAGAGAGACTTGGGGCTGTATGTACACCAGTCTTTGAAGGTCTCATTGCGAGTTGGGAAGACTGTTAAATAAAATTCTGCTCTGTTAGTCATAAAATCATTCAATCATAGGACCATACAGCATGACAGGAGGACAATGTGCCTGTCACATCTCTCTCTGAGAGAGCTATCCAATTACTCCCACTCCCCGTAGCCCTGCAAATATCTCCTTTTTAGTCAGACATGACGCACCTTTAACAAATCCACACTGACTCTCTTTGATTGGCAGACTATAGAATCATAGAATCCTACAGTGCAGAAGGAGGCCATTCAGCCCATCGAGTCTGCACCGACCACAATCCCACTTAGGCTCTCTTCCCGTTAACCCACATATTTACCCGACTAATCCCCTTGACACTAGGAGCAATTTAGCATGGCCAATCCACCTAACCCGCACATCTTTGGACTGTGGGAGGAAACCGGAGCACCCGGAGGAAACCCACGCAGACACAGGGAGAACATGCAAACTCCACACAGACAGTGACCCGAGCTGGAATTGAACCCGGGTCCCTGGCGCTGTGAGGCAGCAGTGCTAACCATTATGCCTCTGTGCCCACATAGCTAATATGTATTCAGGTTCTCAGTCACTCAGTGTAAGAGGATGGACTCTCATCATTTCCTCAGAACCAACATTAAAAACAGAAGGGCCTGTATTTTCCTAGTTTCTCCCTTCTCATCTTAAAAAAAAAGTGATTCTCACTCGCGATTCCTGAATCGGGAAAGCCCCGAGGTATTCATGAGTGATCGGTAATATTCACAGAGATGTTGTAATGCTTACTGTGATTAGAGTAATGGCTACCGCGAGGGTTGTATAATGCTTCTATGTAGGATGGGATGAAAGTTTATTTACCGCGATCAGCATCGTAAATATACACAAACTTCTGCCATTTGTAATGTTCGATGAGGCTGAGCAGGGCATTCTGAAGGTCAGGTCTCATCTGAATGACAAACTGGTTGGAGGTATCGACGGGGAAGCTGGGAGTGATGAACGAGAGGTGCAGAGCTCCGCAAAACGAGGTGAGTGTGTTTACCGTCTTCCTGTCGTAGAATCCAAAGATCGCGTAGACCCCGCGAGCAAACAGCGAGCAGACTGAAAGAGAAAACGCCAAATGACATTCTGCCGCTCACAGCAAATCAGAGGCTTGGTCTGGGAAAGTACAAATCTATTTGGAAATAAGAAGGTGTTAAACATCAGCAGCGGGAATGTGGAGTCAGTCAGCATCTGAGGGATAAACATTTCCGCTGGGATCCTTGTCACAGCAATCTGGGTCCGACAATCAAAACCTAATGAGTAAGCAATGAGTCAAACTTTGAACTGCAACTCCCTGCTGCTGCTAAATGATCAGATTGCTTGTCTGCTCTCCAATACAACATGGGACAGGAAGTTCCTCAAATTAAATAAAGTTAAGTTAAAGTTTATTTATTAGTATCACAAGTCGGCTTACGTTAACACCACAATAACGTTACTGTGAAAATCCCCTGGTCGCCACACTCCAGTGCCTGTTCGGGTACACCGAGGGAGGATTTAGCACGGCCAATGCACCTAACCAGCACATCTTTCAGACTGTGGGAGGAAACCGGAGCATCCGGAGGAAACCCACGCAGACACGGGGAGGAAATGCAGACTCCGCACAGACAGTGACCCGAGCCAGGAATTGAACCCGGGTCCCTGGCGCTGTGAGGCAGCAGTGCTAACCACTGTGCCACCCACGGTGATCGGCCTGCTTCTCTGCTCTCCAGTTGGACACTGGCAGGAAGTTCCTCCAATTAAATATTGGGACGATTGAAGCCACTGGGACGAATCTTTCCATTCCGCCCGCCACGGGAATTGTAGCGGGCAAGGGGCGGACCATGGGAAGGTCCGTTGACCTCGGGCGGGATAGTTTGGTTTCGGGGTGACCGTGGCTGGAAAATCCCCCCCATTGTCTCCCTACCAACCCATTCCATTCCTCTTTTCTGGCAAATACCTGTCGCTGAATCAGACTGTTCACAATCTTGACATGATACTTGATTCCAAGATGAGTTTCTCACCACATAACTGTGCCATGACTAAGACCACCAATCATCTCCTCCATAATATCTCCGTACTCCGACCCTGCACATTTGCTGCTCAAACCCTCATCTATGTCTTTGTTATCTTTAGAATTGGTTATTCCTCGTGAGCCTCGCTTACATTCTTCCCTCAGTAAATCTGTGGAGAGTTGGGGGCATGGTGGCAATGTTACTGTGCCAGTAATCCAGAGGCCTAAGCTAATGGTCAGGGAACCTGGGTGCCAATGGCAGCTGGTGGAACATCAATTAACAAATCAGGAATATAAAGCTAGTCTCAGTAATGGTGACCATGAAACGATCACCGAATGTTGTAAAAAAACCCCATCTGGTTCACTAATGTCCTTTAGGGAAGGAAATCTGCCGTCCTTACCTGGTCTGGCCTACATGCAATTCCAGAGCCACAGCTGATTCTTAACTGCCCTCTGTAATGGCTGAGCAAGCCACACACTTCAAGGGCAATTAGGGATGGGAAACAAATGCTGACTTTTCCGGTGACACCTGCATCCCATGAAAGAATAAAAAAACTCGAACCCAAAACCTTGCTGCCCCCTTTCTTTACTTGCTCCCAGTGCTGTTCCCACATGACCCCTGTGTTTGCTGACCTACATTGGTAGCCTCTTAAGCAACATTTCGATTTTAGAATCATCATCCTTGCTTTTAAATGCCTTCATAGCCTCAGCTCACCCTCTTTCTGTAACCCTCTCCAGCCCATAACCTCCCACGATGTATATGCTCACCTGATAAGAACATGAGAACTAGGAGCAGGAGTAGGCCATTCAGCCCCTCGAGCCCTTCAATATGATCATGGCCCTGAATACACTCAACAACTAACCATTCTCTGCTCTCTGGTTTAGAGAATTCCAAAGATTCACAACCTGGTTTGCAAGGCAATGTCTCCTTAGCTAAGTCCTAACTGGCCTCAGCATCTATCCTGCCAAGTCTACTCTGAACCTTACAGGGTGAAATTTGTTCACTTTTGACATCGATTCCTTGGGGGCAGACAATAATGCGGTTCACTACTCGCTTGGTTTGCACAATGTTCTTTCATGATAGCAAAGAGGGACACAGTGGACGGGAGTTTCTGGCTGCGCTCACCCCAAGACTGGAAATTCCCACCTTTGATTTGATTTGATTTGAGTTGTTATTGTCACGTGTATTAGTATGCAATGAAAAGTATTGTTCCTTGCACACTATATAGACAAAGCATACCGTTCATAGAGAAGGAAAGGAGAGAGTGCAGAATGTAGTGTTACAGTCATAGCTAGGGTGTAGAGAAAGATCAACTTAGTGCGAGGTAGGTTTAGCATGGTTCACCGAATTTTCTGTCCCGCCCGCCACAGGAATCGTAGTGGGCAGGACGGGAAGATTGCGCCCAGTGTCATTGGGCAGATAGTGACCCCTCAGTGCTCCCTGCCCCTTCGGAATGAAGATAAGGCTGAATAGTGCTTCTTCAAATGAATCTCCCATTCTTTCACAATGGGATGACCTCTCATTCTTCCAAACTCCCATTCTACTCAAATTTCCTCAGAAACCAATCCTCTCATTCCCAGAATCAACCCAGTGAACTCTTGTTGCACCCCATTTCCGGAAGTATACATTTCCTTGGTGGCCAGATCTGTACATAGTAGCTCAAACTGTGATTCACTAAATTCTCTTGCACCCTCCTGACATGTCCAGTATTTCTGGACTCTGCTTATGGATCTTCAAGAAGGGATGTTTTACTGAGGCCCTCTCAAAAAATTCCATGGCATTATTTCGAAATGGAGCGATGGAGTTCTCCTATAGAACCACAGAGAGGTTAGAGTGCAGAAAGAGGCCATTCAGCCCATCGCTCTGCACTAGCCAAAAAAGAGAAAAAAGATATTAGCTGCCAATTTTAATCCCACAATCTCCCCAGTGCCTTGGTGCCAGTTTTTTTTACTCACTCGTGGGACATGGGCATTGCTGGCTGGCCAGCATTTATTGCCCATCCCTAGTTGCCCTTGGAGGGCAGTTGAGAGTCAACCACATTGCTGTGGCTCTGGAGTCACATGTAGGCCAGATCAGGTAAGGACGGCAGATTTCCTTCCCTAAAGGACATTAGTGAACCAGATGGGTTTTTACAACAATCGACAATGGTTTCATGGTCATCGGTAAATTATTAATTCCAGATATTTTTTTATTGAATTCAAATTCCACCATCTGCCATGGCAGGTTTCGAACCCGGGTCCTCAGGATATTAGCTGAGTTTCTGAATTGATAGTTTAGTGATAATACCACTAGGCCATTGCCTTCCTTCTAATGACCTTCTGGTCATTTATCCCACAGTCAATATCACGGAATTAGATGGCTTGTCATTTATTTTGTTGTGAGTGGAATCTCCCCATGGGAAACCTGGTTTTCCCTGATTCCCACATTATAATCGTGACTAAAGTACTTCATTGGCTGCGAATTGTGAAAAGGGTCAAATAAATGCAACTTCATTCTTTTTATTTCATGAGGACTCTTCTCCCCAACCTGCCCCCCCAACCACCCCGCCACACACTCTGGAACAGAACGCCCCAGGGTCCTGGACTCCCCCAACCAGAGGAAATGATTTCCCTCTATCTACCCCATCAACTCCTTCAATCACCTTAAACACCTCGTTCGATTTCCCCTCAATCTTCTAAACTTGAGGGAGTACAAACTTAGTCTATGTTACCTGTCCTGATAGTTTAACCCTTTTAGCCTGTGCCTCATCCTGGTGGATCTTTGCTGTGGGGCCGATGTATCCTTCCGGAGAATCACTGCCTCGAGCTGAGCATATCGACTTCAGATGCAATCTAACCAGAACCTTAATGCCTCTTTGTACTCTAACCCTCAAGATTAAACAGGGATGGATTAAAACGGCATGGTGGCACAGTGGTTAGCACTACTGCCTCACAGCGCCAGGGACACGGGTTTAATTCCGGCCTCTGGTCACTGTCTATGTGGAGTTTGCAAGTTCTCCCAGCGTATGCGTGGGTTTCCTCCGGGTGCTGCAGTTCCCTGCCACATTCCAAAGATGTGCAGGTGAGGTGGATTGGCCACGCTAAATTGTCCCTTCATCGCAAAAGGTTTCAGTTAGATGGATTAGCCATAGGAAATCTGTGGGGTTACAGGAATAGGTCAGAGGAGTGGACCTGGGTAAGGTACTCTGTCAGAGAGTTGGTACAGACTTGATGGACTGAATGGCCTCCTTCTGTACTGATTCTATGAAAATGATGTAGTCCAGTTTCAAGCTGACACTGAGATTTCGTCCCATGTAAACACTCTGAACCTTTGCGTTAATACCAGACATTTTCACACATATCATCTGACCCAATCCTCTTAACTGGAGTATTTTTTATCCAGTACACACCTAACAATTGAGTGATGAACTAAAATCATCGTAAACTGATTCCTAGAATCTAAGTAACAGAACAGAAACAGTCCATACTGCTGTTTATACTTCACTGGAATTTCCTCCCATCTTTCTTCATCTGACTCCATCATCGTAACCCTCTATTCCCATCCCCCCTCATAAGCTTAAGTTGTCTCCCCCACTAGATCCTTCTCAAGGCCAATTAGGGATGGGTCATAAATGCTGGCTTCCAGTGACACCCACATCCCGTAAATGAATACATTTCTGAAAAATTGCATTAAGCTATTAATTTCATCCACTTCCTGTGTTAGTTCCACATTCTCACCAGTCTAGGCCAAGATGTTTCTACTGAATTTTCCATTTCAATTCTTGCTGACGATCTGATATTGATGTCTTGTAGTTTTGTTCTTCTCCACAGTAGGAAACATTCTCTATCAAAGGTCTCTGCTGTCAAAACCTTCCATAATTTTAAAGTCCTCTATTTGGTCACCCCCCTCAGTCCTTCAAGAGAAAAGGCCGAGGCTATTCATTCTCTCCTGAAAAATTTCTGGTATCATCCTTTGTAAGTATTTTTGGCAGCCTTTCCAGCACCTCAGTTTATTTTTTGGGAAGTAGGATTACAGGCAGCACTCCAGTTGTGGCCTGACCACAGTATGGAGCAAGTTTATGATTCTATGAACTTCTTTACTCTGCAGTTGAACCCAGGTCCAGCTGAGACTGAAGCATGCCCAATCAAATTGAAACCAGCTGCTATATTATCACAAGCTTGTAAGTGTCCTAAAAACTACTCTGAGTTTATTCATGTGTAAGATGAAAGATAAAAGCCATGTTAATCATTCGAGTCTATGTGATTCTCGACTTCAACTCTGTTCCCATCGAGTGCTAAATAGTTTTCAACCAGTACTTCACTCTGAGCTTTGGGCATAACCTCCTGCGAACTGTTCTCAAACAGGCTGGGAGTTAATGTTGGATCCCTCAACTTTAACCGTGGAAGGGTGGATACTGTAATACTGCCTCTACTGTGAGCAGGCACAGGTTCCAACTAATCTCCTCATGCCTTTGTGATGATTGGGACTGGGGCAAGGATTTGACAGAGGTTCAGGTCAAAGGCACATTAACCATTTTACCAATGTTTAACAAGCTCAATTGAGTGAGTCCATTCACATCAAATTTCCCTTAAAATGTCAACCTTTTCACTGTGTCGCAAACTTAACCTGAGGCATTTCCCAAGCACGGATTAATTGATTGCTTGGCTGAACAACTCCATTCAGTTTGCAAGCATGAACGTGTTCTTTAATTCTAACTTCCAATCCCATTCCCACTTGGAGCACTCTGTTCTTTAATATTAACTCCCATTCCCATTCCCACTCGGAACTCTGAGCTTTAATACTAACTTCCATTCTCATTCCCACTCAGAGCTCTCTGTTCTTTAACACTAATTCCCATTCCCACTCGGAGCTCCCTGTTTTTTAACACTAACTCCCAATCCCATTCCCATTCAGAGTTTTCTGTTCTTTAATACTAACTCCCAATCCCATTCCGACTCGGAGCTCTCTGTTCTTTAATCTAACTCCCAATCCCATTCCCACCCAGAGCTCTGTTCTTTAATACTAACTCCCAATCCCATTCCCACTCGGAGCTCTCTGCTCTGATCCTCCAAGTAAGAAGTTTAACAACACCAGGTTAAAGTCCAACAGGGTTGATCCTCCTAAACAGCTCAACAGGAGTTTGAGGAACTGTGTTTCATGTGTCAACCGGCCATTTCGCCTTCTCCAATCAACATCAAGTTCAATCACTTCAGATTAATTCTCTTCAGGTGACAGAGATTGCCAATCGTTCTATCCTTCATTTAACCTCTCCTGCCTCCCAACCGATCACAGACTTTCCCCGTCTTCTTCCCTCTCCTCGCCCTCTGGGTTTGTGGAAAAGCCAAGCACAGCGCTAATATTTTCCAGTTCTGATGAAATTTCATCTGCCTAAAACACTGGCCAGAATGTTTATGTCCCTTACCTCCGGGGAGTGATCTGGGTGGCAGGCAGGGCATAAAATCAGGTGGTATGGAAAGGGTCTGTGCCCATTGCTACCAGCCTCCACCAGCGGAAGGGAAGGAACTGGGTGGCCTTCCCAACCTTAGGCCAAGGCCCTTAAGTGGGGGAACTGAGTGGACCCCCTCCCACCACCCTAGTATTTTACCAGTGGCAGGGAGTGATGTGGCTAGGCCACCAGTTAATTTGTGGTCGGTCTGGCTGTGGACTCATGAAGGATCCCTCCTATTTGAGTATCTTCGACCCAAAAGAGGTATCCCGCCATGGTGACCCCTTTTCCCTGCTTGTTCCCACCTGCCTGACTAACTGCCCCATCTACCTTGCAGTTGGCTTCCATGCTGCTCCACATGGGGGTCTAGCTGCAGTACCGGCAGTGGCCACTGTCCAGAGTGGTGCTGCTGAGGCAGATGACCTGCTGGCTCTCTGATTGGCTGGCAGCTCTGGGGACGAGAACATCCTCCCTGACAGGGGTGGAAACCACGACCTTCGACACTTAACAAGGCGGCAGTAAGGACACAGGGTCACCACCTCCGTGAGAACATTCCAGGCCATTAACAGTTTCGATCTCCACAGACACTGCCTGACTGCTGAGTATTTATCGTATTTCCGGTGTTCATTTTGGATAAAATTCTGTTGCTCAAGGACTGGAGAAAGGTTCACGGTCAGGAGTTTGGGTTCAATTTGATCATTTCAGCTCCTCTTAAACTTGTCCACTGATAGTGCCAATCACAAAGACAAAATTACCCAAAGTACATTCCAGCCAATCAAATCATTAATGAAGTATAATCACTGTTCCAATGGGAAAAAACTTGGCAAACAAGTTGTGCACAATGGGGTCACACAGCAATGCAGTAATAGCCACATAGTCTGTTCTTCTGGGGAAAGATCCTGTTCTTCGTCAGGCGAGTGGGGTCATTTAGGCTAGCGATAACATTGGTTTAATATCTCATTTAAAAGACAGTATGTATGTCCCTCAGTCAGTCCAGCACTCCACCAGTACTGTCCCTCTGATGATAGAGGATTTTCTTGATATGTGTTTCAACAGTATAGCATTCCCACAGGCCTGCCCTTCCCTCAGTGCTGCCCCTCTGAAAGTGCAGCACTCTCTCAGTACTGACCCTCTGACAGTGCAGCACTTCCCCAGTACTGTCCTTCTGATAGTGTGGCACTCCCTCAGTACTGACCGTCTGACAGGGCAGCACTCCCCCAGCACTGACCCTCTGACAGTGCAACACTCCCTCAGTACTGCCCCTCTGACAGTGCAGCACTCCCTCAGTACTGACCCTCTGACAGTGCAGCACTCCCTCAGTATTGACTCTCTGACAGTGCAGCACTCCCTCAGTATTGACCCTCTGACAGTGTAGCACTCCTTCAGTATTGCCCCTCTGACAGTGCAGCACTCCCTCAGCATTGACCCTCTGACAGTGCAGCACTCCCTCAGCATTGACCCTCTGACAGTGTAGCACTCCTTCAGTATTGCCCCTCTGACAGTGCAGCACACCCTCAGTAACACACTGGCAGTTTCAGCCTAAGTTATAGGTTTGTATGTGGAGTGTGGGGTCTGGAGTCCATCACCCTCTGACTCAGAGATAAAGCACTTTACCCATTAAGCCATTCTGTCGACATCAAGTGAGGCAGTGTTCCGATAAAGCAAGTAGAAGCAGAGATAAAAATTCTCTGCAACAGAATGTTTTGTCGCATTCTGATTGAGCATCCTCACCAGATTGAGTCCTGTGTCCTGTCTCTGACCACTTAGCTTTGCATGAATTACTGCCTGAATTGCTGCGACTTGGCTCCAGTGAACAACTCTTGTTTGTCATTCTTCTCTCGCTTGCATTTCTGATGCATCATTTGAAGCTTTGTTCCTGTGTCCAGGGTCCCTGACAGCTGGGAATGTGATCTTACATTTCACTCTCTGCTCTTTAGTATGCAGCATGCAACAGCCCGTCAGTCACTGCATAGCTTCAACAATCACCAACCACTTCACCAGTTGGCCACTTCTAGCCTTGGGTGTCTGTGTGGAGTTTGAGCGTTCTCCCCGTGTCTGCGTGGGTTTCCTCCGGGTGCTCCGGTTTCCTCCCACAGCCCAAAGATATACGGCTTAGGTGGATTGGCCATGCTAAGTTGTCCCTTGGCATCCAGAGATGTGTAGGTTAGGGGAAATTAGTAGGGTAAATACGTGGGGTTATGGGGATCGGGCCTGAGTAAGATGCTCTGTCAGAGAGTCGGTGCAGACTCAATGGGCCAAATGACACCGTAAGATATCGGTGCAGAATTAGGCTATTTGGCCTGTCAAGTCTGCTCCGCCATTCAATCATGGCTGATAATTTCTCAGCCCCATTTTCCTGCCTTTTCCCCGTAAGCTTTGATCCTCTTACCAATCAGGAATCTATCTATCTCTGCATTAAATATACTCAATGACCTGGCCTCCCCAGCTTTCTGTGGCAATGAGTTCCACAGATTTACCACCTTCTAGCTGAAGAAATTCCACCTCATCTCGGTTCTAAAGTGTTGTCCTTTACTCTGAGGCTGTGCCCTCAGATCCCAGTCTCTCTGACTAATGGAAACATCTTCCCCATGACCACTCTATCCAGGCCTCCTCTGCACTGTGGAGATCCTATTCTATGAAACACAGAGAGGGATCAAAAGTTACCGAAGTTGGGTTAAAACTTCTTTTGGGTTTGGATTCTGTCGCTGGTGTCTGGTTCCTCAACAATGTAATCAAATCAGTCGCAGAATCAGTGGCAACCTTAGCTAACAACCTGTGTTGCAGGTGCATTACAAAGATACCAGGGTTTTAACCAGGTTGTGGCTCGCCTCTTCAGAGGCTGAATGAGTCTTCTATGTAGTCAAGGTGAGGTGTTGGAGATTTGAGAGTGGATGAATATTCTGAGGCTTTGCTTCTGAGTTCAAGAACGTTTTACACAGGACTTTCCTTCATCAGATTCAGGTGCGTGATTGGGTGGGATGTACATGGACCGCGGAAGGAGATTGAAGGGCCGAGGTCAAGTTCACTCCAGAGACTTGTGCAGAGAATCTAGTCTGACATTCCCAATGCCGCACTGAGGGAATGCTGCACTGTTGGAGATGCCACCTTTCAGTTGAAACCAAGGTCCCTTCTGCCCTCAAAGACCTGATGACGCTACATAAAGAAGAGTTCTTTCTGGTGTCCTGGACAATATTTATCCCTCAACAAACCTCACGGAAAAGCAAATAATCTGGCCATTACCACACTGCAATTTACAGGATCTTACTGTGTGGTAATTGGCTGTTGTGGTTGCTACGTTACAACAGTGACTACATTCCAAAAGCAGGTGATTGGCTGTTGTGAAAAGTGCTGTATCAATGTGAACACTTTCTTGTTACCCTGGCGTTTCTGGGATTGGATTGTTATCGGAAAGGGATTGCATTATTGGAATGGGATTAGATTATGTTAAATGTATATTCATTGTGTTTAACTGTGTGCAGTTATTGGACATTAATTGGTGATACACTTGCATCCTTACAAATAGATACAAACATAAGTTGGGTTCGGAGATGTATGTTTGTAATGTGTAACTCTATAAATCAATATAAAAATATGTAACGATTGGCTGCAGTTCTAAACTGTACCAAATGGCTTTCTGGAACATTTTATTGAGATGGAATTATATTTTTAATGTGGCTTTGTGTTTTTTTGGGAGAGGATTATATTTTTGGGATGATATGATATTGATTGAGTCATACAATGTTGGGATGGGATTGTGCTTTTAGAACCGGATAGTATTTACATGATGAGTTTATCTTACTGTGATAGGATTGTGTTTTTGGGATGGGATTATATTACTGGGTTTATTTTTTTGAGGTGGGAGTGCATTAAAGTTTTAAAATTTTATTTATTGGTCACAGGTAGGCTTACATTAACACTGCAATGAAGTTACTGTGAAAATCCCCTAGTCGTCACACTCCAGTGTCTGTTCGGGTACACTGAGGGAGAACTTAGCACGGCCAATGCACCTAACCAGCACATCTTTCGGACTGTGGGAAGCAACCGGAGCACCCGGAGGAAACTCACGCAGACACGGGGAGAACTCCGCACAGACAGTGGCCCAAGCTGGGAAGCAAACCCGGGTTCCTGGCGCTGTGAGGCAGCAGTGCTAACCACTGTGCCACCGTGCTGCTGTGGGATTATATTCTTGGTATTGTGTTATTTGTTACCTGAGGGGGCAGAAGGATATGAATGATTTTATACAGATTTCCCACTGAACACTTTGACCCTAACTGAGCTTTGCTAAACAAAAGGCAGCAGAGACCAATTTCACAGGAGTTATACCTGGCCTGTCCTCCTAACGGAGACGATGGTCGATGGATTTACATGAGTAAGAGGATTTAAAGTGGTCTAGAATAGTATGCTTGAATATCAGCCTGGCTATCTGGTGGAAGGACAATGCTGACAGGAAGCCCCACCCAACAGGAAAGCTAAGCACCACTTAGCCCTGAGTCCTCTCAGCATTGAGAGTCCATACTCACTGGGTGAGATTTTCCAGCTGTTTCTGCTAGCGGGACCTTCTAGTCTCACTGATGGCAACCCCCCCCCCCCCCCCCCCCCCCCCACCATGGTTGCCGCGTGGTGGAGGGTGTGAACAATGTTAACCGAAGGAGGACCAAAAGATCCCACTGCCTGCCAATGATGGAACGCCTCCGTCACCGCAAAACACGCTGTGGGAGAGGGAAGGAGGTGGTTGGGGGGGGGAGGAATCCCGCCGATAGTCATTACAGCAGAGAATGAGGCCATTCGGCCCATCGAGTCTGTGTCAGCTCTCTGCAGAGCAATCTAATCAGTTCCATTCACCGTTCTGTCCCTGTAACCCTGCCAGTTTATTTCTCTGAATTCCTCATCCAGTTTACTTTTGAACTCGTTGACTGTCTCCACTTTTACCCAGGCGGGGAGTGATGTTAAAGATCACTTTTGAGATAAATTTAATTTTGAGCTTTGTGCAATGCAACTGGCACAGCTGGATAGTGTTCACCAACACGTGAGGCAACGGCTCGTCCAATGGCTTCTCCATCAGCCAGGCTGGTTTGATAGGGAGAAAAATCAAATTTACCAAAGGCATGAGGAAAATAAAAAGATACATTATTCTGTTTGGTGCAGAAAGAGAATCAGGATATGCAAGCCAGCAAAGACTGGAAGGATTTGCTTCAGCTCCCCAGGTGATTGGATCCTCAGAGGCCAATTTGCAACAAATCCCAATCCAATATTCACATGACATCCATCGTTAGACACAGAGGCAGCAATTTCCACATTCCGCATGTGCACTCTGGGTATGAGCGAGAGAGAAACCCCACTGTGTGCGGCTCAGTATTTCGCACAATGGGAGATATCAGCAGCCGGGAATCCCCGCTGACAGCACTAATGAGGGTCAGGTTCTGTGAAGCTGCTGTCAATATAAGGGAGTACTTCAATTAGATGAAATGCTATGTATAAATTATTAAATAAATCTAACAGTGGCAGAAAGGAAAACAACACGGAGGGAGGGGGAGGCTGGGGGGTGAGGTGGTAGAGCTCACATAAATAAAACAAGTGGTGATCATGTTTGATGGACTGCTGAGTTATCGTGAACATCAGACTGAGATAACGGCACTGAATTCCCAGTCTAATCTCCTCAAAATCCTGTTACTTTCTACCGCACATTTCCTGAATGTTTCTTCCATTATTTCTGCCTTTCGATATGATTCTGTTATCAGTGTTGGTCTCCCACTTGACTCAGTTTTGATCCTTCATGAAATTTTCTCCATCTTAGAATCATAGAATCATACAGCGCAGAAGAGGCCCTTCAGCCCATTGAGTCTGCACTAACACCTGAACTCCCACCTAATCCCATCTGCCAGCACTTGGCCCATAGCCCTGAATGTTATGATGTGCCAAGTGCTCATCCAGATACTTTTTAAAGCTTGTGAGGCAACCCGCCTCCACCACCCTCCCAGGCAGCGCATTCCAGACCGTCACCACCCTCTGGGTAAAAACGTTCGCTCACATTTCCCCCCTAAATTTCCTGCCCCTCACCTTGAACTCATCTTCACTCCATCTCTCAGAATTGCTCATTTGGAGAGCTGGTTCAGACACGATGGGCTGAATGGTCTCCTTGTGCACCATAACAATTCTGTAATTCTCAGCCACAGCCCTGTGGGTAGCACTCACACCTTAATGTACCCTTCATTAACTGCAATATTACTGGCAGCGATGGTGGTGCAATGGTAATGTCACTGGACTGGTGATCCTGTGGTCCAGGCTCTGAGGTCATGGGTTCAAATCCCATCATGGCAGCTGATGGAGTTTAACTTCAATCTATAAAGTCTGAAATATAAAGTCAGTAATGGTGAGCATGACAACTACCATCAATAGTAAGGGTGAATATAGGCCTGATCCAACCCAGCAAGAACACTGAGCACCACTTAGCCCTGAACCCATCTAGTTCATTAATGTCCTTTAGGGAAGGAAATCTGCTGTCCTTACCTGGTCTGGCCTACATGTGACTCCAGACGCACAACAAATGTGGTTGACTCTTGACTGCTCTCTGAAATGGCTGAGAAACTCACACAGGTCAAGAGCAATTCCGGATGGGCAACAAACGCTGGCCTTGCCAGTGACACCCACGTCCCAGGAAAAAGCAAAGAAAACAAAAATACACTTTTTTTAGATTTTCGAATCCAACAAGTAAATTTGACCATTGAATCAAAGGGTTGTGTGATTGAGATTCACACCAGAGGTGTGGACTAATAATGTAGGCGGACACTTCCACTGCTGTTCTGCAGAAATGCTACACGGTTAAACTATCTACATCTGTCCTTTGGTGTAAAATAACTCACAGCCGCTATTTTGGAGAGGAGCAGGATCAGCGAGGGTGAGCGTGGAGTGGCAGAGATGGGGTGGTGAGGAGAGGGTCACAGAAGAGGGGAGGGGGTGGTTCTACAGCAAGAACAGGAGGATGGCTCTTCGTTGCATAACCCCACCTGCCCAGCCACCCCCATTTTCTCAATGTCACGTCTCTCGCTCAGACGTTAAGCACCTTTGAACAATGGATTCTCCCTGTAGCCTGTCAGCAAACCTGGCCGGGGTTTGCTTTCTGTGGTCCCTGCAATCTAGGCCCCTGCCCACCACAGGGTGAATACCAACGATGGCAATATGAGGCCTTTAAGAGGACACTAATTGCCCACATGAGCTATTTATTGCTTTTTCACGAACCCGATGAAGGGGGGAGGTGAATCATGAGGGGCTCTTGAATATTGGGAAAGATCAGAGAAGTGAGACTAACTAGATTGCTCTTAAAGGGCCAGTTCAGATTTGATGAGCAGAATGGCCTCCTCCTTGTTGTACTATTTTATGATGGCTGCCCAATATTTATTCCACAAACAACATCAGTACAAATAGATGCTCTGCATGCTCACTGCTGCTTTTGGAATCTTGCTGTGCACAGATTATTCCTTTTCCTGCAATACAATACTGACTGCGCCTCCAAAGCTGTCAAGAACTTTAGGACGTCTAGTGGTTGTGAAAGGTGCTATCTAAATGCAAGTACTTTCCTCTTTTCCACATGCCGCTTACAAACTGATTCAAGAACCGATGTTAATTCTCCAGTCTCTTCACAGCCTCTGGAACTCTCCCTTCCAGCCCTACCTTTCAGCCTTTACTGATTTACTGTAGAACCCATACCCCTGCTCCGCCATCAAACCTCTCACCCTCTGGAAATCTCTGGCAAAGCCTTGTTCCTTTTCAACCCCACTATCATGATCCATCTCTCACCATGACTTCAATCAGAACTGCTGCTGGGCTAATGGCCTAGGTCTCCTCATAGAACATGCTTGGATTCCTGACATACATCATATTCATTATTAACCAAAGTCTTGAATCAGTTTTACTCCCAGTTACTTAAACAAAGGCCAATTTTCTAGCATTTCTTGCACTGAATGCATCATTTGTGAAATCACACTGGGAGTGAGTTCTTCAGGGCTGCAAATAAAACCTTTAATACCTGTTTAACATTAGCAAAGAGAAAACAAAACAAATGACACAAGATTGCGCGGTGCTGGAATAACATAATAGCTGGAAACTGAATGAAACATTCTCCAGAGAACAACTTCATGTAAATTGTGGCAACTTGAGTAAACCCCCAATTATCAGAATGTACACCAACGTGAACCTCATTTGCAGAGTGAATCCCAGTTATCAGAATGCACCTCTGTCGTGTGGTCGAACCCAATTATTAGAGTAAACCCCACGCACCCCGGACATTCTCTCTTTCACTTCTTCCATTAGGAAAAAGATACAAAAGTCTGAGGTCAGGTACCAACCGTCTCAAGAACAGCTTCTTCCTGGCTGCCATCAGACCTTTGAATGGACCGACCTCGCACTGAGTTGATCTTTCTCTACACCCTAGCTATGACTGTGACACTATATTCTGCACTCACTCCTTTCCTTCTCTCTGAATGGTATGCCTTGTCTGAATAGCGTGCAAGAAACAATACTTTTCACTGTATACTAATACATGTGAAAATAATAAATCAAATCAAATCAAATCCCAGTGACCAGGACGTGTCACAGGAACCCAAGAGATAGAAGCCAGATAGAAGCCAATCTCTTTCTAATTTCTTTTGTCTTCAGCTCTGATGAGGGTCATCCAGACTCAAAACGTTGGCTCTATTCTCTCTCCACAGATGCTGTCAGACCGGCTAAGATTTTCCTGCACTTTCTGTTTTTGTTTGAGATTGAAACAGGAGTTGACCATACAGCTGGTCAAGCCTGCTCCACTATTCAATACAATCATGGCTGATCTTTCAATTCAACTCCACTTTCTCCCCAGCTCCCATATCCCATGATTCCCTGAGAGACCAAACAAGTGTCTACCCCAGCCTTGAATGCATTCAACAATGCAGCATCTACAACACTCTGGGACAGACAATTCCAAAGTTTCAAAACTCTTTTGAGTGAAGAAATGTCCTTCAGCTAAGTTGTAAACAATCAGCCTCTTATCCAGAGACTGTGCCCCCGTGTTCTAGATTCCCTAGCCCGGGAAAACAATCTCTCAGTGTCTATCCTGTCATCTCCTTTCAGAATCTTCAATAATTTCATCTCTTATTCTTCTAAATTCCAGGGACTAGGCCCAATTTACTCAGCCTCCCATCATAGGACAATTGTCTCATCCTGGAAACCAATCTAGTGAACATTCACCAACACCAGTCAAGTCTACCCTTCCTTAATTATAGAGACCAAAACTAAACAAGTTATTCAAGATAAAGAGTGGGATTTCCCGGCCTGTGCATTCCAAGACCAGAAATTCCCGCCCGAGGTCAACGGACCTTTACATAGCCCACTGAGTTTTCTGTCCCACCTACTACGATTCCCGTGACAGATGGGATGGGAAAATTCCACCCATGGTTTCATTACGGCCAAAGTGAATATCGTCGCATTTCCCCACATTACACTGAGGGGTGGCACGGTGGCACAGTGGTTGGCATAGAATCATAGAATCATAGAATCCCTACAGTGCAGAAGGAGGCCATTCGGCCCATCGAGTCTGCACCGACCACAATCCCACCCAGGCCCTACCCCCACATATTTACCTGCTAATCCCTCTAATCTACGAATCTCAGGACTCTAAGGGGCAATTTTTAACCTGGCCAATCAACCTAACCCGCACATCTTTGGACCGTGGGAGGAAACCGGAGCACCCGGAGGAAACCCACGCAGACACGAGGAGAATGTGCAAACTCCACACAGACAGTGATCCGAGTCGGGAATCGAACCCGGGACCCTGGAGCTGTGAAGCAGCAGTGCTAACCACTGTGCTACCGTGCCGCACTGCTGCCTCACAGCGCCAGAGACCTGGGTTCGATTCCCAGCTTGGGTCACTGTCTGTGCAGAGTCTGCACGTTCTCCCTGTGTCTGCGTGGGTGCTCCAGTTTCTTCCTTCAGTCCCAAGATGTGCAGGTTAGGTTGATTGGTGATGCTAAATTGTCCCTCAGTGTTAGGGAGATTAGCAGGGTCAATAAGTGGAGCTACGGGGATAGGGGCTGGGTGGGATTGTGGTCAGTGCAGGCTCGATGGGCCGAATGGTCTCCTTCTGCACTGTAGGATTCTATGATTCATTTGCCGTCTTGTTCCCCACTAGCTTAATCCATTTGGAAATGCAGATATGCTACTTTCCCAGTTAACAGAGCAAAATGCAGTAATCAGTATGAATTCTTGTCAGAGTGAATTCCATTTTTCAGATGTGCTCCAGTTACCAGGGCAAACCCATTCTCACACACTGCAGCGCTTGTAACTGTATCTCCTCTCAGCTGTCTGTCTGAAGGAGAACACAACCAACTTCTCACATCTCTCCACATAACTGAACATTGGTTCCTGTCTTTTAATATCCCTGAGAAACAGACTGTTGGCACAGCTCATGTCACGATCACACCAGTAACACATGGGAACCTGCCTTAGATCTGCCACCCGCCAGCGCAGGTACTCACACCTGGGAGGGGGGGAATGAACTTCAGGAGGTGGCATTGGGTGAGTCACATTTCAGAGGTAGGAGAGAACAAGTGATAACTGCCTCTGATTCAGTTTCAAAGCTGAACTGCTCTCAACCCTTCACCTGGCACATCAGAACATAAATAACAGGAGCAGAAGAGGGTTACTCAGCTGCTCAAGCTTGCTCCGCCATTCAACAAGATCATGACTGAGCTTTGACTTTAACTCCAGCCTCCTAAATTATCCCCATACTCCATTATTCCCTCAGTACTCAAAAATCTACCAGTCCTGCTTTGAATAATCTCAACGACCAATCATCTACAACCCTCTGAGATAAAGAATTTCAAAGATTCACATCCTTCTGAGTGAAGAAATGTTTCCTCATCACGATGATTCATGATTCTAGACTCTCCAGCCAGGGGAAACATCCATCCTTAATCTTCTATTCTCAGTTAAAACTCCAGAGAATACAGGCCTAGTCTACTCAATCTCTCCTCAAGGGACAATCCTCTCAACCCAATAATCAGTCTAATAAACCTTTGTGGCACTCCCTCATAAGGCAAGTATATCCTGTCTTAGATAAGGAAACCAAAACTGTACATCATACATCAGCTGTGGTCTCACCAAGGCCTTATACATAGGAACATAGGAATTAGGAGCAGAAGCAGGAGCAGGAAAGATGTTATTAAACTGGAGGCAGTGCAGAAGAGATTTACAAGGATGTTGCCAGGACTCAAGGGGCTGAGTTATCGGGAGAGATCGGACATGCTAAGGCTTTTTTCTTTGGAGCGTACGAGTCTGAGGGGTGACCTTATAGATCTTATATAAGATCATGAGAGGCATGGATAGGGTGAATGCACTCAGTCTTTTACCCAGAGTTGGGGAATTGAGAACTAGAGGGCATAGGTTTAAGTTAAGAGGGGAAAGAATTCATGGAAACCCGAGGAGCAACATTTTTACACAGAGGGTGGTACGTATGTGGAATACATATGTGGAATATGCTGGAGGAAGTGGTTGAGGCAGTGACATTGACAACATTTAAAAGGCATTTGGACAGATACATGGATAGGAAAGGTTTAGAGGGATACGGGCCAAATAAAGGCAAATGGGGTTAGCTTAGATGGGCTTTATGGTCGGCATGGACCAGTTTGGGCCAAAGGACCTGTCTTCATGCCGTAGATTCTATGATTCTATGAAGTAGGCAAATTCAGCCCTTTGAGCCCGTTCAATCAGATCATGGCTGATCTCTCCCTGGTCTCAAATCCACTTCCCCACCTGGTTCCCAGATCCCTCTTTCCCTTTTTTCATTCAAAATATATCTGTCTCCCTCTTGAAACTATTCAACGATTCAGACTCCACCGCGCTATGGGGCAGCGAGTTCCACAAATTCACCACCCTCTGCGTGAAGTAGTTCCTCCTCATCCCAGTTTTAAATCCACCGCCTCACAACACTATACCTGTGACCTCTTGTTCGAGATTGCCCCATAAGAGGAAACATTTGGTCTACATTTACTTTATCAATCCCTTTTACAATTTTATATACCTCGATCAGATCCCCTCTCATCCTTCTAAACTCTAGAAAATACAAACCCAAATTGTTTAATCTCTCCTCATACGTCAACCATTTCATCCCCGGAATCAATCTAGTGAACCTCCTTTGAACTGCCTCCAACATCACCACATCCTTCCTCAAATAACAAGACCAAACTGGACACAGTACTCCAGATGTGGTCTCACCAACATCCTATACAACTGCAACAACACTTCTCTATTTTATACACTAGTCCTTTTGCAATAAATGCAAATTTACATTTGCCTTTTTTATTGTGTGCTGCACCTGCAGACTGACTTTCTGCGATTCATGAACATAGACACCCAGATCCCCCTCCCGGTCGCATTTTGAATCTGCTTTCCATTTAAGTAATAATTTGCCTTTCCATCATTTCTGCCAAAATGGACAACCTCACACTTATCCACATTAAACTCCATCTGCCAAATTTTGGCCCATTCTCCTGGCCTATCTTTTATCTATCGTTAGAATCTTTATATCCTCTGCCTGCTTTCTGACCTATTTTAGTATCATCCACAAATTTTGTTATGTTACACTCTTTCCCTGCTTGCAGATCATTTGTATAGATTGTAAACAGTTCAGGTCCGAGGACTGACCCCTGTGGCACCCCACTGGTTACATTTTACCAGCCAGAGAAGGACCCATTTATCCCGACCCCCTGCTTTCTGTTAGTCAGCCAATCCTCAATCCAATCTAGTACTCTGCCTCCAATCCCCTGCGATCTCAACTTCTGGTTCAGTCTTTTATGCGGCACCTTGTCAAGTGCCTTCTGGAAGTCTCGATAAGCCACATCCATCGGCTCCCCACTATCCACCTTGCTGGTTACGTCCTCAAAGAACTCAAGCAAGTTTGTCAAGCATGACTTTCCCTTCATAAAGGCATGCTGACAATGGTGGAATGAGCTTTGTCTTTCCAAATGCTCATTCATCTCTTCCTTAATGATTGATTCCAGCAACTTCCCCATCACAGAGGTCAAGCGAACTAGCCTATAGTATCCTACTTTTTCCTCTCTCCCAAGTTTCCCAAGGAAATCTGGTTTGCTTTGAACAATAACATTTCCCAATCTTTCATTTAAAAAAATTCTGTTCCTCTATTTTTCCTGACAGAGCGGATAACTTCACACTTACTCCCTTTGCCACACTCTAGCCCAATCACTTAGATTGTCGAGATCTTTTTGCAACCTCTTTATATCTTCCTCACAGCTAATTTTCCATACCTAACTTTGTACCATCAGCAAATTGATTCTGCTCCCCCCCAACTCCACTTTACCCCCCCCACCGCCCCCCCCCCCCCCCGCCAATCGCCTACCATCCCCTCCATCTAAATCACTAACACAGGTTGCAAAGTGAGGAACGAGCACTGAAGTTCACAGAAATGTGCTAGTTGCAGCCTGCCAGCAAGAAAAATAATTGTTCATTCCTACTCTTTGTTTTCAATCCATTAAGCAATCCCCGATACATGGTAATATACCACAGTACTCTGGAATAGTTACAGCACGGGAGGCCATTGGGCCAGTCAAGTCTGTGCTGGCTCTCTGAAAGACAAATCCAGCCAGTGCCACTCCCCTGCCTTTTCCCCGTAGCCCTGCAATTTTTTTCCCTTTTCAGGTAATGATCCATTTACCTGCTGAATGTCTCAGTTGAACCAGCCTCCACCGCATTCCCAGACAGCGCATTCCAAATCCTAACCACTCGCTGCCTGGAGACGTTTTTCCTCCTGTCGCCATTGCTTCTTCTGTCAAATACTTTAAATCTGTGCCCTCTGGCTCTCAATCCTGCCCCCAGTGGGTACAGTTTCTTCTTATTCTGTTTCGGCCCTCACCATTTTGAACACCTCTATCAAATCTCCTTTTAATCTTCTCTTCTCTAAGGAGAACGGTCCCAATTTTTCCACTCTTTTTACCTAACCGAAATTCCTCTTCCCTGGAATCATCCTCATGAACCTTTTCTGCAGCCTCTCTAATGCCTCCATATCCTAAAGTGTGGACACAATACTCCAGTTGAGGCTGAACCAGTGTTTACAGGTTGAATATGACTTCCTTGCTTTTGCCCCTGTTGATAAAGCCCAGCATACCATGTGCTTTATTCACATTCTCCTTCAGCCTGTGCTGCCATCTTCAATGCCTTATGCACATATACACCCGGGCCCCTCTGATCCTGCGCCCCTCTGATCCTGCACCCCTCTTTAGAAATGTACCCTTTATTTGATATTGTCTCTCTGTGTTCTTCATATCAAAATGATTCACTTCCTATTTTACCACATTAAATTTCATCTGCTACCTGTCTGCCCATTCCAACCTGTCTATGTCCTTTTGAAATTCTACACATTATAATTGTAGTAACTCAAGGCGACTCGATGTGGCTAGTTACAAACTAAGAGATTTATTGACTGGGGAGAACTATGGACAATGAGGAGTTTAACAGCACAACCACACAGGTCTACTCTCAACAACGCCCTGATTCCAACTGAACCATCCAGCCCTCGCTTCCGACTGGCCCATGTTCATGCGTTCATGCTCTATTGGTTCTGGCCCGGTCACGTGGCCTGTGAAGGACCACTCATTAAAGGGGCCATGCTACCACATGAATAATGCCAACTTTCATATCATTTGAAAATTTTGAAACTGTGCCCTGTACACCGGGGTCTTGGTCATTAATATATATTGGGAAAAGTGGGATCCTAACACTGACCCCTGGGGAGCTCCATATAAACCTTCTTCCAGTCTGAAAAACAATCCCGTAGAATCTCATAGAATCTCTACAATGCAGAAGGAGGCCATTCGACAGTGCACTGACTCTCCTACAGAGCACCCCACCCAGGCCCTTCCCTCCGTCCTATCCCTGTAATCCCGCGCATCCACCTTTGCTAATACCTCTAACCTCTTTGGACACTAATAGGCAATTTGGCATGGCCAATCCACCTAATCTGAACACCTTTGGACTGTGGGAGGAAACCGGAGCACCTGGAGGAAACCTGCACAGACATAGGAGAATGTGCGGACTCTGCACTGACAGTGACCCGAGGCCAGAATTGAACCCGGGTCCCTGGTGCTGTGAGGCAGCAGTGCTAACCACTGTGCCGCGGGCTGCCCTCAGGCCCCAAATCAATCATCCAGCGAATAAACAGCATGGGTTGGACTGGATACACACCTGTGTCTTTATCATGGACAGAAAGCTTACTAACGCAGAGATGAAAAGATGCCCAGTATCTTCTCCAGCTCTCTATCTAAAGGCAGGTCCAACCCACAGTGCCACGAGCTCCACCATGGCTAGGCAAGTTCCGAATCCACCCCAGCCAGAACGGGAATCAAACCCCACGCTATTGGCACCAATCTGTCTGTGTAGAGGTTGCACATTCTCCCCATGTCTGTGCGGATTCTGTTTCTTGTCACTCAGCTAATTTTGTATCAAAGCTGTTACAGGCCCCTTTATTCCATGAGATCTAACTGTTTCTCACGAGTTCCCTAATCCCACAATCCCTAAACTAGTGTCATGACCTCTCGTGTGGTAAGCTTTTAGAAAATCCAAATATACCACTTCTACTGTTTCCCTGATAATATTCATAGACAGGATGTGGGCCTCACTGGCTAGACCTGCATTTATTGCCAATCCCTACTTGCCCTTGACAAGGTGGTGGTGAGCTGCTTTCTTGAACCGCATTGTGTGTAGGTACACCCACGGCGCTGTTGGGGAGGAAATTCCAGCAGTTTCACTCAGTGACGGGGAAGGAATGGCTGACATATTTCCAAGTCAGGATGGTGAGTGACTTGGAGGGGAACCTCCAGGTGGTGGTGCTCCTATGTGTCTGCTGCCCTTGTCCTTTCAGATGGTAGCGGTTGTGGGTTTGGAAAGTGTTGCCTAAGGAGCCTTTGTGAGTTCCTGCAGTGCATCTTGTAGATGGCACAGACCGCTGCCACTGTTTGCCAATGGTGGGTGAATTCATGTTTGTGGAAGGGTTGGCAATCAAGCGGGGCTGTTTTGTCCTGGATGGTGTCGAGCTTCTTGAGTGTTGTTGGAGCTGCACTCATCCAGGCAAGTATTTCATTGCACTCCTGACTTGCGCCAGCTTACTAGTTATAACCTCAAAAAGCTTTAAGACAAGTTCCCTTTGATAAATCCTTACGATTTTCTCAGTGTCCTGTTGCCACATCTCTCTAATTGTTCCTGGCAGATTCCACTACTATCAATGTCAGGCTAACTCGCCTGTGGTTCTTTGCTTTCCCGATTCCTCTTTTCTAACAGTAGGGTTATATCTACTGGCTTCCATGGGGAACATTCTGGAATCTGGGGAATTCTGGAATATCAGAGCCAATGCATTCACCATCTCCGCAGCCACCTGTAAGATCTTAGGATGCAGGTCATCAGGTCCAGGGGATTTGTTGGCTCCAGTTCCATTTCTTTAAGTTCATCATTCTCATTAGGCCTTTGAATTCCCACCATTTTTGCAATGTTTTGTGTGTTTTCTACCATAATTATAGGTAAATGGCAGAACTTGCCCATCGTGGTGTGGGAATTGTGGCGGGCGAGACACGGGCCATGCAAAGGTTCGTTGACCTTGAGTGGGATTTCCCGGACTTGGGGCGAGCGCTTCCAGAAAATTCCACCCAAAGACTTTGTTCGATATGTCTACTATAATCCTTGTGTCCCTTTATAATTCCTCCTTTCTCTGCCAGCGTTTACTTTGGCCAATCGATTCCTTTTCACACACTGTAGAAGCTTTTCTAACCTCTTTTTATGTCTCTTGCTCTATATAGTTCCCTCTCATATTCTATGTTCTCTCCCTTGGTCATTATTTCCTCTAGTGAATTCTGAAATCCTTTGCCTCCTCGGGGTTACGACTCCTGCTTATAAACCTCTCCCTTTAATCTTACACTATCTGTAACCTTCCCTTAGCCATTTGCACCATTTTTCCCATGTGGTTTCTATTCTTTAGGAGAATGCCATAATCCCTGTGTTTTACTAAGGAATTATTTAATGCCCGTCATTGTTTATCAACCGACATATCTTTTAATCTCGATTTCCAATCGACCATAGTCAGTTTGCCCTCGTACCTGCATAGATTGTTCTGTTCAGGTCTAAGACTGTGGTTCCAGGTTTATCAGAATCACTACCTAACTCAAGTTCTGCTGTGGGTCAAATTCCAGGAGGTGCTGAGAGCAGTCCCCAGTCATAGAATTCTCCAGCACAGAGAAAGGGCCTCATCATCAGACTCACCAATTTAGACCCACTCCCTACTGCTCCTTCCCCAAAGCCCGGCAGATTTTCCCCTGTCAAGTAATTATCCAATTCACTTTAACAATTGGGTGAAACTGTGGTCACTTTCTACATCCCACCTCGTGAGGACTCCCTGTTTATCCTTGCCTTCTACTTTCTGTGGGTTTGCGATGTGAGTGGATTGGAATTGGTGCAATTTTCACCTTATTCATCATGTCACATTTCTGTAAAGTAGCACTGTAAAGGCCGCTGCAGAATTAGAGTCGGTGGCACCACTTAGTTACTTGATTTCTGACACCTGCAACAGCTTCAGGACACAGGAACCCGAGCTTTACAACAAGACCAACACTTGACCTTGATAGGGAATGCCCCGACATCAAATTTCACACCAAACCAAGTTCAGGGCTTAAGGTATCAAGATTAAAACCGGCTCAGAGACACCAGGCAAACTGCACAAGCTAACTTGTTACAATCTAGGCAGTCTCAATCCTAGATGATCACAAATCTGGCAAACTCCATGAACAAAAACAAGAATAAATATCTGCAGAAACTGAAATAAAACCAGGAAATACTGGAAATATCCAGCAGGTCAGGCAGCATCTGTGGAGAGAGATAGGGGGCGATTCTCCCAAAACAATTCAAAGTGTCGAATTCCAGTGCTGGATTTTCACTGGGAGTTCAGAAGAGAATCTCCCACACTCTGTGCACTTCCCGCTAAAAGTCAGGGGGCAGGGCCTATCCTCGCTGGAGAGGCCGGCAGCACAGCGCTGAGCGGTCCACTGCGCCTGCACCGATCTGTCAGTGCCGAGATCAGCACATGCGCAGTGGCCCCTGTCTGCCGGCCTCCTGATTGCTGGCCAGCTCAATCTCTGGTCGGCCCCACGATCCCCAGTGCCTGGTGGGCAGTGCCTCGGTGCCCTGGGCATTGGCACTCTGTCCCTTGGGCAGTGCGAGGGGCCCGATCCTCTGGGGGAACCCCGATTGCCCCTCCTTCACTCCAGCGGGATCGGGCTGCTAGCTCCCTGCAAGTGGAGAACTATAGTAACCCTCGCTGGAGTGAAATACTCCTGACCGGAGGGGGAGAGGCTAGTGGGCCCGGAGATTTCAGTCCAGAGCCAGCTAATTACATTCAAATGAGATGTAAATGATGGGCTCTGTATATAATGCAGCTCTGCCCCTCCTTCCAGCACGGAGCTGACGGCGCTGGAAATCCGGCGCTGGGAGACGCGCTCGGGGCCAGACACCCAGCACAGATCACGCTAATCCGACACCGCCTAAATCTCCCAGTCCACTGGGCTAAATAATCAATGCAGCGGGATGGGAGAATCCCCCCACCCCCTGCACCATGATATAGAGCTGAAACGTTAACTCTGCTTCCCTCTCCACTGATGCTGCCTGACCTGCTGAGTATTTCCAGCATCCTCTGCATTTACAACAGGATGTGGAGATGCCGGCGTTGGACTGGGGTGAACACAGTAAGAGTTTTAACAACACCAGGTTAAAGTCCAACAGGTTTATTTGGTAGCAAATGCCATTAGCTTTCAGAGCGCTGCCCCTTCGTCAGATGGAGTGGATATCTGCACTGGATATTGATCACCAAAGGCCACTTAACACAGGCTGACATTCTGACCCGGCTTGGTCTGCACTGGAGGTTCAGGCCTGGCCTGCACTGGAGGCTCTGGCCCGGCCTGGCCTGAACTGGAGGCTCTGGCTCACCTGCACTGAACGCTCTGACTTGGCCTGGCCTGCACTGGAGGCTCTGGCCCGGCCTGGCCTGCACTGAAGGCTCCGACCCAGTCTGGCCTGCACTGAAGGCTCTGACCTGGCCTGGCCTGCACTGGAGGCTCTGGTCTGGCCTGTACTAAAGGCTCTGACCTGGCATGGCCTGCACTGGAGGCTCCTGCCCAGCCTGCACTACTAGGAGCACTGACCCAGCTGACATTATCCCAGGTAGATGCAGAGCAGTCCTCTGCAGGAGAGAATCTTTGTTGACCTCTCTGTAACTAAGTCAAGATCAATACTGACTGATCCAGGGAACAGATACCCTGCAGGTCACCTGGGATTAAGACAGAAAGTAAATCCCGAGGCAGGAGCTACATCGTTGTCCAATCACAGAGCTTACTTTGCGAAACCAAACTGCTTTCTGATTAAAACCAATCATTTTACAAGGATCAAATGGTAGATGACAGGAATGATTAAAAAAATAACACTGGGGTAATAGTGGGTGGCACAGTGGTTAGCACAGCTGCCTCACAGTGCCAAGGTCCCGGGTTCAATTCTGGCCTTGGGTCACTGTCTGTGTGGAGTCTGCCCATTCTCCCCGTGTCTGCGTGTGTTTCCTCCGGGTGCTCCGGTTTCCTCCCACACTCCAGAGATGTGTGGGTCAGGTTGATTGACCATGCTTAATTGCTGCTTATTGTCAAGGGGTTAGCAGAGTAAATAAGTGGGGTTATGGGGGTAGGGCCTGGGTGGGATTGTGGTCGGTGCAGGTTCGATGGGCCGAATGGCCTCATTCTGCACTGCAGGGATTCTGTGACTCGATTATGTTATGTTTCGAATGGGAATATTATAATCATAAACAGTGACTGAATGATCACACCACACGGTGGTGCTGTTAAAGCAACAAAAGTCTTTCACAATGCAGAATTTAACCCACATCCGCTCTCCCTCACTCTGCGGAATATTCATGAAAGGGATCATACACACTGCAAGATTGAGACAGAGAAAGAGGCTCTGAGAGACAGAGAGACAGTGTGATATCAGATGAGGCATTGTGAGTGAGTAGGTGAGACTGAGTGTGAGAGAGAATGAGACTGAGAGTCTGAGAAAAATATGAGTCATCATAAGCAATGGTGTGAGAGGGAATGTGAGAAACAGGTATGAGTGAGACTGTGGGTGGAATTTTACCATCCTGCCCGCCATGGGAATTGTGGCGGGTATGACACGGACCATGCGAAGGTCCCACGGGTGAGATTTTCTGGCTTTGGGGTGAGCGCGGCCATGAGAGAGAGTGTGAGGCAGTGTGAAAGAGAGTGTAAGAGACAGGTGTGTGAGAGAGTGAGCAAAATAGTGCGTGAGAAAGTGGGTGAATGAGACAGTGTGATAGACAGTGTGAGCAAGACAGTGCAAGAGACAGTGCGAGGCAGTGTGACAAAACAGTGTGTGAAAGAGAGTGTGAGAGACAGATGTGACAGAGAGAGAGTGTGAGCAAAACAGTGTGAAACAATATGATAGACAGTGTTAGCAAGACAGTGTGAGAGTGCGAGGCAGTGTAAGAAAGTGTGAAGGAGAATGGAATGCAAGATGAGGGACAATATGAGAGAGTGTGAGACAGCATGTGTATATGCCTGCTTCTGCGTGTATCTGTATGTGCATGTATTTGTGTTCATGCATGTGTGTTTGTGCATTTTTGTATGTGGCTGTGTGCATGTTGTTATGGTTCAGGTCAGAAACTCCAACGTGGTTTATGGAACCCGTCTGGATCATAAGTTTTGCGTCTAGAATTTGGCTAATGTAAGCACGATATGTTTCACCTCAGGTATGATTCAAATGACCCACTAGGGAGCTTTTATCCAACAAAGTTTATTTACGAATATAGTTAACATAATAGAAAGAATATTAGCAATCACTGTTATCAATTACAAACAAAACAACTACAATAATGTATAACACTTAACAAATATCTCTAAAATGTTCCAATTAAACCAATCCTGTAAAAAAAAACTCTTCCACAGGTTTGACTCAGCAAAGACTAATGCTCATGTGATATTGGAACTGAGTCCTTTGGATGAGTGCCGCTGTTCTATTAATACGCTCAGAACAGTTTGAAGTCAGAACAGCTTCCCAGAACATCAGGGAGAGACTCTGCTCAAGCCACCAACAGCAGATTTTCTACTGCAGGAAGGACTTTCAGCTAACCAGCAGAATTTCCCAAAACCAGGGAGAGAGAGAGAGAGAGAGAGAGACTTCTTTCCAGCTTGATGTCCCTTCTGAAACTAAAACCCGCAACTCAGAACTGAAAATGAAAGAGCTCCTGGTCACCTGACCTGTAAACATTCTTCCTCCTGACAATGCAGGGTCATAAAACTAATCCCCAAAGTAAAAATAAACAACCTCAATTTAAACTCTTCAGGAACAATAAAAGGACTCCTAGTAGACAACCTGGTGTCAGTGACATCAGCTAAGGCTCTGAGCTACAGACAACATGATTTTTAAAAAACTCTTAATAAGAGCATAAGAATTAGGAGCAGGAATAGGCCATCTGGCCCATTGAACCTGCTCCACCATTCAATAAGATCATGGCTGATCTTTTCTTGGACTCAGCTCCACTTACCCACCCGTTCATCATAACCCTTTACCCATAGCCATTAAAGGTACACTAACATCACAACATGCAAATCTGTATGTGTCTGTGTGCTTGAACATGTGTATGCATTAATGTATGTGTGACTGCTGTGTGCATGTGTGTACACACACGTGTCTGAGTGTATGTGTGCACACACACGTGTGGGTGCCTTTGTCTATTACTGAAAGAAAAATACATGAGAACGGAACATAAATCATGGCAAATTCCTTACCTGTTCTTTCACTGGAGGTGTTGACTTGTTTATTCAGATGAGGGAATGTGGTGGAGATATTGAATTATAGCTCTATACTTCAGAATGACATCCAGCAATTTCCCTGACTGCTCACCCAGACAGAAAGTGATTGGGTTTTGATAGAGTAAATAAGGAGAAACTGATTCCACTGACAGGACGGTCAGTAACCAGGGGGACACAGATTTAAGGTAATTGACAAAAGGGCCAGAGGTGAAATGAGGAGAATTTTAAAAAATGCAGCAAGCTATGATCTGAGATGTATTGACGGAAAGGGTGATGGAGGCAGAGTGATGAGCAG
This sequence comes from Mustelus asterias, assembly GCF_964213995.1. Classification (NCBI taxonomy): domain Eukaryota; kingdom Metazoa; phylum Chordata; class Chondrichthyes; order Carcharhiniformes; family Triakidae; genus Mustelus; species Mustelus asterias. The sequence continues at coordinate 14,771,768 of NC_135816.1, read as the reverse complement.
CTTTCAAAAGGGAATCAGACAAGTTCTTGAAAGGAGAGAATTTCAACCCTTTGGGGAAAGAGCTGACAAGTTAGACAGCTCCACCAAAGAGCCAGCACAGACAAAAATGGGCCAAATGGCCTCCTTCTGTGATGTAAGATTATTCCTCGGCATAATTCACATCTCCCTGTGGTATTCCACAAGACCATAAGACATAGGAGCAGAAATAGGCCACTCGGCCCATCGAGTCTGCTCCGTCATTCAATCATGGCTGATATTTTTCTCATCCCCATTCTCCTGCCTTTTCCCCATAACCCCTGATCCCCTTATTAATCAGGAACCTATCTATCTCTGTCTTAAAGACACTCAATGACCTGGCTTCCACAGCCTTCTGCGGCAAAGAGTCCACAGATTCATCACTCTCTGGCTGAAGAAATTCCTCCTCATCTCTGTTTTAAAGGATCGTCCCTTCAGCCCGAGGTTGTGCCCTCTGGTTCTAGTTTTTCCTCCTAGTGGAAACATCCTCTCCACATCCACTCAATCCAGGCCTTGCAGTGTCCTGTAAGTTTCAATCCTTCTAAACTTCAACGAGTACAGACCCAGAGTCCTCAACCATTCCTCATATGACAAGTTCTTCATTCCAGGGATCATTCTTGTGAACCTCCTCTGGACTCTTTCCGAAGCCAGCACATCCTTCTTTAGATATGGGACCCAAAACTGCTCAAAGTACTCCAAATGGGGTCTGACCAGAGCCTTATACAGACTCAGAAATACATCCCTGCTCTTGTATTCTAGCCCTCTCGACATTCAGCCAGGTATAGGACACAAGCAGATGGATTTTGGTGTTTGCTATTAGTAGTTAACAGCAAAATGTCCAAATATCTCTGTTAAGTAGCAGGCAAAGGAATGGAATATTAACATCTTACCCACAAATAAGATTGGGAATTATACTTCTTAGGCCCAATCCTCTCAGTGTCAGATCATGATTCACGCTGTACATGCTATGCCTTCAGATAGCATCAAAATCCCAGAAGCTCATTGATCACTAAACATTGATATTTTCACAGCTTATCCACTCAGCCATGTTCAGTTATACCATACAGACTGTGATAGTGACACTAATACTTCGAGCCAGGGTCTACTTGTGAAGATGGCTTCCTCTTTGTGGGTTCCTACCCAGGAGGGGCTGGACATATCAATTCTCAGGGTCAGCAGAGCAGCATTTTCTGAGACTCTAAGGTGGGGAATATCCCTGAATGTTATCTATATAGACTTCCAGAAAGGATTTAACACAGGTTCACACAAGAGATTGGCCTAAGGAATCTGCTGTTCAGAGCAGCATAGCCTGGGTGTAAGTTGCTGTCCTGTATGAGGATGCTGTGTAAGTTCTGATACACACTGCGCTGAAATTGTGCAGGAAACTTCAAATTTCCTCAGGTTGATTTGCGCTGCCCTTGATTCCGCGCAAATGTCTTCAACTGTGAGCTTGCTGTCAGAGAATGGGGCCAGGATTAACCTGGATAGTTTATCCAGGGAATGTTATCCAGGTTAATCCCTGGTCTAACTCAGTGATAGGTGGGCATTCAGATTTGTTCTGGTGGGGAGGGGAGGTCAAGTTGGGCAAGTATTGGGTTGGGAGGGTAGTTGGATTGGGAGGGTAGTTGGGTTGAGAGGGTAGTTGGGTTGGGAGGGTAGTTGGGTTGGGAGGGTAGTTGGGTTGGGAGAGTAGTTGGGTTGGGAGGGTAGTTGTGTTGGGAGGGTAGTTGGGTTGGGAGGGTGGTTGGGTTGGGCGGGTAGTTGGGTTGGGAGAGTAGTTGGGTTGGGAGGGTAGTTGGGTTGGGAGGGTAGTTGGGTTGGGAGGGTAGTTGGGTTGGGAGGGTAGTTGGGTTGGGAGGGTAGCTTGGTTGAAGAGCACCTATTTTGGAGCAGACAGAATAAACTGAAATCATTTCAATGTTGAGCAATAGTGAAGGTACAACAGGATCGTAAAATCCCACAAGTGGTGTTCGAAGTTCTTCTCAGGGTCAAATATAACAGTCTACTTCAACCTTAGAGCCTCACTCATCCCGAAACCGTAAAATCCCACCTGAGGTCAACAGACCTTTCCATTGTCCGCCTCACGCCCATTCCGATTCCCGTGGTGGATTGGACGGTAAACTTCCGGCCGTGGAGTTTGTGGCAGTGACTGAAGACAATGGCGTCGGTCTTCTGCGTATTTAATTGGGGGAAATTTCCTCACCTTCCAGTTTTGGATGTCAGACAAGCAGTCTGATAGTTTGGAGACAGTGAAGGGTCATGAGAGGTTATGGTGAGGAGGAGCTGGGTGTCACCAGCATATGTGTGGAACCTGCGTCTTTGCATTATGTCACTGAGGGGCAATAATAAATAGATGGGAAATAGGAGGAAGTGATGCTCCGCCTTGCGCAGACACAAAGCTGGAATAACTGCATTCAGTTGTGGGCAGTGTTTAAAATGATAAAAATACTTGATACCGTCGGTAGAAAGAAACTGTTACCCCAATCGGGGGGTTCAGAACAAGGCCACAATCTTAAAATTGGAGTTAGACAGTTCAGCGACTGACAGCGTCTCACAGCGCCAGGGAGCCGGGTTCAATTCCGGCCTCAGGTCACTGTCTGTGCGGAGTTTGCACATCCTCCCTGTGTCTGCGTGGGTTTCCTCCAGGTGCTCCAATTTTCTCCCACACTCCAAAGGTTAGGTTGATTGGCCATGCTAAATTGCCAGTTAGTGTCAGGAAGATTAGCAGGCTAAATACATGAGGTTACGGGAATAGGGCCTGGATGGGATTGTCGTCGGTGCCGGCTCAATGGGCCAAAGGACCTCCTGCTGCACTGCAGGTATTCTATGATTCTCGGAGTGAAATCAGGAAGCACTCCTTCAACCATAGAGGAAGGTGAGGTGGTAGTGTGGTGATAACGGGATCAGAGGTTATGGGGAGAAGGCAGGAGAATGGGGGTGAGAATCATATCAGCCATGATTGAATGGTGGAGCAGACTCGATGGGCTGAATGGCTAATTCTGCTCCTCTTGTAGTCTCTTATTTCCAATGGACTGGTAATGCTGAGACCCATGGTATTGGTCAAGGAATTTGGGTTCAAATCCCACCACAGCAGATGCTGGAAATTGAATAGAAATCGGGGACTAAAAGTCCAATGATGACCATGAATCTATTTTTGATTGTCGCAAAACCCATCTGGTTCACAAGTGGCGCTTACATGTGATTCGAGATCCACAGAAATGTGGTTGACTCTTTAGTACCTCTGAACAAGGGCAATTAGGGATGGGCAATGAATCCTGCCTTAGCCAAACTTCCATGAATTAATGCAAAAAGAGCCTGAATCCCTGTGTCTGATAGGAGCTCATTGGAGATTTCTATTTTGAGATTTTTTGTTGGTTAAGAGATTTGAAGTGAATAGATAGAGTTGAGGTACATGACAATCAAGATCTCAATGAATGGCAGCACAGGCTTGAGGGGCTTATTTTTTGATAGAAAGCAAGGCCGGCATTTGTTGTCCATTCCTAATTACCCTTGAATGGAGCGGCTAGGCTATAATCACAATGTTGTGGAGCCATATGTAGGCCAGACCGCGGAAGGATGGCAGATTTCCTTCCCTAAAAGTCATTAGTGAACCAGATAGGTTGTTACAACAATCAATGCTATTTGTTCCAGGCACCATTTCTGCCTAGTTTTACATCCTAGATCTATTAATTTTGTTTGATTGACTGGAATTTGAACCCATGTCCCCAGAACATTAAAACAAAAAGCAAAGAGGTGACACAGTGGTTAGCACTACTGCCTCATATCGTCAGGGATCCAGGTTCAATTCCCGGCTTGGGTCATTGTCTGTGTGGAGTTTGCACGTTCCCCTTGTGTCTGCGTGGGTTTCCTCCGGGTGCTCCGGTTTCCTCCCACACTCCAAAAATGTGCGGGTTAGATGGATTGGCCGTGCTAAATTGCCCCTTAGTAGCAGGGGGACTAGCAATGTAGGATTCTATGAAAATATTGCAGATGCTGGAAATCTAAAATGAAAACAGAAAATGCACAACAGGCCTGTCAGCATCTGTAGAGAAACAGAACGTTTCGCGTTCAATATGATTCTTCCTTATGACTTTGGAGAAGAGTCATTCGGACTCGAAATGTTAGCTCCGTTTTCGCTCTCCACAGATGTTGCCAGACCTGCTGAGTTTTTCCAGTATGTTTCTGTTTTTATCCCTAGAACATTAACCTGGGCCTTGGGATGGCGACTCCAGTGACATTATCCCACCCCCCCTCCCCTCCCCCATTCATCAATCCCTTGCCCCAGTGCACTGCATTATCTGGTGGGCAATTGAGAAAATTGAATGATTGGAGTTTTTTAATTTAAAGTTTATTTCTTAGTATCACAAGTAGGCTTATATTAACACTGCAGTGAAGTTTCTGTGAAAATCCCCTAGTTACCACACTCTGGTGCCTGTCCGGGTACACCGAGGGAGAATTTAGCGTGGCCAGTACACCTAACCAGCACATCATAAATGTGAGGCGATTCATTTTGGTAGGACTAGTTTAAATGTGGATTACAGGGTCAAAGGTAGGGTTCTGAAGACTGTGGAGGAACAGAGAGATCTTGGGGTTCATATCCACAGATCTCTAAAAGTTGCGACTCAAGTGGATAGAGCTGTGAAGAAGGCCTATAGTGTGTTGGCTTTTATTAACAGGGAGTTGGAGTTTAAGAGCCGTGGAGTTATGCTGCAACTGTAAAGGACCTTGGTGAGACCACATTTGGAATATTGTGTGCAGTTCTGGTCACAACACTATAAGAAGGATGTGGAAGCGCTGGAAAGAGTGCAGAGGAGATTTACCAGGATGCTGCCTGGTTTGGAGGGTAGGTCTTATGAGGAAAGGTTGAGGGAGCTAGGGCTGTTCTCTCTGGAGCGGAGGAGGCTGAGGGGAGACTTAATAGAGGTTTATAAAATGATGAAGGGGATAGATAGAGTGAACGTTCAAAGACTATTTCCTCGGGTGGATGGAGCTATTACAAGGGGGCATAACTATAGGGTTCGTGGTGGGAGATACAGGAAGGATATCAGAGGTAGGTTCTTTACGCAGAGAGTGGTTGGGGTGTGGAATGGACTGCCTGCAATGATAGTGGAGCCAGACACTTTAGGAACATTTAAGCGGTTATTGGATAGGCACATGGAGCACACCAGGATGATAGGGAGTGGGATAGCTTGATCTTGGTTTCAGATAAAGCTCGGCACAACATCGTGGGCCGAAGGGCCTGTTCTGTGCTGTACTGTTCTATGTTCTATCTTTCGGATTGCGGGAGGAAACCAGTGCACCTGGAGGAAAGACACACAGACACGGGGAGAACATGCAGACTCAGCACAGACAGTGACCCAATTTGGGAATCGAACCTGGGTCCCTGGTGCTGTAAGGCAGCAGTGCTAACCACTGTGCCACCGTGCCGCCCGGAGGAGGAGGCGTCTAAAGAATCTGCTCATATTTGACTCATTTCACAAGTGATGAAATGTGCGATCAGCTTCAACGCTCGCTTGAAGGTCATCCCTTGCCAACCTCCCATAGCAACCTCTGAGTCTAAAGGTTTGACTCCCAGTAGGACTAAGAATTGCAGATGATTCTCCAGGAATTAAAAGCTAATTTCAAAGACGCCGCTGGAAAGCAAAACTCAAGAGAATAATGTGAGCAGCGGAGGAAGTGTTTTGTTTTAATTGGCTTGGAATATTTCATTATACATTGCCGATAGGGAAAATACTATTCTGCGTCAGCATCTGAACAGGTAGCAAGGATTCCGCTCGCTTTCCAATTGACCAATTTTGTAGTGAGAGTGGAGATGGAGGGCACTGTGAGGATTGGCAAGTCAGACAACCAATGGCAAGAGTGGGGGTGGGGAGATGCCATGGGGATGGAAGTTTCAGGTGGCCAATGTCAGAAGGTGGCCTCCAATGGCAGGGGTGTGGGGCGGGGCATTATGTGGTTGGATGTTTTTTTTTATTCATTCATGGGACATGGGCGTCGCTGGCTGGCCAGCATTTATTGCCCATCCCCAGTTACCTTTGGAGGGCAGTTGAAAGTCAACCACATTGCTGTGGCTCTGGAGTCACATACAGGCTAGACTGGGTAAGGACAGCAGATTTCCCTCCCTGAAGGACATTAGTGAACCAGATGGGTTTTTCCGACAATCGACAATGGTTTCACGATCATCAGTAGATTCTTAATTCCAGATATTTTTTATTGATTTCAAATTTCACCATCTGCCGTGGTGGGACTCGAACCCGGGTCCCCAGAACATTGGCTGAGTTTCTGGATTAATACTCTAGTGATAATACCACTAGGCCATCACCTCCCCTCGAGTGACCAATGGTAGGACTGCGGAGGCAGGGCAGTTGAAAGTGGCATGTTACATGAGAGAACCTCCGGTAATATTTCCAAGCAGAGTTGGCAATCGCACCCACAGCTGGAATCTGTCGCATTTCCTGAAGGTTAGGACTGACTCTGAGCACCATTGAACTCCCAATAACCACAGACACGTTTTAAAATCAGCTTTGCCTCTGCAGATAGAGTTAATTTCTGTAGGGTTCTAACCCAAACATTTCCCAGTGATGCGATCATAATGGTCCTCATTGATTTCTGCATTGCAACAGGGTAAGCTGTCAATCAAATCACCTTATCAATGAACTCCCTGCAGCCGCCAATCAAACCTTCCCGGATAACAAAACCCACCATAAATTGGCCTCCGCTTTGTTAATCTTCAAACTACACAATCTCATTATTTGCAGTTTGTATATTTCATCAAAATAATGAGGCTGTAAAAATTGGCAATGATAGAACTGGTTTGCTTCAAACACTTGGAAGAAAATAAAATCACACCATCATGTATTATTTATGGGGAAAATGATGTTCTTAAACACAATGATTTTTTTTTCATTTGCAATTTGCATTTCTGTATCATTGCATTTTCCTTTTTCCCTTTTGAAGGCATTGTCTCTTATAGATCCATTGGCCTCTTGCTTGTTCAGTTCCACAGGTACTGACTCTCATAGAATCATAGAATTATACAGCGCAGAAGAGGCCCTTCAGGCCATCGAGTCCACACCAACAGATTAGAAACATCTGAACTCCCACCTAATCCCATCTGCCAGCACTTGGCCCATAAATCTAAATGTTATGATGTGCCAAGTGCTCATCCGGATACTTTCTAAAGGATGTGAGGCAACCTGCTTCTACCACCCTCCCAGGCAGCACATTCCAGACTGTCACCATCGTCTGGGTAAAAACGTTTTTCCCCATATCCCCCCTAAACCTCTTACCTCTCAGCTTGAACCTATATCACCACAAGACTGACTCTTCCACTGAGAGGAATCTTAACCTTATTCTTATCCACTCTGTTCATGCCCCTCATAATCTTGTACACCTCGATCAGGTCGCCCCTCAGTCTTCTCTGCTCCAATGAAAACAACCCAAGCCTACCCAACCTCTCTTCATAACTTAAGAGTTACCTCCCTTGTCCTGATGCTCACTGGGGTTCAATGCCGGAGGCACTCAACCACACTCCTGTCTTCACTCTCACTGCGATTCAATTCCTCAGGTCCATCCTTCATTCTTCCGCTAACGTAACAGTGAGTGAGTCATGGAAACCATTTTAATCACATCAAAGCTCAAAGCCTGGAAGAAAGAAAGAACTTGCCTTTCCATATATCTTGTATGACCTCAGAATAGCACAAAGCACTTCACAGTCAGTGAAGTACCGATGTGAGTGAGCAGCAGAGAAGAATCAATGCTTCCTCATGTTGGTTTGAAGGTGAGTCTGGATTGTAAAGAGGGCGGCACTGCTGCCTCACAGCACCACGGACCCAGGTTCAATTCCCAGCTTGGGTCACTGTGTGGCTTGCACGTTCTCCCCGTGTCTACGTGGGTTTCCTCCGGGTGCTCCGGTTTCCTCCCATAGTCCAAAGCTGTGCAAGTTAGGTGGATTGGCCATGCTAAATTGCCCCTTAGTGTCCAAAGATATGTAGGGGATTCGCACGGCACGGTGGCACAGTGGTTAGCACTGCTGCCTCACAGCGCCAGGTACCCGGGTTCGATTCCCAGTTTGTGTCACTGTCTGTGTGGAGTTTGCACATTCTCCCTGTGTCTGTGTGGGTTTCCTCCGGGTGCTCCGGTTTCCTCCCACAATCTGAAAGATGTGCTAGTTAGGTGCATTGACCCGAACAGGTGCCGGAGTGTGGCGACTACGGGAATTTCACAGTAACTTCATTGCAGTATTAGTGTAAGCCTTACTTGTGACTAAGAAATAAACTTTAACTTTAAAAACGTGGGGTTATGGGGTAATCCTGGTTAAGAGTCGGTGCAACCTCGATGGGCCAAATGGCTTCATTCTGCAGTGCAGGGGTTCTATGGTCTATAATTTGGGGTGGATGGGTTCAGGAAGGATGATTGCAGTGAGGTCAATGTTAGTTTGGGATTGAGTAACATGGGGGTTCGGGGGGGTGGGGTGATACAGAGAGGGTGATGTTGATTTGAGGGTGAGTGGCAGGAATGAGGAGGTAGTGATGGATACAGAGAGGCCATGTTGGCTTGTGTGTGTATGGAGTCCATCTTCTCATTACTCCCAGTGGTGTCTGAATGTAACAGTATCACTGGAATAGAAACATAGAAACTAGAAGCAGGAGTAGCCCATTTGGCCCTTCAAGCCTGCTCCACCATTCATTTTGATCATGGTTGATCATCAAATTCAATATCCTGATCCCCCCTCCGCCCCCATATCCCTTGATCCCTTTAGCCCCAAGAGCTATATCTAATTTCTTCTTGAAATCACACAACCTTTTGGCCTTAACTACAGTCTGTGGGAGTGAAACTCTTGTCCTGACCCTGGACCAATGCAATAATTCTCAAAGTTTTATCCAAGACTTTATTTTGTGAGGTGTGCACTATGGGGTCAGCTGAACTTGAGCCCAGCACTGAGTGACAGCTCAAATCACTTAGCAATTTAATTGAAGGAAACTGGAGCACTGCAAAGCTTTTAATCTATCAGATTCCAGATGTCATACTCAGCTCATAAAATTTGCATTAAAATTCTTTCTGTATTATCTGTGCTTTTTTTCTGTTGTAAAACTGTTGAATCCAATTATTGAACAGAAGTGCCCAAGGTGATATCCATGTCAAACAATCCACTACCGAACCAGAGTCAGAGAAACAGTGTGGGAACTGGTCAACCTTTTGCCCCTGTCATAGCCAGTGAATTGGTTGCCAATATTGAAATTTGGTGAATTTGGCATCAGTAACAATCAACATCCTGAGAGTTCCCATTGATCAGGGACTGAACTGAACCAGCCAAATAAATACTGTGGCTACAAGAACAGGTCAGAGACTAGGAATTCAGAAGCCTCCTGACTCCCCAAAGACTGTCCACAAGGCACAAGTCAGGATTGCGACGGAATACTCTGCATTTGCCTGATTGAGTACAGCGTAGGGGAAGGTGATCGCCTAGTGGTATTATCGCGAGACTATTAATCCAGAAACTCAACCAATGTTCTGGGGACCTGGGTTCAAATCCTGCCACGGCAGAAAGTGGAATTTGAATTCAATAAAAAAAATCTGGAATTAAGAATCTCCTGATGACCATGAAACCATTGTTGATTGTCAGAAAAACCCATCTGGTTCACTAATGTCCTTAAGGGAAGGAAATCTGCCGTCCTTACCTGGTCTGGCCTACATGTGACTCCAGAGCCAAGCAATGTGGTTGACACTCAACTGTCCTTGGGTAACTGGGGATGGGCAATAAATGCTGGCCAGCCAGCAACACCTATGCCCCACAAATGAATAAAAAAGCTCCAACAATGCTCAAGAAGCTTGACACCATCCAGGACAAGGCAACCTGCTTGATTTGCACCGAATCCACAACATTCACTCTCTCCACCACCGACGCACAGTGGCAGAAGTGTGTACCATCTACAAGATGCACTGCAGCAACTCCCCATGGCGTCTCTAAAAGCAGTTCCAAACACACAACATCTACCACTGGTTCTAGAAAGACAAGGGCAGCAGATGCAAAGGCACACCACCACCTGTAAGTTTTCCTCCAAACCACACACCATCCTGACTTGGAAATAAATCGCTGTTCCTTCACTATCACTGGATCAAAATCTTGGAACTTCCTTCCTAACAGCAATATGGGTGTACCTACACCTTAGGGACTGCAGAAGCTCAAGAAGGCAGCTCACCATCATCTTCTCAAGGACAATTGGAGATGGGCAACAAATGCTGACCTAGCCAGCAATGCCAACATCCTGTGAAAGACTAAAATAAAGTAGGGAGTCACAGAATCTGGGGCAACTGGTCTAGCAGTTGCCAATAACGACCTTAGTTTTAACTGTCATCAGTGACTTGTTAATAACAAACTGGTTTTGTGTCTACTAACACAGTGGTGATTACTAATCACATCTGTGTCTACTTCATTATAGGTGACAGAACTTGAGATGTAGTGGTGACAGTCTTCCATTTCCTACTTGTTCATGCTAAGTCCCAGTCCTAGCGTTAGTTCCAGCTCTTCTGCAGATCCAGCTCCTTCAGGCATGGCTCCTTTATATCATTCCCCAGTCACATCTCATTGTTTGCTATTTACCATAGAGCCAGGCTCATCCTGCTACTCAGCCAATTGCATTAGGTTCAAATGGAAAGAAATTCATGGTCCAGATGTGAAGACATCCCAATTTTGACAATCCTTCAGTTCAGATGTGCAGGTTGTGGGGTCCAGGTGTGAAGGGTTACCATGCAGTTATGAAAATTACAATCCAGATGTGAGGCTCTTGCAGTCCAGATGTGATCTCATTTTCCAGTTACATCAGAGTTTCATAGATCAGATGTGAAGGTGGCAAGGTCCTCAAGGACCAGGTGCGGTCTCTGTCCGATAACGGTCGCTTGGTCCAGAAGTGCGGGTTTCAAAGCTCGGATGTGAAGGTTACACAGTCGGTATGCAGAAAGGTACCTCCTCCGACTGTAGCCTACTATCTTCTGATTCTGATCTTGTAATCCAATCCTGCCACAACTAACGTGAAAGTGAGTTCATTGACTCGGCTAAGTTGTGAGCTTGCCCTGGATACAGACTGTAACCTAAGTACGCTGTCATTAAAAGAATAGATTCACAATGGGATTTTTAGTGATAGTTTTTGTGTTGTTTCTTTGCAAAGCACTGGCTACAGCTGGTCATAGAATTCCAATCGTGGATTCACTCATCAAGCTTCCATGTCATTTTTGTTAGCAAGGCAAGTCTCTTTGCTGAATTAGTTGACCATTGCTTTGGGTATTGCAGCAGGATCTGGGAGGCCCCCACTAGAAGCCCAGAAAGTGAAAGGATGCAAGCATAAGCCAGAAATGCCCTGCTCTATACAGGGGCGGCACGGTGGCACAGCGGTTAGCACTGTTCCCTCCCAGTGCTTAGCACTGTTCCCTCCCAGTGCCAGGGGCCTAGGTTCGATTCCCGGCTTGGGTCACTCCCGGTGTGGAGTCTGCACATTCTCCCCGTGTCTGCGTGGGTTTCCTCCGGGTGCTCTGGTTTCCTCCCACAGTCCAAAAGACATGCTGGTTAGGTGTATTGGCCATGCTAAATTCTCCCTCAATGTACCCAAACAGGCGCCGGACTATGGCGACGAGGGGATTTTCATAGTAGCTTCATTGCAGTGTTAAAGTAAGCCTACTTGTGACTAATAAACTTAAACTTTAACTGGATGGCTATGGAACTGGGCTACTAATGTAGAGATAATAGGTTAAAAATGTATTAAGGCCCATTTTCAGCTGCAGGGATTATGGTGCACAGTTACCCCTCACTAGTTTCCATTGAGGCAGGCAGTGCAAAGTTTAGGTTGTGCACTCATCAATATGATCGAAGCATTCAGACCAGCATCAAGCGTGCAGCTGGCTGGCTTTGCGCTCAGCAAGAGGCCCAGCAGTGTGTGTTGTTAGTCTGATGTACAACTAGCCTACACTTCTTCAAGGCAAACTACCCTTCGTAATGAGGAGGTGCAATCAGGCTACAGTGGTTGGTGAGACAGTGTCAGTAGGACTGGTAATGGGCTCCTATGTTCTTGGATGTGGCACAGGAGGTATTGGCGTTGGATGTGACAAGGAGGGAAGAGATGGTATTTCCACTTGGTGCCTGGAATTCTTCAAGGCACAAAGGCAAAATACTGAAGATGCTGGAATCTGAAACAAAAACAGAAAATACTGGAAAATCTCAGCAGATCTAACAGTATCTGTGGAGAGAGAACAGAGCCAAAGTTTCGAAACGTTGGCTCTATTCTCTCTCCACAGATTATGTCAGACCTGCTGAGATTTTTCAGCATCTTCTGTTATTGTTCAAGGCAGACCTTCTAAAGGAGGGAGCAGGTGGCCACAGAGGTCGATTCTCCGAGTCTGGTCCCAAGGACCTACAGTGGGCAGTACAGGGGAACAGTGGTCAGCACAGCACCAGGGGTGGCACGGTGGCACAGTGGCTAGCACTGCTGCCTCACAACGGGTTCGATTCCCGGCTTGGGTTGCTGTCGGTGCGGAGTCTGCACTTTCTCCCAGTATCTGTGTGGGTTTCCTCCGAGTGCTCCGGTTTCCTCCCACAATCCGAAAGACATGCTGGTTAGGTGCATTGGCCATGCTAAATTCTCCCTCGGTGTACCCGAACAGGTGCCGGAGTGTGGCGACTTGGAAATTTCCGCAGTAACTTCATTGCAGTGTTAATGTAAGCCTACTTGCAACTAATAAATAAACTTAAACTTTAACTGAATGGCTATGGAACTGTGCTACTAATGTAGAAAGAATAGGTTGGGTTCAATTGGGTTCAATTCTGGCCTCGGGTCACTGTCTGTGCGGAGTTTGCACATTCTCCCAGTGTCTGCGTGGGTTTCCTCCGGGTGCTCTGGTTTCTTCCCACAATCCAAAGATGTGCACGTTAGGTGGATTGGCCATGCTAAGCTGTCCCTTAGTGTCAGGAGAACTAGCAGGGTAAATGGCGTTACAGGGATAAAGCCTGGGTGGGATTGTTGGGAATGCAGGCTCGATGGGCCGAATGGCCTCCTTCTGCACTGTAGGAACTCTATGAAAAAGTGCAATGAACTCACACAGGGGTCAAGGTCAGTGAGCACATCTTCAAATGGCATCTTCAACCCATCACACCACCAGTCTTTCATACCTACTCAATGCACCACAAACCCAGATACACCGGTCCGAAATGAGGACACATACCTGACATTCAGATACTCCACCTCTCACTTTTACCAATGTTTTACACCCACTTCTCGCACCTTCTGCGCAATTCCAGTCATTTAGCCATGGCAGACACATTGCAACACACTCACTGACATGCTTCCCTCTCTCTCTCTCTCTCTCTCTCTCTCACAGGACAAGGTCACACATAGCTACAGCAAGAGAACTACTGGAGTATAGGCATACCTGGATCCCCTGAGTCCTGTGGAGGAGGCAGTGTTGTCCCTTATCGGGCTGGCAGTGACTGAGGCTGCTACATCTGGTATCGCGGAGAATAATCACAATAACAGAGGATGTCATTTTCCAGCCCCAACACCAAGCGGCAGAGTCGCGGGCGGGACAGGAAAATTTAGAAAGCTGTTGACTTTTAACGGCTCCCTGAATTTTCCCATCCCACCTGTGACAATTTCCGCCCATGTCGAGCCTGGAAAATGCAGCCCAGTATGTTCCCGTCATGTGCACTTTCTCAAATCAGACTTTGCCCAAATCCTATTCTCTGCCAGGAACTGCAAGCGGCAAATGGTGCAGCCATTGACCTTGTGCTTCCCACCCTCTCCCTCCCGCCTCCCATTCTGTACTTTTGATTTCAGCTATCCAAGATTTGCTGCCGGAACAATAATTGCAGCCTGATCTGAAGGGATAGGCAACTGCAGACGTCTGGTGAAGCAGTAGTGTCACTTGGTCTGACATGTAGCAGTGGACGGTGGCACAGTGGTGAGCACTGCGGCCTCACAGCGCCAGGGACCCGGGCTCGATTCTGGCCTCGGGTCACTGTCTGTGTAGAGTTTGCACATTCTCCCCGTGTCTGTATGGGTGTCCCCTCGTTGCTCCGGTTTCTTCCTCCCACACTCCAAAGATGTGCGGGTTAGGTTGGTTGACCATGACAAATTGTCCCTTAGTGTCAGGGGAATTAGGAGGGTAAATATGTGTGGTTACGGGGATGGGAGATGGGAATTGTTGTCGGTGCAGGCTCGATGGGCCAAATGGCCTCCTTGTACCCTGTAGATCCTATGATTCTATGTCATTCACCAGCTCAGATACTGGCACTGCAGATATGTTAGTGAGTGGTATAGATACAGGATAAGTGCGTGGTAAATTATTGGGCATGAACGGGTTGTAGTCAAGACAGGGCAAAAACAGTAGCAAATCTGCCATCCTGCCAGGAGAGTGAGGTCAGAGATATATACCCCTGCAGAGCTCCCAGCTGAGGACTTCAATAGTACAAGGTACAGAAGCCAGTTGTGGTCCGTGCTCCCGGGAGGCTTGGTGCTTTAGCAGACTTGCCATTGAGCGGGTTGTCATGGATGAGGATTATGGAGGAAACCAGGTCCAGTTTCCACAGGAGGTTTTGCAGATTTTACAACCTCTCCAGAATGGAGGTGTGACTAACTCCATGACAGCACTTTTGGATCCAGGTAAGATGCACCAGCTGGTGGCTATGTTGCCCCAGTAACGCAGGCAGAATTCACCAGGATGTTGTGGTTGAAGCTCCGACCGGAAGGTTTGCAATCGTAGCCCTGCTCTCAGTGCTCAGAATGGTTTGCACGCTCGCAGAGCAGTGCAACAATCTGTGCTCGCTCAAACGCCGCTCTGGGAGAATGACAGTGACTCCGTGAAGCATGAACCTGCTGTTCTCGCTGAGGAATAGGAAAGCAATCATGTTCCCACCACTCTGCCTCTGCCAGTGCCCGTCCTGCTGCCTGTCTGCCTGCCAGCCCAGATGGCTGTCGCCCATGTCCAGGTGGTGCAGTCTAAGATACCCAAGGACACCCTGCAAGGCCATCTGCAGTCTCCGAGTGGGAAAATGTAGCAGCATTCCCCCTACCTTGCTGCAGCCACTGGGTCAGCACTGCACAGGCAAAGCAACCCCCAATACAGGCAATGAACAAGTGAATAGATCAATTTTGTCTGGATTAGTGCAAATTGTTGGCCAAAGTTGCTTAGAATTTTTTTTTTGGTGCCTTTCATTTCAAAAGGTCAAGAAAGTGAAGTGACGGCCTGCAGTAGAGAGCTAGAAAGGTGGGGAACTTTAATGTGTGTATGAGCCCACATCACACGAGGGTGTCCTCATTCATGAATCACAGAAAACTAGCATGCAGGTACAGCAGATAATAAAGAAAGCAAATGGGATGTTGCCATTTATAGTAAAGAAATAGAATATGAAGGTAAGGAAGTATCGTTGCAACTATGCAAGGCATTGGTGAGGCTGCACCTGGAGTATTGTGCATAGTTTTGGTCCCCTTATTTGAGGAAAGATGTAGTGGCATTGAAGGCAGTTCAGAGGAGGTTCACTGGATTGATTCCAGAGATGAGGGGTTTGTCATATGAAGAGAGATCGAACAGTTTAGGCCCATACTCTCTGGAATTTAGAAGAATGAGGGGAGATCAAATTGAGGTATACAAGATGACAAAAGGTCGGGATAAAGTAGACGTGGAGCAGATGCTTCCTCTTGTGGGGCATTCTAGGACGAGAGGTCATAGTCTTAGGATAAGGGGTCGCAGAGTTGAGGAGAAACTAATTCTCCCAAATAGTTGTGAATCTGTGGAATTCGCTACCCCAAAGTGCGCTGGATGCTGGAACAGTGAGTAAATTTAAGGAGGAGTTAGACAGATTTTTAATGGGTAATGGGTTGAAGGGCTATGGGGGGAAGGCAGGAAAATGGGGATGAGGAGCATATCAGCCATGATCGAATGGCAGAGCAGACTCGATGGGCTGAATGGCCTAATTCTGCTTCTGTATCTTATGAACTTATGAACTTATGAGCTTTTAGGAGAGTAGGAGTCTGAATAACTGATCACAGACAACCGGTCTAAAGCAAAGGGATCCGAGAAATTTCCCCACTCCCACCTACTTCTTTGATTATTGCAATAGAAACAATGTGCAGAGGTACCAGGAAAAAGGCAGGGCAATGGCACTAAATCATAATGCTCATTTGAAGAGCTGGTGCAGACATGATGGGCCAAATGGCCTCCTTCTGAGCTGTAACAATTCTGTGATTCTGTAGGTGGGCAAGTGGAGCTGAGGTCCAAAATCAGCGACACCCCTGCTCCCGTTTCTTATGTTCTCAGTGACCCAAAGCGACCCAACTAGTGTTTTTGAAGTTTCAACCTTGTGTAACACCAACACCGTTACAGAGCGGAATTTCACGCTCAGTGAATGCAAGCCCCAGCTGACAAGTTACAATATAGAATTCAATGCCAGTTTGTGAGCTGGAGCCTTGTGAGCAATCCGGAAAGCTGCCACATCGTCACCTTCAGGACAGTGAATCTGCTATCCTTACTCAGCCTGACCTGGGAATGACTCAGGATAGTGAGGGTAACTCGGATGGAACTGCCTCATGGTGCAACCCATCCCAATCCCATAATTGTGTCGAGTGAGGCTCCTTGTTAACTGTGCAAGACTCATCTACCCCATGAAAAGGGAAGAAACAGTCAAGAGGGACTTGGGTTTCCGTGTACATGTGAAATTAAACAGTGTCATTGTGATGTGATTGTGGATCAGTGATATCAATCTGTAACTGCACCAGTGAACTAAATCCACACTGAACTGTTCAGAAAGGACTTTATTCAAATCAAGAAAAGATACAATTTCTAATGCCTTTATCTTTCTGGCTGGATTGTAAGAAACTGTAATCCCATTAAGGTTGTCAGCCAGCAGAAAAAACAACTTGCATCCCACCCAAGGGGAAGGAAAAGGAACGGACTCTCAAACCTCCTGGGGATTGTGAAAGACTCCATCTCCTGTTAGCTTTTACACTATTGTTTTTCAAAAGTTACTGAGGAGACATTAAACTACAAAGCACTGGGTACTGAAACAATGGCTGCCACAGGCAGACTCACCCAAAACTCCTTGGGAATACACAATGGGCGAAGTATAGCGAGGCCCTGCGGCAGCCACTGCGGGGAGATTGCAATTGGCACGGGTGATGTCAGGAAAGTTATCAGAGATAACAGGTTGATCTTCCTTTTGGAGAAAAAGGTGTGGGTCACCAGTTTGAGAAGTCAATCATCAGAAACCCAGCAGTGAACCAAGATCTTGTAATAATTGCAATATCTTCTACATCCCACCAGCTCACCCAAGTCAGTTACAACACTTAAAAACTATGCCTCAAGGGCAATCAAAGGAAACTTAACTGTGTAATGTTTTACCTTGTCATGTACCTGGACCCTCACTCCCCTTATCTCTGCTCTGTGTGTGTGTGTGTGTGTGCGCGTGCTTGCATGCATGTGTGTGTGCACATATATGTTTGTGTGCGTGCACGTGCACGTGTGTGTGCGTGCACATGCGTGTGTGTGTGTGTGTGTGTGTGAGTGATTGCATGTGTGTGAGTGTGTGCGTGCGTGCGTATGTGTGCATGTGCGTGCTTGCGTTCATGCATGCGTGCATATGTGTGCGTGTGTGTGTGAGTGATTGAGTGTGTGCGTGTGTGCTTGCGTGTGTATGTGTGTGCATGTGTGCGTGTATGTGTGTGCACGCGTGTGCGTGCGTGCATGCATGCACATATGTGTGTGTATGTGTGTGTGTTGATATTGTTTCTTTTTTATTTTTGTCTTTGTTTAGTGGTTAAAATTTTGCCCTTTCTTTAACTCAAGAAAACCTGGTTTGATTGGCTCCCATCACTCACAGCTCAAATAGTTAAATACATTCTGACTCGGAAAAGGTCTTTTTAAAAGGAAACTTAAAACCTTTGTTGTGACCAAGTAGGGTGGTTGAGCACAGAGGAGCCAGTTCATCCTTTCTCACCTGGTCAGAACGAAATAAGGAGCTCGTGTCTGCAATTTGTTTCCACAGAATGATGAATAAACTGGAGTGGGTAAAGTTAATTCTTCCTTCAAAAGCAATTTAAAAACTGCAAAAGGTTCACTTGGCTCTGGAATAATGAAGTGCTAAAATGTCCATATCCGCTCTTAATGCTTTGGTGAGGAAACTGGCAAGAAGCGAAGGACATTGTGCTCGGAAAAATTAAACGGTGCAGCTCGGCACTTAGAGGTGGCATTCTTTCTGAAGGCCTCGCAAACTGAGATTTAAACATTGGTGGAGAAAGATCGAGAGGTGAAAATTGAGGGCATTGAAACAGATAACTTAGCAGCAGAACAATTAAGATTGGAGGGTGGAAATTGGAATCTGAGGAATAAAAGAAAAAGACAGAGGAGAGGGAAAAGAGAGAAAAAGAGAGAGGCAGAATGGAAGGAGGGAGAATTCTGGGGAAAATGAAAGGAAAGGTAATTTAAATTGCAACAGCTTAAGCTAAGAAGGAAGGGTCCTGCTGGACCCACCATGGCACGGTGGCACAATGGTTGGGGTGGCATGGTGGCACAGTGGTTAGCACTGCTGTCTCATAGCACCAGGGTCCCAGGTTCAATCCCGGCCTCGGATCACTCTGTGTGTGGAGTTTGCACATTCTCCCCGTGTCTGCGTGGGTTTCCTCCAGGTGCTCCACTTCCCTCCCACTGTCCAAAGATGTGCGCGTTACTAGATTGGCCATGCCAAATTTCCTTTTAGTGTCAGGGGGATTAGCAGGGATTACGGGGATAGAGGCTGGGTGGGATTTTTGTTAGTGCAGGCTTGATGGGCCGAATGGCCTTCTGCACTGCAGGGATTCTATGATTCTATGAACACCCCCTGGTAAGGGAACCACCTCTAGTGGTATTATCGCTAGACAATTAATCCAGAAGCTCAGCTAATATTCTGGATTCCTGGGTTCGAATCCTGCCACGGCAGATGGTGGAATTTGAATTCAATAAAAAATATCTGGAATTCAGAACTTACTGATGACCATGAAACCATTGTCGATTGTCGGGAAAACCCATCTGGTTCACTGATGTCCTTTAGGGAAGGAAATCTGCCACCCTCACCTGGCCTGGCCTCCATGTGACGCCAGAACCACAGCAACTGCCCTTGGGCAATTAGGAATGGGCAATAAATGCTGGCCAGCCAGTGACGTCCGTGTCCCATGAATGAATAAAAGAAAAGCTCAGACTAAGGGGCTGAGGTACTCAGGTTTGTCCATTTAATCCGCACATTTGATGAAGAGATGGAGGTCTTCCTTTACTTCTTTTGAAAGTTTAGCACAGCAGTTAAAATGGCCAGGCCAACATTAGACCTTGCTGTTTCAGAGTAAGCTGACAGGAAAAGTTCACAAGGCTCAGTTATTTATTGAGCTATGAGGCAGGAAAAGGGGCTATTTTAACAGTGTAACACTTAGTGCCGAAGGTGCTCATTCAGTAATTCCACATCATCAGGAAATGCCCAAGCCAGACGTAGCTGCAATTTGAATGGCTTCAGCTGCTCACTTTTGACCGATGGGTCGGGCTGCTTAAAATTAAGGCCACCAATGAAAACCATTATGCAATGATTCTCCTCGAGGAGTTCAAAACTCCATACCCTTCCTGATAACTGCTCACATAGAGGAACCACGAGTAACAGAGGCCGGGCAGACAGAAACCCAGATCGACGATTGTGAGCTTATCCACAGTCCCTCATCCCAAAGGAAACCCTTCCCTCGTTACCCCCAACCAACAGAGAAAGATGGAAGGCGGGCGAAGGGAAGGTGCTGAGAAGAGGATTGAGGACAGGAAGCTTGTGTGATTTAACTGCTGCAAGATACGACACCTCGGCGCTGATTGCTGGAGGTTACGGGAAGTTGGAGAACACAAACCCCACACAGAAAATAGCAATCAGACAGTGAGCATAGCAGACCAGGCTAAAGCTTCAACTGCGATGGCATATCCCTGTGGGTGCACTGCTGTGAGTGCGATGGAGTTTAAAAATCTCTCTGAGAGTTTCAAGAATTTTGTATCAGAAGGAAGAATGGGCACATTTCCCCAGAGTGAGGCGAGTAACTTTACTGTGATACTAAGGGATAGAGGGGCCACCCAAACTCTACTGCTGGGAAAAAGCATGAGTTTCCAACCAGACAGTGAAGTAAGCACTAAAGATTTGGTAAAGGATATTGGGACATAATATATAAAGGGAGTTGGTTAGCTCAGTTGGCTGGACGGCTGGTTAGTGATGCAGAGCGATGTCAACAGCATGGGTTCAATTCCCGTACCGGCTGAGGTTATTCATGAAAGCCCTGCTTTCTCAACCTGCCCCTTACCTGAGGTGTGGTGATCCTCAGGTTAAATCACCACCAGTCAGCTCTCCCCCTCAAAGGGAGAGCAGCTTCTGGTCATCTGTGACTATGGCCATATTACCTTTGTACCGGATCCACCTGGAGTGCGATGTGTCAGGACTGGTGACTGTGGGAGTCTCCTCCAGTTTGCCTGGGGGCAGGCTCGGCCTGCTCCTTGGCAAGGACCTGGCTAGAAGTTACAAGGCTGAGAAGTCAGGGTTTCAATTCTCTAACCAAACGACTGAAGCTGTTCTGACTCCAAGCTTGTCTGTGTGCGCCTCAAGAGAATTGAAGCATTCAATCAAAGGACTAAATTCCAGTATCACGTGAACACTAGTCTTTGCTGTGTCACACCTGTGAAAAGGGATGTTTATGGGATTGGTTTGATTGGGACATTTCCTATATATTGTTATACTATAACATGTTTTTTTAAATTTTGTTCGTAATTGGTAAAAGTTATTGTTAATTTGCTTTCTATACATGTTAACTGTATTCTTAAATAAACTTTGTTTACTAAAAGCTCCCTAGTGGGTCATTTGAATCATCCCTGAAGTGAAATACCTCATGCTCACCCTCGCCAAATTCAAATTGTAAAACTTTGATCCAGGTGGACTTCATAAAACACTTTGGAGTTTCTGACCTGCACTATAACACCTTTTCTGGGAATATTGAGGCAGCTGATGCAGGATGGAGAATAGCATTGCCGATAGGTCAGGGATAGCTCAGAAAGGCTGAGAAGGCTGGAGAGAATCAACAGGAATAGGAGTACAGGGAACTGAGAGAGGTTTGGACATCCTGCAAGGTGAGGTGTTGGGCTGGGTGATAGAACCTGTGAGTATTCAAATGGCTAAGGAAGAACCACTTAGACTTAAGAAGGCTGAAGCTAAGCCAGTGGAAGCCAAACGAGTCAGGGTAGAATCTGTGTAAGTTCGAGTAGCTAACCAACAGCCACTCGAATTTTTAAAAAGGGGTCAACGTCAGGCCAACAGAAGTAAAATAAGTCCATGAAAGACCTGGAAAGATTAAACAGGAAGAAACTTTTACCAATTACGAACAAAATTAAAAAAAACATGTTATAGTATAACAATATATAGGAAATGTCCCAATCAAACCAATCCTATAAACATCCCTTTAGTAGCCGCCTCCATGTGTTGTGAAGTTGAGTTTGTAAAGATATAAAGAATGTTTATAAAGATATGGAAGAATTGTAAAAAATGCTCGAGGGAAAGAAAACAGTGGTCCCTTTAAAAGCTGGTTTTGAGTTCTGTGCTAAAGTGCAGAGTACACAGACTCCAGGTTGCAAAAGAATCAAAAGCATCAGGGTTGCCTTGGTAACCAGCTCTGCAGGTTTTTTGCATTTTTGTTAGCCTATGATTTTAAAGAAGACATTCAGCTAACAGCGTACGAGTTTAAAGAAAACACTCAACTATTAAAAGCCTATCAGATTTGAATTTGGTCGTGGTGACAGCATCAAACCAATCATGGTGTAAGAAAATTGCAAGGTCATAGCAGGTATAAAGGCCAAAGCAACAACCACTTCACAGGAGAACATCTTTGGAAGAACATCTCCAGAGGCCAAAGCAGCCAGTCAAAAGGCCAGCATTCATCCCTCGAGCAGCTCTCCACCCCTGCCAGTTTAAATATCTCTTAAGAGAATTATCCAGCTATCTAACAGAAGGATACCGAGTCAGAAAGACCTTACAGACAGTGGACAACTACCAAAGAACTCCAAAACTTCCGAACACTATCAGACCTGGGTATATATATATTTTGAGAGTGACTCAAAAATTCTGTGATTACTGTTTTGGTTTGACACAAAAGTGGTTAGAGAATTGAAACCCTGACTTCTCAGCCTTGTAATGAATGTTCCTTGTATTATTCAAACAGCATTTCAGTCGAAACGTACCTTAGTTAATACATTACTTGTTTAATTAAAGTTCCTGGTTATTTAAATAAAATACCTTGTTACTTATTTACTTAAAGCGAGTGCCGGGCCTTAATATTAATGACTTTCTAACATTAATTAAGAACAGATAACACCTTCCCAAATAATTATGCAGATTACGACATGAGGTAAAGGGGATTAACCTCTGTGTTATAACACATGGCAGCTTTAAATGGGGGTCAGGGGAGTTCCCAAATAGATCAGGAAAGAGTGAGGGTGGATGTCCCTCTTAGTTTCAGAGCCAAAGGGAAGACAGCAGAAGCTTAACATCCATTCGGGGATGTCCCAGGGGACATGGGACAGGTCAGGGGAATGTCCCATCACTAAACATGAGAGGAAGAGAAAATAACCTACCCCAAAGCAGTAATGCTTGTGGAGATCATAAGGGCAACAGTGGTTAATGCATGTTAACCGCTGATAAGCAAGACAAAACACACCAAGGCTAAACAGCATAAACATCAACCAGGTGGAAAGTCCCCAAGATATGAAGTGACAGACACAAAAAAACCCAGAAATCCCACAAAAGGGAAAAATCAATGCAGCCTATCACTGACCTAGAAATCAGGGCCCAATTCGCCCCAAAAAATTCTAAGTGCTGAATTGGCGGGGAAAATGGTGTAACTCATGATTGTTTTTTTCAGTGGGAGTTCAGACTCGAATCTCCCACACTCTGTGCAATGCAGAGGTCACAATCGTGAATATCATTAAAAGCTCAGGGTGGGAACGGGGTTATTCACACCAGAGTCTGACAGTTCCATAACTCTACGCTGACGCAGTGGCCCTGAACTGTCAGACTGCGGTTTGCTGGCCAGCCCGGGACCCCCGCAGTGCTGCCCCTCGCTCTGACAAAGGGTCATCTGGACTCGAAACGTCGGCTCTTTTCTCTCCTTACAGATGCTGCCAGACCTGCTGAGATTTTCCATCATTTTTCTCTTTTGTTTTCAGATTCCAGCATCCGCAGTAATTTGCTTTTATCAGATTTGTAAAAGTGTCTGGATTTGAGCTACTAAATCTGCAGGTGGACAGTGAGGAATCAAATCTAATCTGAGCAGACCAGGCTAACAATCTGAAAAGATTGCGTGTTAAAAGCCTTTGTGCTAAACAGCATAAACAGAGGGCCAGTGAGAAGCACAGAACATCCCTACAGGGAGCAGCCTGGCTGCTACCAGTAACCTGGGAGCAAACAGCCAGGTAAACCAACCAAATCCCTTCGATGATACTTAATCCGGAGTTACAGCCAGGAGCAGGTACAAGGATACTGACAACACTACCTGTCATGCTTATCACCAAAAAATATAAAACAACGTCGGAACCCAGATGCCAGTCCAATCTTTTCAAATGAAGAGAGGTTTTGTTTGTTAGCAACCACCTGAAAAGGAAAACCTATTGTAAGAACATGTTATCCAGGGTTTAACACAGTTTGGGGCCATCCGGATATCAGAGCCACAATGGGGCAGAATGGATCCAATTCGATTGAGAGTGTGAATGGGCGTGCATGTATTTTCTTTAATTCTCTTAATATTTGGACACCTGCAATGAAATGCTCATTGCAACTTGCATTTCAATCCTTGCAACAGGGAGGTATCACAATAATGTAACTTGTACGTGAGTGATATCAATCTGATTTCACTCCACATCTGTCCAAAGATAGAAACAGAAGATAGGAGCAGGAGGTGGCCATTTGGCCCTTCCAGCCTGTTCTGCCATTCATTACGATCATGGCTGATCGTCAACTCAAAGTAAAGTTTATTCATTAGTCACAAGTAGGCTCACTGTAATGAAGTTACTGTGAAAGTCCCCTAGTTGCTACACTCCGGTGCCTGTTCGGGTACACTGAGGGGGAATTTAGCATGGCCAATGCACCCTAACAGCACATCTTTGGACTATGGGAGGAAACCGGAGCACACCCACGCAGATACGGGGAGAATGTGAAAACTCCACAGTGGCCCAAGCCGGGAATAGAACCTGGGTCCCTGGCACTGTGAGGCAGCAATGCTAACCACTGTACCACCTTGCCGCCCCAATAGCCTAATCCTGCTTTTTTCCCCATAACTTTTGTTCCCATTCATCCCAAGTGCTATATCTAGCCACCTCTTGAATACATTCAATGTTTCGGCATCAACTACTTCCTGTGGTAATGAGTTCCACAGTTTGCAGGTTGTTCCACAGATGTGCAGGTTACATGGACTGGTCATGCTTAATTGCCCCTTAGTGTCCCAAGATGTGTAAGTTAGATGGATTAACCACGGTAAATGTGTGGGGTTACAGGGATTGGGCGGGGGAGAGGGCCTAGGTAGAATAATCTGAGAGAGTTGGAGCAGATTTGATGGGCCGTATGGCCTCTTCTGTACTGTATGATTCTATACGTGTAAATATTTAAAAAGAACTTTATTAAAAGCAAGAAAAGATACAATATCCAATACCTTTAACTTTCTGACTGGGGTTTAAGAAACTATATCCAATGGAATGACTGCCAGCCAGCATTCCACCCAAGTGGGAGGAAAAGAAGCGGAATCTCAAACCTCCTGGGGAGCGTGAGAAACCCCACCTCCTGGTGACTTTTACACTATTATTTCTCGAAGGTTTCTATGATAAAACATTAAAAAGCAAACTGTTGGATATTGACACAATGGCTTCCAAAGACAGTGGCACAGCGGTTAGCACTGCTGCCTCACAGCGCCAGGAAGCCGGGTTCGATTCCGGCCTTGGGTCGCTGTCTGTGTGGAGTCTGCACATTCTCCCCGTGTCTGTGTGGGTTTCCTCCGGGTGCTCCGGTTTCCTCCCACAGTCCAAAGATGTGCAGGTGAGATTGATTGGCCATGCTAAATTGACTTTAGTGTCAGAGGGATTAGGAATATGTGGGGTTACGGGAATAGGGCCTGGGTAGGATTGTGGTTGGGACAGACTTGATGGGCCAAATGGCCTCATTCTGCATTGTAGAGATTCTATGGAGACAGAAGACAAACCTACCCAAATCCTTGGAACTACACAATGGGTGAAGTACTTCAAAATGAGTTTGCAGCCGCTGCAGGAAGATTGCAAGTGGCACAGATAGTGTCAAGAAAGCTTTCAGCAGAGGTAACAGGCTAAAGCTGATCCCTTTCCTTCATTCTCTTTTGGAAAAACTGTGTGTCACCCAGTTCAAGATTACAACTGTCAGAAATCTATCAGTAGACCAAAGTCTCATAATAATTGCAGCACCTTCTGTGTCTGACTGCATCCAATAACAAGCTAAACTAAATCGGCTGCAACATTTAAAATTTACACTGCAAAGAACAAAGAAAGGTACAGCACAGGAACAGGCCCTTCGACCCTCCAAGCCTGCACCAATCATGATGCCCTAACTAAACTACAAAAAAAACCTTCTGTACTTACTCGGTCCGTATCCCCCTATTCCCTCCCTGTTCATGTACCCATCCAGATGCCTCTTAAATGTTGCTAATGTGCCTGCTTCCACCACATCCTGGTAGCGTGTTCCAGGCACCCACCACTCTCTGCATGAAAAACTTCCCCCGCACATCCCACTTGAACTTTCACCCTCGCACCTTGAACCTGTGCCCCCTTGTAATTGACACTATCCACCCTGGCTCTGCCTCATAATTTTGTAGACCTCTATCAAGTCTCCCCTCAGCCTCTGTCTTTCCGGTGACAACGATCCTAGTTTATTCAACCTCTCCTCATAGCCAACACCCTCGAGACCAGGCAACATCCTGGTGAATCTTCTTTGTACTCTCTCCAAAACTTCCACATCCTTCTGGTAGTGTGGTGACCAGAACTACACACAATACTCCAAATGTGGCCTAACCAAGGTTTTATATAGCTGCAATCTGATTACCCAACTTTTGTACTCAATTCCCCGGATGATGAAGGCAAGCATGCCGTGTTTCTTAATCACCTTGGCCATCTGTGTTGTCACTTTTAGGGACCTATGGACCCGCACCCCCAGATCCCTCTGTATGTTAATGTTCGTAAGGGTTCTGCCATTTACAGTTTAATTCACACCTAAATTTGATCCTCCAAAATGCATCACCTCACATTTGTCCGGATTAAACTCCATTTGCCATTTCTGTGCCCAAGTCTCCAATCTATCTATATCCTGTTGTATCCTCTGACAATCCTCAGCACTATCAGCAACTCTACCAATATGTGTCAAGGGACATTTCACCATATCTTCTTTTATTTGACTTTAAATCTCCTTAAATCTGATATGATTATGTGTGTGTGCCTATGTGTGTGTGTGTGTGAATTTGTGTGTGTGAATGTGTGTGTGTGAATGTGTGTGTGTGTGTGAGTGTGAGTGTGTGTGTGTGAATGTGTGTGTGTGTGTGAGTGTGTGTGTGCCCATGTGTGGGTGTGTGAATTTGTGTGAGTGTTTGTGTGTGTGCCCTTGTGTGTGCGTGTGTGAGACCTTGTGCATGTGAATGTGAGTGTGTGTGTGTGTGTGTGTGTGTGTGTGTGTGGAGTGTGAGTGAGTGTATGAGTGTGTGTGTGAGTGTGTGTGTGCCCATGTGTGAGTGTGTGAATTTGTGTGTGCACGTGTGAGTGTGTGTGCCCGTGTGTGTGTGAGACCTTGTGTGTGTCTGTGTGTGTGCCCTTGTGTGTGTGTGTGCATGTGAATGTGAGTGTGTGTGTGTGAGTGTGTGTGTGGAAGTGTGTGTGTGTGTGGAGTGTGAGTGAGTGTGTGAGAGTGAGTGTTTGTGAGTGTGTGTGTGTGGAGTGTGTGAGTGTGAGTTGTGGACGAGTGTGAGTGTGTGTATGAGTGAGTGTGAGTGTGTGTGCGAGTGTGTGTGTGAGTGTGTGTGTGTATGAGTGTGTGAGCGTGAGTGTGTGTGTGTGAGTGTTTGTGAGTGTGTGTGTATGAGTGAGTGTGAGTGTTTGTGAGTGTGTGTATGAGTGTGTGTGAGTTATTGTGAGTGTGTGTATGAGTGTGTGTGAGTTATTGTGAGTGTGTGTGTATGAGTGTGTGTGAGTGTGAGTGTTTGTGAGTGTGTGTATGAGTGTGTGTATGAGTGTGTGTGAGTTATTGTGAGTGTGTGTGTATGAGTGTGTGTGAGTGTGAGTGTTTGTGAGTGTGTGTATGAGTGTGTGTATGAGTGTGTGTGAGTGTTTGTGAGTGTGTGTGTATGAGTGTGTGTGTGTGAGTGTGTGTGAGTGTGTGTGTGAGGGTGTGTGTGTATGAATGTGTGTGAGTGTGTGTGAGTGTGTGTGTGTGTGAGTGTGTGTGGGTGTAAGTGTGTGTGTGTGTGTGAGTGTGTGTGTGTGTGAGTGTGTGTGAGTGTAAGTGTGTGTGAGTGTGTGTGAGTGTAAGTGTGTGTGTGAGTGTGTGTGTGTGTGTGAGTGTAAGTGTGTGCTGTGGGCTGTGCTGTGTGCTATTATTTTCTCAGGTTTAGTGTTAATAAATTCACTTTTTCTTTAACTGAAGAAAACCTGGTTTGATTGGTTCCTTAATGCTCAGAGCTTTAATAGTTAAACATGATATTAAATTTGGAAAAGGCATATCCTCATGAAAAAGAAACTTAAAACCTTTTGTTGCGGCCAACCGAGGAGTTTGAATAGAGGGGAGCCAGTAACAATAGGCACTGAGAATAACCCAAAATGCTGGCCTTTATACCGGCTGAATTGGAATACAAAGAGGGATAGAGGTCATGTTGCAGCTTCACAAAGCTCAGGTTGGACCACACCTGGAGTACTGTGAGCAGTTCACCACACCTTCCAAAGGATAGATTGTCCTTGAAGGGAGAGTGGTATAAATTTACCAGAATGATACTGGGATTCTCAATGTAAAATTACACAATGAAGTTCCACAAATTGGATCAAATTCCCTGATTTTCAGAAAGTTAAGGGTTGATCTGAATTAAGATATCAAAATGTTAAGGGATAGGGTAGATAAAGATTTCTACTGGTTGGGAAGCCAAGGTACTTGGAGATATAATCAAAAGGTCCTAATCAAAAGAGACTTTCAGGAGGGCAATTAGGAAACACTTCAACCTGAAAAAGGTGAAATAATGTGAAACCGTGTTTCACAAACAGAAACCAGATCAATTATTGATGCTAATTCTGAGACTGAGAGATTTTTGTTACTGTCGGTTGCAATATGAGGTAAAGACAGGCATATGAAGTTTGATTGCAGATCAGTGGGGGAAGGCGATGGCCTGGTGGCATTATCGCTAGATTATTAATTCAAGAACTCAGCTAATGTTCTGGGGACCCCGGGTTCAAATCCCACCACGGCAGATGATGGAATTTGAATTTGATAAAAAATATCTGGAATTAAGAATCTACCGATGACCCGTGTGTTTGTGATGAGTGTGTGACCCATGTGTGAGTGTGTGAATTTGTGTGTGCACGTGTGAGTGTGGGCCCTTGTGTGTGCGTGTGTGAGACCTTGTGTGTGTGTGTGTGTCTGTGTGTGTGTGCCCTTGTGTGTGTGTGTGTGTGAGTGCATGTGAATGTGAATGTGAGTGTGTGTGTGGAAGTGTGTGTGTGTGTGTGTGTGGAGTGTGAGTGAGTGTGTATGAGTGTGTGTGTGTGTGAGAGTGAGTGTTTGTGAGTGTGTGTGTGTGGAGTGTGAGTGAGTGTGTGAGTGTGAGTTGTGGACGAGTGTGACCGATGTGTTTGACCCATGTCAATTGTTGGAAAAACCTTGAGGGAAGGAAATCTGCCGTCCTTACCTGATCTGGCCTACATGTGATCCAGAGCCACAGCAATGTGGCTGACTCTCAATTGCCTTCCAAGGGCAACTAGGGATGGGAAATAACTGCTGGCCAGCCAGTGACGCCCATATCCCATGAATGACTAAACAAAAAATGGTGTTTGCACTGAATGATAAACAGGCTTGAGGGGCGAAATGGGCTCTTCCTGTTCCTATGTTCAGAAAGGCTCTGAGAACAGTCACCTCATGTACAGATAGGTCATATGGATTTGTATGCAGCACTAGTTAGCAGGAGCACTGAAACATCCAGTACTGGATGAGCAGAAACGTCCTCTAAATAATGCAAAATAAAGCCAAAGTTAATGGCTTCAGTCTTCAACATAAGTCCCGTTCCCTGATGCTCCAGCCATTTGCCTGGCACCTGTCTGATGGTGAACTAGTGTTGTACTTGACCCACGTATCCATGCCATGACCAACAGGCATGCTTCAGCTTGTGTAACATTGCCCGACTGCACACATGCCTCAGCTCTGCGCAAACTGAAGCCTGAAGCGACTGAAGCCTGGTCCATGCCTTTCTCACCTCTGGACTTTCCAATGAACACCTGGCTGTCCTCTGACATTCTATTCTCTGTAACCCCAGGTCATCCAAAACTCTGCTCCCCACGCCTTACCTCACATCAAGGGTAGGACTTTTGAGCCGCGCTTACCCCAAAACTGGAAATTCCCACCCCAGGTCAACAGACCTTTTTATGGTCCACCTCCTCCACATCCCACCCCCCGCCCCCCCCCCCCCCCCCCCCACCGCACCCCCCGCCCCCACCGCCGCCCTCGCTACGATTTCAGTGGCGGGCGGAACGGGAAAATTCTCCCCCAAGTCTCATTCACCTTCAGCGCCGTCAGGTGAAGTCAAGGCACCAGAGAAAGTGCACAAACCTCCAAACAACCCATTCACACGACGATTCAAGCACCTGCTCCATGTATGGCAGAGTCTGAAGATTACACATTGGTCTCGTCAGCCAACTCAGAACCCAGCAAACCTGAGTGGAAGCAAATCATTCTTAATCCCGAGGGACTTGCCTAAGAGAGGGGATGTCATTCAAAGTGTACTTCATTCAGTTCCCCTCAACCCTCTTTTCCTGTCTGGATTTCACTCTTCTACTTGGTTTCTCAAAACAACTTGCCCGTGCAACGACCGCCCAACTCTATGTGGCCACATTCAATGTGATTCTACTCATTCATTCTGTTCTGGTGGCCACGGGGGGTGCTAAATGTTTTTTTTCCTTCCCTCTAGAGCATCTTTACTGTCGAGACAAGTGATCCTCTGGTAAGAAATGCCCCATTTTGGTAAACTTGAAGCCTACGATGCAAGCATAGAAGACTGAGCCCAATGCGCAGAGCGCATGCGTTACTTTTTTGGGGTCAACAATATTGAAGAGGGCGAGAAGCAGAAAATGATCCTGTTGACGGTATGCGGGGTCCTGACCTTCAGTGTAATAAAAAGCCTGACCTACCCAAATGCCCCTGAATCCAAAACCTTTCATGAATTGGTGGACTTGGTTAAAGACTATTCTCCACAATAATCGAGTGATATTGCATTTACATGACAGGGCAAACCTGGCGAATCTGTCACTACCTTTCTGACCAGGTTGTGAAAATTGACAGAGCACAATGAATTTGGGTCACCCCTGAATGACATGCTGCGGGATAGACTGGTCTGTGGAAGTAACAGTGTGATAGTCCAAAATAATTTTTTGGCAGAACCCAATGTGGATCTAAAGAAGGCCATTGAGATAGCTCTATCATTGGAGAATGCAGAGAAAGGAGCTTGGGAATGACAGGGGCTGTCAGACAGCAGTGTCCTCTGATTGAGGGGAGGGACCTCATGTAACGTTTATTCCTCAACCGAGACCGATAATATCAGCAAAATATCACAGATTTTCTTACAATGGTGGAACCCATGTCACATCACCAGGCAGCCAAGAAAGGGCAGGGACAGCTTTCAGACTCCGAGGGGGCATGTTCCAGAAGATCATAGATACCAGGCACTGGACTATTGCAAGTGCTGCAGAAGAACACAAACGAGACAAAAATATAGGGACAGTCAAAACACGTGCTATTTTGAAAAAAGGCCAAGGCCAGAATGGAACGTACCACGCAGAAAGGCCCACAACCAAGAACAGAGACAATGCAATTAAACAGCATCTCCATGACAGAGGTTGTCCCCATAATGGTGGAGTTGTTAGTAAATGGTCACCTATTATAAATGGAAATGGATATGGGGGTTGCGGTCTCTGTTGTCGGGGAGCAGATTTATGATCACTTCTGGCCTGGTATTCTGCCCCTGAACTTAAGAAACACAAAATCCAGGCTGGCCACCTACACGGGGTAACCATCAGAGATAACGAGCACGATGGTGACCCTAGTGATCTATAGGCAGCAATCAGATCAACTTCCACTCATCATTGTACAGGGACAAGGGCCCAGCCTTATGGGGAGAGATCAGACTGAACTGCTGGAGATCTTCAGGCTGGACATGGTGGAAACGGTACAAAGTCATTACTAAGTATCCCGAGGTTTTCCAGGAAGCGCTTGGAAAAATGACGGGTGCCAAAGCTAAGATCTATATTGACTCTGATGCTACAGTGGCACAGTGGTTAGCACTGCTGCCTCACAGTGCCAGGGGCTTGATTCAATTCCAACTTCGGTCACTCTCTGTGCAGAGTCTGCACGTTCTCCCCGTGTCGGTGTGGGTTTCCTCCGGGTGCTCCAATTTCCTCCCACAGTCCAAAGTCCAAAGATGTGCGGGTTAGGTTGATTGGCTGTGCTAAATTAACCCTAGTGTCAGGGGGATTAGCAGGGTAGATGTGGGGCGTTATGGGAGTGGGTCCTGGATGGGATTGTGGTTGGTGCAGACTCGATGGGCTGAATGGCCTCCTTCTGCACTGTAGGGTTTCTACGCCTCAGTATCTTCGAGTGAGACCAGTTCCATACTCCCTATCGGAAAAAGTAGAGTCAGAACTGGAACGTCTGGAAAAGCTGGGCATAATAAGAACCAAATAATTCATGGAGTGGGCTGCACCTTAAACTGGAAAAGGTGGTCTGACTTTAAGGAGACTGACTATAAGCTCACTGTCAATAGGGTTTCTAAACTTGACAGATACCCCATGCCCAGGATTGAAACCTGTACGCCAGGTTAACTGGTGGCCAAGCTTTCTCCAAGTTTGACATGAACCATACGCATCTCTAACTTGAATTAGACAAGTCTTCCAGAAAGTATCTGACAATGAATACTCACAAAGGTCTACACAAGCATGCTTGCCTATCTTTTGGGGTCTTGTCTGCAGGTGCCATTTTTTAACAGGTCATGGAACATACTCCAAGAGTTACCTCAGGGAACAATGTACCTGAACGATGTTTGGAACTTCGGAATGCGAACATCTAGCAAATCCGGAAGAGGTCTTACAGCGATTCCCGGAGGTCAGGGTACACCTGAAATGGGTAAAATATGTCTTTCAAGCAAATGCCGTGACCTACTTGGGTTATAGGGTCGATGGCAAGGGCCTTCTTCCGGTGGAGGACAAGGTGAGGGCCATTAAGGAAGCGCCAACTCCAAAGAACCCCATGGAATTGAAATCCTTCCTGGGGTTAGTGAATTATTACGGGACATTTATTCTGAATTTAGTTTCTATACTGGCCCCCTTGTATACCCTACTATGGAAACATTAAAGGTGGTCTTGGTGGGGGCTGGGAGAGGGGGCACAGCTGGAAGCTTTCAACAGCGTTAAAGATAAACTTTTGTCCTCTAATTTACTGTCTCATGTTGAACCCAATAAGGGCCTTATCTTGAAATGTGATGCCTCCCCTTACAGAGTTGGGGCGGTAATCGCATATCTTCTGTGTATGCATCGAGGACCGTCTTGAAGGCTGAGTGGAGGGATTCCCAGATCAAGAAAGAGGGGTTCGCAGCTGTCTTCAGTGTTAAAAAATTCCATCAATGCATCTACGGTTGACGCTTCATCATAGTGGCTGATCATAAACCATTGCTGGGTCTTTTTAAAGAAGGCAAGGCAATACCCCCCTTGAGTCAGCATTGGGCTTTGTTACTGGTACCTTATGAATTATTATCTGAAAGATTATTACTTGAATGGGTGTGAATTGAGAGAGCTGGATACTCAACAAGATCTTGGACTCCTCGTGCATCAGTCACTGAAAGTAAGCGTGCAGGTACAACAGGTAGTAAAGAAGGCAAATGGTATGTTGGCCTTCATCGCGAGAGGATTTGACTATAGGGATAGGGATGTTTTGCTGCAATTGTACAGGGTGTTGGTGAGGCCACACTTGGAGTATTGTGTGCAGTTTTGGTGTCCTTATCTGAGGAAGGATGTGCTTGCTATAGAGGGAGTACAGCGAAGGTTTACCAGGCTGATTCCTGGGATGGCAGGTCTGTCATATGAGGAGAGACTAAGTTGGTTAGGATTATATTCACTGGAGTTTAGAAGAGTGAGGGGGGTCTCACAGAAACTTATAAAATTCTAACAGGGTTAGGCAGGGTAGATTCAGAAAGAATGTTCCCAATGGTGGAGGAGTCCAGAACTAGGGGGTCATAATTTGAGGATAAGGGATAAACCTTTTAGAACCGAGGTGAGGAGAAATTTCTTCACCCAGAGGGGGGTGAATGTGTGAAATTCACTACAATAGAATGTGGTTGAGACAAAAACATTGTCTGACTTCAAGAAGAATTTAGATATAGCTCTTGGGGCTAAAGAGATCAAGGGATGTGGGAGGAAGGGGGGATCAGGATATTGAATTCGATGATCAACCATGATCAACATGAATGGCGGAACAGATGCGAAGGGCCGAATGGCCTCCTCCTGCTTCTAGTTTCTATGTTTCTATAAATACTTTCTAGAGCACCACCCCGTATCTGTATAGCTAACGCCGATGCACTGAGTCATCTGCCATTGCCCACAAGCCCAGTTTTGTTACCAACTGTGGCAGAGGTGATGACTCACAATTGTCTGGACATCTTGTCAGTGTTTGCAATCAAATCAAGACCTGGATGCAGAAGGACCCAGCCTTATCTAAATTTTTAAAAATATCACACAGGGCATTCAGAGGGCAGCCCTCAGATGAGATGAAACACTACTTGACAAGGAAAAATGAGCTCAGTGTTGAGGATGGCATCATCCTCTGGAGTTCCCGCGTAGTTGTCCCCCGCCAGGGCGATGTCCGATATTTATGGAATTACACTGTGGCACCCTGGCGTTTTGAAGATGAAAATGCGAGCCAGGAGTGAAATATGGTGGCCTGGCTTGATGTAGACATCATCGACTTGGTCAGACAGTTTGAGTGTGCAAAGAGAATCAAAAAATCCCCTATCCCCAGCACCCCCTCCCTTTCAGCCTCCGTACATCCGTGGGAATGGCCTGGTGGGCCCTGGGTGCGAGCGCATGTAGACTTCACTGGGCCTTTTTTGGGCTCCATACTCTTAATTATTGTCAACATGCATTCCAAATGGGTAGTTATACATTGCATGGGCTCCACCACTTCCCATGCTACGATTGAGAAACTACGATAAAGGTTCTGCACACAGGGTACTTGAGGTCTGGTCTCTGACAATGACGCTGCTTTTGCAAGCACTGAGTTTCAGACTTTTGTATTTTCCAGTGGAATCAAACATTTTAGGCTGGAGCCTAACAAGAGAAACCAGAAGAAGAACTGGATGATTCTGCAATGACAGAAAGAACGTTCAAAACCAGCGAATCCGTCCATGTGAGGAAATTCGGGGAGAGTCTCAGTTGGGACCCCAAAAACATAAAGGAAAAATCAGTGCCTGAGTTTTATAAGGTTCAAATGCAGGGCAAAGTTGTCAGGAAACACCTGGACCACCGCAGAATTAGAAAGCCCCAGCCAGTGAGGACCTCACTCCCAGCCATGGGGAACGACCACTGCCAGGGTCAAGCCTCAAATTAAGTCAACCCCACACCTGCCTCTCCGGGAGATGGAAAGACAGAGTCTGAATTGGAAGCCAAACAGACTAGCGCCCTAACTGAAGCAAGACCTCAGAAAGAACTGGCATCAGTGGCTTTACAATGCTCCCTTTGGAAGCGAAGGTTTCCGATCTGCTTCGCACCCCCTTATCAGGTCCTGCCTCCAATCGACCCCAGGACGATTGCGAAGTGGCAGAAAAGGCCCTCCTGTGGCGGGGAAGAAACGGACTTGAGGGGGGAGGATGTTACGATGGCTATGGGGGTGACCATCAATAGATCTCCCTGTGGGCCTTGTAAAATACGAGATCCCCTATTAGGTGAGTGGAGGCCCGCGCAATAGGGAAGGAGCAGGGGGGGGTTTAAAACCAGCTGCCTCCACTCAGGAGGGCAGTCCAAAGACTTTGGGACTGATCTGTACACTGCAGCCGCTGAGCGGCACTTTGTAAATGAAGGGTAATGGTGACAGAAGCCTGGCCTCAGTAAGATGATTACACTTTCCAACTCTTTTTTACAGACTCAGAAACAGGTTGAGGTCATTCTTCACCTGGAGCCGAATCCAACATTAAATCAATCATAGCTCAACATTATTCATCTGTCATTTCCCACAGCCCCAAATACACTTAGTTCATAAAAAATCAGTGACTGAGGACTTCACGTTGCAGCTTTAATCCCAAAATATGGATCCACTTATTTTTTAATATGAAATTTAATTTGTTTTCCATAAACTCTGTTGCCATTTACAATGAACTCGTTACAGGAATTGATAACATCTGAACACAAAGGGAGAAAGAGATTGTACACAAATCACAAATGCTAATGAATGATTCTGAAGCTTGGTCTCCACTGTAATTTCGAGACCAGAGCAGCCAATTAGAACACATCAACATCACACAAACAGCAGTGTGATAAAGATCCAGTACTTCAGCGATGCTAGTTGAGGACATTGGGGGGTTTCCCTGGCCTTCTTCAAACTAATGACATGGAATCTTTTACATCCACAAGAGGGGAGCCTCAGGTTAAAAGGTCTTGTCAAAAGACAGCATCTTCAACATTGGAGCACTCCCACAATACTGTCCCTTCAACAGTGCGTTGTTCACTCATTGCTGACCCTCTGACAGTGCAGCACTCCCTCAGTACTGACCCTCTGACAGTGCAACACTCCCTCAGTAATGATCCTGTGACAGTGCAGCACTCCCTCAGTACTGACCCTCTGACAGTGCAGCACTCCCTCAGTATTGCCCCTCTGACAGTGCAGCACTCCCTCAGTACTGACCCTCTGACAGTGCAGCACTCCCTCAGTACTGACCCTCTGTCAATGCAGCGCTCCCTCAATACTGTCCCTCTGGTAGTGCAGCACTCCCTCAGTACTGTCCCTCTGACAGCGCGGCACTCCCTCAGTACTGACCCTCTGTCAATGCAGCACTCCCTCAGTACTGTCCCTCTGACAGTGCAGCACTCTCTCAGCACTGACCCTCTGACAGTGCAGCACTCCCTCAGTACTGTCCCTCTGATAGTGCGGCACTCCCTCAGTACTGACCCTCTGACAGTGCGGCACTCCCTCAGTACTGACCCTCTGACAGTGCGGCACTCCCTCAGTACTGACCCTCTGACAGTACAGCACTCCCTCAGTACTGACCCTCTGACAGTGCAGCACTCACTCAGTGTTGACCCTCTGACAGTGCAGCACTCCCTCAGTACTGACCCTCTGACAGTGCAGCACTCCCTCAGTATTCTATTTCCTCTCCAACAGAGCAATACCCTCACAGAATTATACTGTGACCTCCAGCTCAAATATCTAGAGTGGAACTTGAGCCCAGAACCTTCAGGCTCAGAGGCAAGACTGCAACCTATTGAGCTGGGATACATGGGAGCATGTCCCTGCCTCTCCCTGGATTCTGCCATGGGATATTTACTTCCAGCTAAACTGGTAGGACTGTCACAGACAGTCACACACAGTCACCAAAGGCCAGAATCGAACCCGGGTCCCCGGCACTGTGAGGCGGCAATGCTAACTACTGTGCTACCACTGCTGTAGGTGCATCGGATATGAATAACATCACCCTGATGGGATGGATGTAAGAATCCTTTCTCACTATTTGACGAAGAGCAAGGGATACCCTCATGTCTTGGCCAACAATTATTCCTCACACACTGCTGCTTAAAACATGTCTTCTGGTCATTTAGCTCATTTCTGTTATTGGGATCTTGCTGTGCATGAATAGGCAGCCATATTTGCTGACGTCACAGCCCGTTGAATGCATTTCATTGGCAAACCCCAAAGTGTGCCACAGCCAAAGATATGATGTGAATACGAGCTTCTTACTCTTTGTTTTTGGCATTCCAAATAGTCCGAACATTATCCACATGAAGACAAGCAGACAGCAAGCTCGATGGACAGAGAAATAGTTGGACTGTTCGGCGGATGGTCTGACATAGAGAGAGGGGCTAGGCAGATAGACAGGCAGAGAGATAGATAAGTAGATGGGTAGATACTGAGATAGACAGTCTGTCTATCCACCTGCCTCTCTACCTCTTTCGCCCTCTCTTTGTTTTGTGGTTCTAAGTACAATTTACACATTTCTGAAGTTGAGCAGTAAGACTTGGAAAACTGCTTCAGAAAGCTTCACACTGTTCCTGTGTGCCATATTCTGACAAACTGATTACTCAAAGACTTGATTCCAACAGAGCACCAGCTGCAATACACGGACACATCTGCACATACTTCAAAATATAATTACCGTCTCGGAAGCTCCACATTTCATGACTTTAAAATTGAGGAGACGTTGCTGTGATTGGAAGGAGCAGGACAGAAAACAAATTAAATGAAAACGTATCAGGTGGGAGTGAGTCAAACTGTCGGAAGAAGAGAAGAGTGAGGGAGGAGGAGTTGTCCGCAGATCCTGGTAGGCCCTGGGGGTCGGGACTTGGGGGGGGGGGGGGGGGGGTGCACATGCAGCCTTTCTGGGTTCCGAGTGCGGCCCACAAGACATTTTGCTGCCCACTGCCCATGAGTAGGTTGCCACATTCCGCTAATTTCCAACCACATCAGTTTTCTACTGATGGGACTGATGTGATTAGCACACAAAGCCGGGGAAAGTGAAGTGAGGTGTGTGCTGACTATCTGTGAGAGCCGTGCGCTCCCTCTGTGTCCAAAGTGTAAATATTTCTTTTGTTTTTGCCATTGAATCTGATGGCAGTTCTGTTCATATATGAATGATTAAACATTTTCTATAACGCGCAATGAAATATTCAGCCTGGATTAAATGTTTTTAATCTTATTCATGGGGTCACGGTTAGTGAGCAAGCCCGATTTCAATCTTGAGACTGTATAAGGCGCTGGTCAGACCCCATTTGGAGTATTGTGAGCAGTTTTGGGCCCCATATCTAAGGAAGGATGTCCTGGCCTCGGAAAGAGTCCAGAGAAGATTCACAAGAATGATCCCTGGAATGAAGAGCTTGTCATATCAGAAACGGTTGAGGACTCTGGGCCTGTACTCGTTGGTGTTTAGAAGGATTAGGGGGGATCTTATTGAAACTTACAGGATACTGCGAGACCTGGATAGAGTGGACGTGGAGAGGATGTTTTCACTAGTAGGAAAAACTAGAACCAGCGGGCACAACATCTGGCTAAAGGGACGATCCTTTAAAACAGAGATGCAAAGGAATTTCTTCAGCCAGAGAGTGGTGAATCTGTGGAACTCTTTGCTGCAGAAGGCTGTGGAGGCCAGGTCATTGAGTGTCTTTAAGACAGAGATAGATAGGTTCTTGATTAATAAAGGGATCAGGGGTTATGGGGAAAAGGCAGGAAAATGGGGATGAGAAAAATATCAGCCATGATTGAATGGCGGAGCAGACTCGATGGGCCGAGTGGCCTAATTCTGCTCCTATGTCTTATGGTCTTATGGTCTTGTGGCCCATTGAGATGAAGGGGGGGGGGGGTCACTCACTAGCCTAGGCTGCCCATCATTATCTTTGATTCCCGGGAAAGATGGACTTTGAGTCGGAGATGGTGAGGGGAGTCTGGATTTCAGCATACTGAGAATTCCTGAAGGGAAAAACATGAGTATCAATGGAATGCCGAAGGGGATGGAGGAACTGGAGATTGCTGTATCATTTTAGCAGCAACTGAGGGACAATTATTGAAAATTAAAACCTTGAATGTGATAAATATAGTTACAAAAAGGACCCTCAGCAATGCCGCATAAAAACAACTCAACCAGCAGCAATGAAAGGCGCTTTGCAGTTAAAGGAAATTGCTTGTTACTGTCTGGTGAGCAGCTATGAATTTGAGCCACTCAACAATTCTTTTCAGAATACGTTATGTGTACATTTTTAAAAATTAGAAATCTGCTTTGTTATTAAGACTGATAAGGAATAGTTCCAGTGTTAATACCACCTAAATAAAGAAGGAACAGAAAGCAAGATATGGAGATGGAGAGAGGGGAAGAGAAACAAGGGATCATAAGCTGATAGACAGCGATCTATTTAGCTGCACTCCCTTCTGTATTTTCCCCACAGCTGTTGAAATTTCTCCCTTCAAATATTTATCGGATTCCTGTTAGAATGTTACGGTTGAATCTGCTTCCACCCACCCCTTCAGACAATGTATTCAAGGACGCAATGACGAAATAGGAAGGAAAGGGGGAACAAATATAAGATGCATTTACAGAGCACCTTGATCATCCTCAGCAGAATGGAATAGGCTCTCCAGCCAATGAAGAAGTTTAGATGTGTAATCATCACTGCATTGTAGGAACCCTGGCTGCGCATCGAAGCACAACAAACCATCACAGATACCAGTGTGATACCGAGCATATAATCTAACTGTTCATGATTTCGATTGAGGGATTTAGACTGGTCAGGGAAATTGGAAGTACACCCACCACTGGATAAAAGCAAAATACTGCAGGTGCTGGAATCTGAAACAAAAACAGAAAATGCTGGAAAATTTCAGCAGGTCTGACAGCATCTGTGGAGAGAGAATAGAGCCAACGTTTCGAGTCTGGATGGCTCTTCTAGCTCAGAGCTAAGAGCGAAGAAAATGAGGAGAGATTCATACTGGGGTGGGGAGGGGGGCGGCGTTGGTGCTGTAATTAGACAAAGGGAATGTAAAAAGTGGCAGATGGAATACAATGTGGAAAAGTGTGAGGTTATGCACATTGGAAGGAGGAATGGAGGCATAGAGTATTTTCTAAATGGGAAAATGCTTAGGGAATCAGAAACACAAAGGGACTTGGGAGTCATTGTTCAGGATTCTCTTAGGGTTAACGTGCCGGTTCAGTTGGCAGTTAGGAAGGCAATGTTAGCATTCACATCAAGAGGGCTAGAATACAAGAGCAGGGATGTACTTCTGAGGCTGTATAAGGCTCTGGTCAGACCCCATCTGGAGTATGGTGGGCAGTTTTGGGCCCCATATCTAAGGAAGGGTGTGCTAGCCTTGGAAAGGATCCATAGAACATAGAACATAGAACAGTACAGCACAGAACAGGCCCTTCGGCTCATGATGTTGTGCCGAGCTTTATCTGAAACCAAGATCAAGCTATCCCACTCCCTATCGTCCTGGTGTGCTCCATGTGCCTATCCAATAACCGCTTAAATGTTCCTAAAGTGTCTGACTCCACTATCACTGCAGGCAGTCCATTCCACACCCCAACCACTCTCTGCGTAAAGAACCTACCTCTGATATCCTTCCTATATCTCCCACCATGAACCCTATAGTTATGCCCCCTTGTAATAGCTCCATCCACCCGAGGTAATAGTCTTTGAACGTTCACTCTATCTATCCCCTTCATCATTTTATAAACCTCTATTAAGTCTCCCCTCAGCCTCCTCCGCTCCAGAGAGAACAGCCCTAGCTCTCTCAACCTTTCCTCATAAGACCTACCCTCCAAACCAGGCAGTATCCTGGTAAATAACCTCTGCACTCTTTCCAGCACTTCCACATCCTTCTTATAGTGAGGTGACAAGAACTGCACACAATATTCCAAATGTGATCTCACCAAGGTCCTGTACAGTTGCAGCATAACCCCACGGCTCTTAAACTCCAACCCCCTGTTAATAAAAGCTAACACACTATAGGCCTTCTTCACAGCTCTATCCACTTGAGTCGCAACCTTTAGAGATCTGTGGATATAGACCCCAAGATCTCTCTGTTCCTCCACAGTCTTCAGAACCCTACCTTTGACCCTGTAATCCACATTTAAATTAGTCCTACCAAAATGAATCACCTCACATTTATCAGGGTTAAACTCCATTTGCCATTTTTCAGCCCAGCTTTACATCCTATCTATGAGGATGTTCATCCAGAGGATGTTCACAAGAATGATCCCTGGTATGAAGAGCTTGTCGTATGAGGAACGGTTGAGGACTCTGGGTCTGTACTCATTGGAGTTTAGACTAAAGGGACTATCCTTTGAAACTTTCAGCCAGAGAGTGGTGAATCTGTGGAACTCTTTGCCGCAGAAGGCTGTGGAGGCCAGGTCATTGAGTGTCTTTAAGACAGAGATAGATAGGTTCTTGATTAATAAGGAGATCGGGGGTTATGGGGAAAAGGCAGGAGAATGGGGATGAGAAAAATATCAGCCATGATTGAATGGTGGAGCAGACTCAATGGGCCGAGTGGCCTAATTCTGCTCCTATGTCTTATGGTCTTAAGAAGGCTGAGAAAGGTGCTAAAAGTGTCCATTAAGTGATCAGAATGTGTGAATAGCAGAACAGAGGTACAGATGGTTCAGGCGGTTGCCCTGAAAGTAGGGGGGGCGGGGCAGGGGGGGGGGGGAGGAGTTGTAGATGGGGATTGGGAATGGAGAAGTGGGAAAATGGAAGTGAGGAAGAAGGATGGAGGGGAGGGGGAGACGAACCACCACCGGATAGTCAGGGGTGTTGAAGTTTTTCCAACATGCGGAGATTAAGCATTGACTGCAGCTGTCAATAACATCAGTAACATTCCCCAGCTCTGCCTGGATAATTGTTTGGTCTATTAACAACTGATATAAATCAGCAATGTACAGAAACATCCTTTCAATCCACTTTTTTAATTGGATACTCTTTGTAAGAGATGGTGTTGTTTATTAATTTGACAGAACTAATAAAATAACAACGTTCACAGAGTTGGTTCCAAATGGAGCAAATTACTGTCTGAAAAAAAAATTGCCCTTCTGTTTGTTCTAACTTAGGTTGGCACAATACAACTGAGGACAATATCCAATAACCTTATGGGTACGATGTCAAATATCATGGTAAACAAAATTTCCAATAACCTGATATGTAGAATATCCAATAGTGTTGAGTTAAATGTGGAAGAATGCTCTGAGTTCAGTGTTCCAAAGCACTGAGGCTGCATTAACTCTTCCAATACAATTTCCCACAACTTTCTTAGTACAAAGTCAAACAAACTTGTGAAAGAATGTCCAGTAAGACTGGGAATAAATGTCCTTTGAGTTAAGGACCAATTTGAGTTAAATGTCCAACAACCTCGAAACTGCATGTTCCAATCATTCGAGATGTACAATATCCAATAATCTTTGAGTACAATGCCCAATCAATCTGTGAATAGAAATTTCCCTATCAGCACATACTCCATTAATCCCGTAAGTAAAATATCTGATAACACTCTGAGTAGAATTTCCAATAACCCAGTGATTAAATCAATCTCTTATGATTGAAAATGAACAGTAGCACTGAGGTTTTTTCTATTCTTTCATGGGATTTGGGCATCGCTTCAGAGGCCATCATTTGTTGCCCATCATTAACTACCTTGAGAATGTGCTGATGAATTGCCTTCTTGAACTGCTGTGGTCCATCTGGTGCATGTACACACTCAGTGCTGTTAGGGAGGGAATTCCAGGAGTTTGATTCAGTGACAGTGAAGGAACAGTGATATATTTCCAAGTTAGTATGGAGCCTGGCTTGGAACTTCTCCACTTCTGACCTTATGGTAGAAGGGAGGTTATTGATGAAGGTTGTTATGTTCCTTTGTGTCTGCTGCCCTCATCCTTCCAGGTGACAGAGGTCATTGGTTTGGAAGGAACTGCTGAAGGAGCCTTGGTGAATTGCTGCAGAGCATCTTAAATATAGCACACACTGCTGCCAATGTGCATTGGTGAGGGAAGGAGTGAATATTTAAATTGGTGGATAGCATGTCGACAAAATGGACTGCTTTGTCCTGGAAGGTGCTGAGCTTCTTGAATGTTGTTGGAGCTGCACTCATCCGGGAAAATGGAAGTATTCAATCACACTCCTGCCTGGTGCCTTGTGATTTCAGAAGTCAGGAGGTGAGTTACTTGCCAGAGGATTCCTAGCCTCTGACTTGCTCTGGTAACAACAGTACTTATTTGGCTAGTCCAGTTCAGTTTCTGGTCAATGGTAACCCTAGGTTGTTGATAGTGGGGGATTCAGCGATGGTAATGCCATTGAATGACTATGAGTGATGATTAGATTCTCTTCTCTTAGAGATGGTCATTGCCTGGCTCTTGTGTGTTGTGAATGTTACTTTCCACTGATCTGCCCAATGCGGGTCAGGTCTTGCTTATCATATGGACATGACCTGCTTCAGAATCTGGAGGAGTTGTGGATGGTACCAAAATTATGCAGCCATCAGTGAACCTCCCCACTTCTGACCTTATGATGGAGGGAAGGCCATTGATGAAGCAGCTGAAGATGGTTGGGCCCAGAATATTACCCTGAGGAACTCCTGCAGTGATGTCCTGAAGCTGAGATGATTGACCTTCAAACACCACAACCACCTTCCTTAGTGTGAAGTATGACCCCAACTGGTGGAAAGTTTTCCTCCTGATTCCCATTGACTCCAGTTTGCCAGGGCTCTTTGAGGCCACACTTGATCAAATGCGGTCTTGATTTAGGAGCAATTATTCGCACCTCACAACTTCAGTCCAGCCTTTTTGTCCATGTTTGGACCAAGGCTGTAAAGAGTTTGGAGATGCGTAGCCCTGGCAGAACCCAAACTGAGCATCAGTGCGAAGGTTATTGCTACATGCTATTTGATAGCATTGTCAACAACACCCCCCATCACTTTGCCATGTTCAAAAATGGACTGATGGAGTGATAATTGGTTTAATTAATTTTGTCCTGCTTTTTGTGGACAGGACATAGCTGGGCAATTTTCCACATTGCCAG
Source organism: Mustelus asterias (assembly GCF_964213995.1). Taxonomy (NCBI): domain Eukaryota; kingdom Metazoa; phylum Chordata; class Chondrichthyes; order Carcharhiniformes; family Triakidae; genus Mustelus; species Mustelus asterias. Next base: position 14,727,683 of record NC_135816.1, on the reverse strand, counting down.
GTAGATGTCAGTGTTGTAGCTGCACTGGAACAGCTTGGCTCAGGCCTGGCAAGTTCTGGAGCACAGGTCTTTAGTACTATTGCCAGAATATTGTCAGGTTCACGACTGGAATACTGTGAACAGTTTTAGAGTCATAGAGGTTTACAGCATGGAAACAGGCCCTTTGGCCCAACTTGTCCATGCCATCCTTTTTGTTTACCACTAAGCTAGTCCCAATTTTGATCCCCTTATCTAAGAAAAGATATACTGACATTGGAAGCATCCAGAGAAGGTTCACTGGGTTGATCCTGGGTAGGGAGGAATTTTCTTATGAGGAAAGGTTGTATAGTCTGGGCCTGTATTCATTGGGGTTTAGAGAAATGAGAGGCAACCTTATTGAGACATGTAGGATTCTCAGGGGTTTGATACAGTTATTGTTGAGAGGTTGTTTCCACTTGTGGGGGAGTCTAGGGCCAGAGGGCATAATCTCAGAGTAACAGGTCGCCCATTTAAAACAGAGATGAGGAGGAATTTCTTCTCTCAGAGGGTGGTGAATCTGTGGAATTCTTAATCACAGAGGGCTGATGAGGTTGGGTCATTAAGTGTGTCCAAAGCTGAGATAGACATATTTTTAAGCAGTAAGGGAATCAGGGGTTATGGGGATATGGGGGAAAGTGGAGTTAAGGATTATTGTATCAGATCAGTCACTGAATGGCGGTATTCCAAATGTTACATCCTTGTTCAATAAAGGTTGTAAGGAAAGCCCAATAATTACAGGCCAGTCAGTTTAACATCAGGGGTGGGCAAGCTTCTGGAAATAATTATTTGGGATAGAATTAGGAGTCACATGAAGCAGTGTAGGTTGATTACGAAGAGCCAGCATGGACTTCTAAAAGAGAAATCACGTTTAACCAACTCACTGGGGTTTTTTGAGGAGGTAACAAAAAGGGTTGATGAGGGTAATGCTGTTGAAGTGGTGTACTTGGGCTTTCAGGAGGCATCTGATATAGTGCCACACAACAAACTTGTGAGAAAAGTTATTGCTCATGGAATCAAAGGGACAGTAGCAACATGGATACAAAATTGGCGAAATAATAAGAAGTAGAGAGTAATGGTCAATGGATAATGGTGTTTCCCAGGGTCAGTGTTGGGACCCTTGCTTTTCCTGATCTATTAATGATCTAGATCTTGGCGTGCAGGGGACAATTTCAATGTTTGAAAATGAAGTTCAATGTGGAGAGGAGTGAGGTGATGCATTTTGATAGGAGGAATATGGAGGGACAACATAAAATAAGGGGTAAAGGTTCTAAAAGGGGTGCAGGAGCAAAGGGACCTGGGTATATATGTGCATAGATCATTGGAGGTAGCAGGAGAGGTGGAGAGAGCAGTTAATAAAGCATAAAGTATTCGGGCTTTATTAATAGGGCATAGAGTACAAGAGCATGGAGGTTATGCTGAACTTGTACAAGACACTAGTTAAACCACAGCTGGAATAATGCGTACAGTTCTGGGAGTCACATTATAGGGAGGATGTGAACGCATTGGAGAGAGCACAGAAGAGGTTTACAAGAATGGTTCCAGGGATGAGAAACTTCAGTTGTGAGGATAGATTGGAGAGGTTCTCCTTGGAGAGGAGAAGGCTAAAAGGAGATTTAACAGAGATGCTCAAAATCATGATGGGGCTGGACAGAGTAGATAAAGAGAAACTGTTCCTGCTCATTAAGGATCAAGAGCAAGAGGGCACAGATCTAAAGTGCTGTGTAAAAGAAGCAAATACAATGTGAGAAAAAAACATTTTGCACATTGAATGGTTTAAGTCTGGAATACACTGCCTGCAAGTATAGTGGAGGCAGATTTAAGAGGGCTTTAGATGATTATTTGAATAGAAACAATATGCAGGGGTACGGGGAAAAGGCAAGAGAATGGAACAATGTCAGAATGCTCCTTTGAAAGCTGGTGCAGACACGATGGGCCAAATGGCCTCCTCTTCGCTGTAACAATTATGTGATTCTGTGAAGATTGGGTGGTTAACAGGAAACAGAGTGCAGGAATAAATGGGTTGGTAAGATGTAATGATTGGTGTGCCACAGAGGTCAGTACTGGGGCTTCTACATTTTACCATTTATATAAATGACTTGGATGAAGAGACAGAAGGGATGGTCGCTAAATTTGCTGATGACACAAAGATAGATAGGAAAGTAAGTTGTGAAGATGATGTAAGGAGCCATAAAATGATATGGATATTTAAGTGGGTGTACAAAGATCTGGTAAATGGAGATAATGTGGGAAAATGTGAAATTGTCCATGTTGGCTGGAAGAATCTTATCTAAATGGTGAGAGATTGTAGAGCTCAGGTGCAGAGGGATCTGGGTGTGCTAGTGCATAAATTGCAAAAGGTGAGTAGAGTTTTGGTGTCCTTATTTAAGGAAAAATAAAAGCTTTAGAAGCAATTCAGAGAAGGTTTACGAGGCCACAGGTTCCCAACCTTTTATACGTCATGGCACACTTCTAAGCTATAAATTTATTTTTGAGGCACTCCTCCTATTTTCTCTGTCTTCCTCCCTTACAGGGAACTTAGTTTTTAACATCACCCTGTCCTCTCTCCCGTATTTGTTTAACCTCTCCCTGTCTCCCGGGGTTTCTGAATTTTCACTTTTTGTGCTGGTCCATGGCACCTTTATCTTCAGTTCAAAGTCCTGTTTGTCATGCACATAGGCCTCACCAATGTAAAAAAATCTAAACCGCACACATGTGGTTCTTTTCCAGCCGGCGCACGCGCAGGAGGCCAAAGATCGGAGATGTCGACAACAGAGCTGAAGACAAAGGTTGGTTTTAGTTTAATTACATGAATTTTACATAATTATAAATCTTTTTTCTTGGCGGGGGGGGTCTTCACGACACACCAGTGTGGCGCAGCACACTGGTTGGGGAGCACCGTATTAGACTAATACCAGGAATGAGTGAGTTGGCTTATGGGGAAAGGTTGGACAGCCTAGGCTTGTATCCATTGGAGTTTAGAAGAGTAAGAGACAACTTGATTGAAATATCTAAGATCCTGAGGGATCTTGACAGGGTCGGTGTGGTCCCTCATGTGGGAGAATCTAGATGTTTAAAAATAAGGGGTTTCACCCATTTAAGACAAGATTTTTTCTTCTTTCAGAGAGTTGTGAATCTTTGGACTCTCTTCCTCAAAAGGCAGCACGAGTAGAGTCTTTGAATATTTTTAAGGCAGAGGTAAATAGATTCTTGATAAGCAAGGGAGTGAAAGGTTATCGAGGATAGATGGGGGTGTGGAATTGAGGTTAAAATCAGATCAGTTATGACCTTACTGAATGATAGAGTAGGCTCAAGGGGCTAAGTGGCCTACTTCTGTTCCTAATTTGTATGTTTGTATATAGATCTGCTTGAAATTTATCATATTTAGCACAGTGATAGTGTGAAACAACACACTGAAGGGTATCCACAATGGAATGACGGGATTTTGTCTGCACCAGGCCTGTGCGATGGTCACTTTGACCTACAATGTCATTAAAAGATGCATCTGTGACAGGTATATTGGTGACAATAATGTCTCGTAGGTTTATTCCTCCTGTTGGTCATCGAATCATAGAATCATAGAATTCTACAGTGCAGAAGGAGGCTATTCGGCCCAATGAGTCTGCACTGACCACAATCTCACCCAGACTCTATCCCCATAACCCCATGCATTTATCCTCGCCAAACCCCTGACACTAAGGGGCAATTTAACACGGCCAATCCACATAACCCGCACATCTTTGGACTGTGGGAGGAAACTGGAGCACCCGGAGGAAACCCACGCAGACACGGGGAGAATGTGCAGACTCCGCACAGACAGTGACCCAAGCCGGGAATTGAACCCGGGTCCCTGGCACTGTGAAGCCACCCCCTCATCATCTGCCACAGCCCCAGTCTGACAGACTGGGGACTCAGCCAGCTTGGTCTGTATTGGTGCTAGCTAGATACTCTTTAAAGTTTATTTATTAGCGTCACAAGTAGGCTAACAGTCACACTGCAATGAAGTTACTGTGAAAATCCCGAGTTACTGTGAAAGTCTTCATGAGGGGGTACTGAAATTCCCCCAGCCAGAGAACATTCTGTGCTTTGCCACCTTCAGAGATTCCTCCAAGTGGTGTAAACATAGAAGAGCACTGATTTATCAGGTGAGGACGAGCAGCTGGTGGTAGTCAGCTGGAGGTATCCTTGCCCATGTTTGACCTGATGCCATGAGACTTTGTGGGGTCTGATGCCAATGTTGAGGACTGCCAGGGTGGCACTCTCTCAACTGTAAACCACTGTGCTGCCACCTGTGCTGGTCCAGTCCTGCCAGTAGGACAAGGACATACCCAGGAGTGGTGCCTGGGTACTGACCGTCAGGTATGATTCCGTCAGTATGACCCTTTCAGGCTGTTGCTTGACAAGTCCGTGAGACAATTTAGGCGCAAGCCCCCTGATATTAGGAAGGAGGACGTTGCAGGGTTGACAGGACTGTCATTCAAGTCAGTGCCAGGTGATCCATTCAGTTTTATTTCTTTTTTGACTATTCTATGGTGGTTTGGTAAATCTGAGTGGCTTGCTAAATCATTTCAGAGGCCAATCAAAATGCTGTGGATCTGGAGTCACATGTAGGCCAGACCAGGTAAGGACAGCAGATCTCCTTCCCTCAAGGAGACAGAAAGATAGAAACTATAAAGATGTACGGGTTAGGTTGATTGGCCAGGTTAAAAATTGCCCCTTAGAGTCCTGGGATGTGTAGGTTAGAGGGATTAGCGGGTAAATATGTGGGGGTAGGGCCTGGGTGAGATTGTGGTCGGTGCAGACTCAATGGGCCGAATGGCCTCCTTCTGCACTGTAGGGTTTCTATGATTCTATGATTCTATGAAGTAGGAGTAGGCTATTCGGCCCTTCAAGCCTGCTCCACCATTCATTTTGATCATGGCTGCTCATCGAATTCAATGCCCTGATCCCCCCTTCCGCCCATATCCTTGATCCCTTTAGCCCCAAAAGCTACATCTAATTTCTTCTTGGAATCACACAACGTTTTGGCCTCAACTACTTTCTGTGGTCGTGAATTCTACACGTTCACCATTCTCTTGGTGAAGAAATTGCTCCTCACCTCAGTTCTAAAAGGTTTACACCTTATCCTCAAACTATGACCCCTAGTTCTGGACTCCCCCACGATCGGGAACATTCTTTCTGAATCTACCCTGTCGAACCCTGTTAGAATTTTATAAATTTCTATGAGATCCCCTCGCACTCTTCTAAACTCCAGCGAAAATAATCCTAACTGACTTAGTCTCTCCTCATGTGGCAGACCTGCCATCCCAGGAATCAGCCTGGTAAACATTTGCTGTACTCCCTCTATCCTTCCTCAGATAAGGACACCAAAACTGTACACAATACTCCAGGTGTGGCCTCACCAACACCCTATACATTTGCAGAAATATATCCTTATCCCTATACTGAAATCCTCTCACAACGAAGGCCAACACACCATTTGCCTTCTTTACTACCTGCTGTACCTGAATGCTTACTTTCAGTGACTGATGCATGAGGATTCCAAGGTCTCGTTGAGTATCCACCTCTCTCAATTTACACCCATTCAAATAATAATCTATCTTCCTATTATTGCTACCAAACATTAGTGAACCAGATGGGTTTATGTGACAATTGATGATAGTTAGGTGGCATCATGACTGAAACTAGCTTTCACTTCCAAATATTTAGTTAATTGAATTTACCAATTAATTGCATATAAATTCCACCACCTGCTATGGTGGAATTTGAATCCATGTCCCCTGGCATTGGCCTGGGCATCTGGATTGCTCGGCCACTGTCTAATAACATTGATAAAATATTTTTAAAAACAGTGCAATGCTCAATAAACTTCTGAAAAACTGTCCAGTAATCCTTTCAGTGCAATGTTCTACAAACCTGTGAGGATAATGAACTCACAGCATCGTGAACAATGGCCGGTGAGTAAAAGATGAGTAATCCTGTAAGAGCAATGTTCTGTAAGCCTCTTGTCGATAAATTGTGTGTGATCAGTGTGCACTGAACTCAGAATACAAGGTACTAGAATACAGTGATACAATATTTAACAATCCACGATTATGATGACTGATATCAGCGTGTAATTCCTAATGACCCTGTGAGGACGGTTTATAATAATCATGTGAGTACAATGTTCATTAACCTAGGACAACATGACCCTGAGACAATGACCAATAAGCATGTGAGATCAGTACATAATGTAAGCAAAAGTTTCAATATTCCAGTGAGTTCAATCTCTGATGAATTTTTGAATACAATGCCCATACCCCGTTAAGCTCCAAACCCAGTATTTTTTTCAATAGGGCATTCAATATTCTTCTGAAAAAAATGGCTCACAAAACGCCTGAGCACACGGTCCAGTAAACTAGTGGAAAAACCTCAAAGAACCTTGTGAGGACAATTTCCAATCTGCCTGTTACTGCCAATAACCCAGTGATTACAATCTTCAATAACCCAGTGAATACAATGTCCAATGACCCAGTGAATACAATGTCCAATAACCCAGTGAATACAATATCCAATAACCCAGTGAGTTCAATGTCCAATAACCCAGTGATTACAATGTCCAATAACCCAGTGAATACAATGTCCAATAACCCAGTGCGTACAATGTCCAATAACCCAGTGCGTACAATGTCCAATAACCCAGTAATTACAACGTCCAATAACCCAGTGAGGACAATGTCCAATAACCCAGTGAATACAATGTCCAATAACCCAGTGCGTACAATGTCCAATAACCCAGTGCGTACAATGTCCAATAACCCAGTAATTACAACGTCCAATAACCCAGTGAGGACAATGTCCAGTTACCCACTGAGTACATTGTCCACGATTGCTTCACTTCAATCAGGCATGAAACCTTTCCCTTTTTCAAGATTTACCAATCACAGAATGTTACTTGCAAAATAATCTTATCCTCACACTAATGCCAAAATGGAAAATCGTTGCGGTCTAGTCTGACTTCATAATATACCTAAGAGCAGCGTTAGTTTGTCTGCACTCTCTGTCCCACTGTGCCTATTAAACAAACCAAAGAGTATTACTTTACTTTATCAGTGTCATGCAATATTGCTACTTTGACAGAACAATATCCTGTTAGTTATTCATAACACTGTGCAGACAATAACACTGATTTTGATAATTACCTCAACCCTGAGTTACATGTACTACACACTCCACCATATGACCTCCATGACAGTAAATTTATATTTGTGGGAAAGATTCCATACTTGCAACACAGAACATTTGTACAAGGTTTTTTCCATTCTTTTGAAGAATTAGCAGACCTTCTCCTGCTTGGGTGCATGATATTATTCAATATAATTATTTTCATAGAATGGGTGTAATTGGATTCTATTTTACCAACAATCTCACAGAAAGATCAAGTGACTCCTGAGCAACAAAATGGAGTGATTGAATAACTTAGATCTTTTCCATCAGTGAGAAGCATTGGAGTTTTCAGGTGTCTCTGTGTGACACGACTTTTAAGAGGTAAATACTGAATGGTATCTGTGTTTTCTTGATTGGCCAGTCTAAAAGTTTTGCTGAATTCTGGTTCTCAATACAATATATTTTCACTATCTACCATATAACACAGTGTCATCACAATATTTCAATACCTCAGTAAAACTTATTAAAAGCATAAAGGCAGAGTGCGATAATGGGTACCTAGACAAAGGGACAAGACTGAAGTCAATGGAAAAGGCTCTTGAGAATCATGTGCAAGATAAAACAGGATACTGGTTCACAATACGTTAATTATGCACTCTGTCCTGGCAATTTCACCCCATAAAGCCAGTAAACTTCCATGAGCAGGAAAAGAAACTGAACACCAGCAATGATTCCATCCTCTGTTCACAAGATAATTGTGGCTGACAAAATCCATTCAGCCCAGCTCATCTCACTCATCCAGAATGATAACAAACATCCAAATTAGTAGCAGGAGAAATCCATTCCACCCCGCGAGCCTGTTCCAACATTTGATAACATTGCTTGCATTATACCAGTGCCAGCCATGTGTTTCCCACCGGCAGGAGGTGGTGGGTTGTTTGAAGGCAGCAGGATTCTCTGGTATCGCCGCTATCAATGGGAATTCCCATTGATGTCGCTCCATACTGGCGGGAAACTCACGGGCGGAGGTGCGCTGCCGGAAGGAATAGCCAGAGAAGTCCAGCCTAGAACCCAAACCTATTTAATTGACTGTAAAGTGATTGAGACATCATGAAAGGTGCTGCATAAATGTAGCTGCTGACTCTCTTTCACTACATCTGCATGCACTAGGCAGAGTGACTGCAGCAATGAATAAAATGGATCTCCATTGTTGACTCCCCAATGATAATTAATCACAGAGCAATCAACTGATGTTAGGAAAGTGGCTACAACGCAATCGCTACATTTACAGAACTATTCAACTCTGTAGCTAATACAACCTCACCATTCTGACTTCTCTGGCACTGAACAACTACATATCATAAATGGCAAATAGTCCTTTAGTGCAAATGACATTATCCCCAGGAGTTGCCAATCAGACATCGACCAGCAACTTAGGAAAAACGTACAGTGGATTGAAATGCTGATCTGAAGTTTTCGGAAAGAATGGTACACTGTACATAAATTGAGTCCGACCTTAATCCAAGAGCTCTTTCCCCCGGAACTGTCAAATGAATTGTGTTGTACATTTTGAATTTACAGCTTAAAATGGAAAAATGTAATTAATAAATAAGAAATTCAAACAGCGACAAAATAGTGCCGCCCACACCCCACCCCTGCCACCCACACCCCTTCAATAGCCCCCAATCATCCCCCACTTCTCAAAAATCCCCAAACAAGCCCCACCCCTCCAACCCAATCTCCTCTACCTCATCAACACCTTCAAGTTACCCTCACCCTCCAAGAGTACACAAATTACTGCCACCCCCTACAATGCCCCAACCTACCAATCACCCCTTTGGAGCAGTCAACCTACATCCCCTCAGCCCTTTAACAACAACAAACCCAAGCTGTTGCCCACCTTTCCAGGAGCCCCCTATCCACCCCCAACAATGCCAAACTACTCCAACTTTCAAGACCACTGAAACTACCCCCACCCACCCAAGACCTCCTAACCCATCCCCCACCTCCAACAACCCCCAAACTACCCACCACCACTCCAACAGTCCTTGATCTCCCAACACTTCAACAGCCCCCTGATCTCCAACCCTTCCCACATCCAACCCCGATCCCTCTAATGCTTCACCCTGCCTCCACCCCTCCAACATTCTCCAACCTACCCCAAGAACTCTTACACTCTAACTGAATCATGAATCCTCCTCACACACCCAGTCTGCCCTTCAACATTGCAGCACTCCCACAATACTGCCCCTTCAACAGTGCATTGTTCCCTCAGTCCTGCCCATCAGAAAGTGCAGCATTCCCTCAGTACTGATCCTCTGACAGTGCAGCACTCCCTCAGTCCTGCCCCTCTGACAGTGCAGCACTACCTCAGTACTGCCCCTCTGACAGTACAGCACTCCCTCAGTACTGACCCTCTGACAGTGCAGCACGACCTCAGTACTGCCCCGCTGACAGTGCAGCACTCCCTCAGTACTGCCCCTCTGACAGTGCAGCACTCCCTCAGTACTGACCCTCTGACAGTGCAGCACTACCTCAGTATTGCCCCTCTGACAGTGCAGCACTCCCTCAGTACTGACCCTCTGACAGTGCAGCACTCCCTCAGTACTGACCCTCTGACAGTGCAGCACTCCCTCAGTACTGACCCTCTGACAGTGCAGCACTCCCTCAGTCCTGCCCGTCAGACAGTGCACACTCTCTCTCAGTACTGATCTTCTGACAGTGCAGCACTCCCTCAGTACTGCCTCTCTGACAGTGCAGCACTCCCTCAATGCTGCCCCACAGACAATGCAGCCTAGAGCAGACAGACAACCCTGACCGTCATTCTTCCCACACCACTGCCACATCCAATTGTCTCTAAACAGAAATGTAACATCCAATTTATAAGCAAGGACACACACAGTAGCTGCGCTATTGCTGCTCACCATCAGCCAGCTTTGTGTTTTTTTCTGGTGGGTTGTCAAATAAAACTGAAAAAACAAAATTGCCCAAAATTCAGAAGCAGCAGTGCAGCAACTAGTGGAAATTACCGAACAGACCAGTTTTGTAAAAGAAAGAACTTAATAAAACTATCGCCAATAACCAATGAGTACAGTGCCCTATAGACACATGACTACAATGTACCATAACTCCGTGAGTAACATTTCCAATGGCACATGATGCGCTATGTCTTGTAACCCAGGGAGTACAATGTCCAAGTCCCTGTGAGTACATAATCCCAGTGAATACAATGTCCAATAAACCAGTGAGTACAGTGTCCAATAACCCAGTGAATACAATGTCAGGAACCCAGTGGATACAATGTCCACTAACCCAGTGACTACAATGTCCAGTAACCCAGTGAGTGCCATCTCCAGTAACCCAGTGAGTACAATGTTCAATAACCCAGTGGATACAATGTCCACTAACCCAGTGAGTGCAATGTCCAGTAACCCAGTGAGTGCCATCTCCAGTAACCCAGTGAGTACAATGTCTAATAACCCAGTGAGCACAATGTGCAATAACCCAGTGGATAAAACGTCCAATCATCCAGTGAGTGCAATGTCCAATAACCCAGTGAATACAATGCCCAATAACCCAGTGAATACAATATCCAATAACCCAGTGAGTACAATGTCCAATAACCCAGTGAGTACAATGTCCAATAACCCAGTGAGTACAATGTCCAATAACCCAGTGAATACAATGTCCAATAACCCAGTGAGTGCAATGCCCAATAACCCAGTGAGTGCAATGCCCAATAACCCAGTGAATACAATGTCCAGTAACCCAGTGAGTACAAATGTCCAATAACCCAGTGTGTACAGTGTCAGTAACCCAGTGAACACAATGTCCAATAACCCAGTGAATACAATGTCAGTAACCCAGTGGATACAATGTCCAGTAACCCAGTGAGTGCCATCTCCAGTAACCCAGTGGATACAATGTCCACTAACCCAGTGAGTACAATGTCCAGTATCCCAGTGATTGCCATCTCCAGTAACCCAGTGAGTACAATGTCATATAACCCAGTGTGTACAGTGTCAGTAACCCAGTGAACACAATGTCCAGTAACCCAGTGAATACAATGTCCAATAACCCAGTGAATACAATGTCCAATAACCCAGTGAGTACAGTGTCCAATAACCCAGTGAATACAATGTCCAATAACCCAGTGAGTACAATGTCCAATAACCTAGTGAATACAATGTCCAATAACCCAGTGTGTACAATGTCCAATAACCCAGTGAATACAATGTCCAATAACCCAGTGTGTACAATGTCCAATAACCCAGTGAGTACAATGTCCAATAACCCAGTGTGTACAATATCCAATAACCCAGTGAATACAATGTCCAATAACCCAGTGTGTACAATGTCCAGTATCCCAGTGATTGCCATCTCCAGTAACCCAGTGAGTACAATGTCATATAACCCAGTGTGTACAGTGTCAGTAACCCAGTGAACACAATGTCCAGTAACCCAGTGAATACAATGTCCAATAACCCAGTGAATACAATGTCCAATAACCCAGTGAGTACAATGTCCAATAACCTAGTGAATACAATGTCCAATAACCCAGTGTGTACAATGTCCAATAACCCAGTGTGTACAGTGTCCAATAACCCAGTGAGTACAATGTCCAATAACCCAGTGTGTACAATGTCCAATAACCCAGTGAGTACAATGTCCAATAACCCAGTGTGTACAATGTCCAATAACCCAGTGTGTACAATGTCCAATAACCCAGTGTGTACAATGTCCAATAACCCAGTGAGTACAATGTCCAATAACCCAGTGTGTACAATATCCAATAACCCAGTGAATACAATGTCCAATAACCCAGTGTGTACAATGTCCAATAACCCAGTGAATACAATGTCCAATAACCCAGTGTGTACAATGTCCAGTATCCCAGTGATTGCCATCTCCAGTAACCCAGTGAGTACAATGTCATATAACCCAGTGTGTACAGTGTCAGTAACCCAGTGAACACAATGTCCAGTAACCCAGTGAATACAATGTCCAATAACCCAGTGAGTACAATGTCCAATAACCTAGTGAATACAATGTCCAATAACCCAGTGTGTACAATGTCCAATAACCCAGTGAATACAATGTCCAATAACCCAGTGTGTACAATGTCCAATAACCCAGTGAGTACAATGTCCAATAACCCAGTGTGTACAATATCCAATAACCCAGTGAATACAATGTCCAATAACCCAGTGAGTACAATGTCCAATAACCCAGTGAGTACAATGTCCAATAACCCAGTGAGTACAATGTCCAATAACCCAGTGAATACAATGTCCAATAACCCAGTGAGTGCAATGCCCAATAACCCAGTGAGTGCAATGCCCAATAACCCAGTGAATACAATGTCCAGTAACCCAGTGAGTACAAATGTCCAATAACCCAGTGTGTACAGTGTCAGTAACCCAGTGAACACAATGTCCAATAACCCAGTGAATACAATGTCAGTAACCCAGTGGATACAATGTCCAGTAACCCAGTGAGTGCCATCTCCAGTAACCCAGTGGATACAATGTCCACTAACCCAGTGAGTACAATGTCCAGTATCCCAGTGATTGCCATCTCCAGTAACCCAGTGAGTACAATGTCATATAACCCAGTGTGTACAGTGTCAGTAACCCAGTGAACACAATGTCCAGTAACCCAGTGAATACAATGTCCAATAACCCAGTGAATACAATGTCCAATAACCCAGTGAGTACAGTGTCCAATAACCCAGTGAATACAATGTCCAATAACCCAGTGAGTACAATGTCCAATAACCTAGTGAATACAATGTCCAATAACCCAGTGTGTACAATGTCCAATAACCCAGTGAATACAATGTCCAATAACCCAGTGTGTACAATGTCCAATAACCCAGTGAGTACAATGTCCAATAACCCAGTGTGTACAATATCCAATAACCCAGTGAATACAATGTCCAATAACCCAGTGTGTACAATGTCCAGTATCCCAGTGATTGCCATCTCCAGTAACCCAGTGAGTACAATGTCATATAACCCAGTGTGTACAGTGTCAGTAACCCAGTGAACACAATGTCCAGTAACCCAGTGAATACAATGTCCAATAACCCAGTGAATACAATGTCCAATAACCCAGTGAGTACAATGTCCAATAACCTAGTGAATACAATGTCCAATAACCCAGTGTGTACAATGTCCAATAACCCAGTGTGTACAGTGTCCAATAACCCAGTGAGTACAATGTCCAATAACCCAGTGTGTACAATGTCCAATAACCCAGTGAGTACAATGTCCAATAACCCAGTGTGTACAATGTCCAATAACCCAGTGTGTACAATGTCCAATAACCCAGTGTGTACAATGTCCAATAACCCAGTGAGTACAATGTCCAATAACCCAGTGTGTACAATATCCAATAACCCAGTGAATACAATGTCCAATAACCCAGTGTGTACAATGTCCAATAACCCAGTGAATACAATGTCCAATAACCCAGTGTGTACAATGTCCAGTATCCCAGTGATTGCCATCTCCAGTAACCCAGTGAGTACAATGTCATATAACCCAGTGTGTACAGTGTCAGTAACCCAGTGAACACAATGTCCAGTAACCCAGTGAATACAATGTCCAATAACCCAGTGAGTACAATGTCCAATAACCTAGTGAATACAATGTCCAATAACCCAGTGTGTACAATGTCCAATAACCCAGTGAATACAATGTCCAATAACCCAGTGTGTACAATGTCCAATAACCCAGTGAGTACAATGTCCAATAACCCAGTGTGTACAATATCCAATAACCCAGTGAATACAATGTCCAATAACCCAGTGAGTACAATGTCCAATAACCCAGTGTGTACAATGTCCAGTAACCCAGTGAGTACAATGTCCAATAACCCAGTGTGTACAATGTCCAGTAACCCAGTGAATAGAATGTCCAATAACCCAGTGAATACAATGTCCAGTAACCCAGTGAGTACACTGTCCAATAAGGACTGAAAGGATTGAGTATGTGGACTTTAAGAAAGAGGTTGTGCTGGAATCTTTAAATGGCAGTAAGATAGATAAGTCGCCTGGTCCGGATGGGATGTACCCCAGGTTTCTGTGGGAGGCGAGGGAAGAGATTGCAGAGCCTCTGGCGATGATCTTTGCGTCGTCGATGGAGACGGGAGAGGTGCCGGAGGATTGGAGGATTGCGGATGTGGTTCCTATTTTCAAGAAGGGGAATAGGGATAGCCCAGGTAATTACCGACCGGTGAGTCTAACCTCAGTGGTTGGTAAGCTGATGGAGAAGATCCTGAGGGACAAGATTTACGAGCATTTAGAGAGGTTTAGTATGCTCAAGAATACTCAGCATGGCTTTGTCAAGGGCAGATCGTGCCTTACGAGCCTGGTGGAGTTCTTCGAAAATGTGACTAAACACATTGACGAAGGGAAGGCGGTAGATGTGGTTTATATGGATTTTAGCAAGACGTTCGATAAGGTCCCCCATGCAAGGCTTCTAGAAAAAGTGAGAGGGCATGGGATCCAAGGGGCTGCTGCCCGGTGGATCCAGAACTGGCTTGCCCAAAGGAGGCAGAGAGTGGGTATAGATGGGTCTTTTTCTAAATGGAGGTCGGTCACCAGTGGTGTGCCCCAGGGATCTGTTCTGGGACCCTTGCTGTTTGTCATTTTCATAAATGACCTGGATGAGGAAGCGGAGGGATGGGTTGGTAAGTTTGCCGACGACACGAAGGTTGGTGGGGTTGTGGATAGTCTGGAGGGGTGTCAGAAGTTACAGAGGGACATAGATAGGATGCAAGACTGGGCGGACAAGTGGCAAATGGACTTCAACCCAGATAAATGCGTCGTGGTCCATTTTGGTAGGTCAAATGGGATGAAGGAGTACAATATAAAGGGAAAGACTCTTAGTACTGTAGAGGATCAGAAGGACCTTGGGGTCCGGGTCCATAGGACTCTAAAATCGGCCCCGCAGATGGAGGAGGTGTTTAAGAAGGCGTATGGTGTGCTGGCCTTTGTCAATCGAGGGATTGAGTTTAGGAGTCCGGGGATAATGATGCAGCTATACAAGACCCTCGTCAGACCCCACTTGGAGTACTGTGCTCAGTTCTGGTCGCCTCACTATAGGAAGGATGTGGAAAAGATTGAAAGGGTGCAGAGGAGATTTACAAGGATGTTGCCTGGATTGAGTGGCATGCCTTATGAGGATAGGCTGAGGGAGCTCGGTCTTTTCTCCTTGGAGAGACGAAGGATGAGAGGAGACCTAATAGAGGTGTATAAGATGTTGAGAGGCATAGATCGGGTGGACTCTCAGAGGCTTTTTCCCAGGGTGGAAATGTCTGCTACGAGAGGACACAGGTTTAAGGTGCTGGGGGGTAGGTACAGGGGAGATGTTAGGGGTATGTTTTTCACAAAGAGGGTGGTGGGCAAGTGGAATTGGCTGCCGTCAGTGGTGGTGGAGGCGAACGCAATAGGGTCTTTTAAGAGACTCCTGGATGAGTACATGGGACTTAATAGGATGGAGGGTTATAGGTAGGTCTAGAAGGTAGGGATGTGTTTAGCACAACTTGTGGGGCCGAAGGGCCTGTTTGTGCTGTAGTTTTTCTATGTTTCTATAACCCAGTGAATACAACGTCCAATAACCCAGTGAGTACAATGTCCAATAACCCAGTGAGTACAGTGTCCAATAACCCAGTGAGTACAATGTCCAATAACCCAGTGAATACACTGTCCAATAACCCAGTGTGTACAGTGTCCAATAACCCAGTGAGTACAATGTCCAATAACCCAGTGAGTACACTGTCCAATAACCCAGTGTGTACAGTGTCCAATAACCCAGTGTGTACAATGTCCAATAACCCAGTGAGGAAAATGTCCAATCAACCAATAAATACAATGTCCAATAACCCAGTGTGTGCAGTGTCAGTAGCCCAGTGAGTACAGTGTCCAATAACCCAGTGAGTACAATGTCCGATAACCCAGTGAATACAATGTCCAATAACCCAGTGATTACAATGTCCAATAACCCAGTGAGTGAAATGTCCGATAATTCAGTGAATACAACGTCCAATAACCCAGTGAGTACAATGTCCAGTAACCCAGTGAGTACAATGTCCAATAACCCAGTGTGTACAGTGTCCAATAACCCAGTGAGTACAATGTCCAATAACCCAGTGAATACAATGTCCAATAACCCAGTGAGTACAGTGTCCAATAACCCAGTGAATACACTGTCCAATAACCCAGTGTGTACAGTGTCCAATAACCCAGTGAGTACACTGTCCAATAACCCAGTGAGTACACTGTCCAATAACCCAGTGTGTACAGTGTCCAATAACCCAGTGAGTACACTGTCCAATAACCCAGTGTGTACAGTGTCCAATAACCCAGTGTGTACACTGTCCAATAACCCAGTGTGTACACTGTCCAATAACCCAGTGTGTACAATGTCCAATAACCCAGTGAGGAAAATGTCCAATCAACCAATAAATACAATGTCCAATAACCCAGTGTGTGCAGTGTCAGTAACCCAGTGAGTACAGTGTCCAATAACCCAGTGAGTACAATGTCCGATAACCCAGTGAATACAATGTCCGATAACCCAGTGAATACAATGTCCAATAACCCAGTGATTACAATGTCCAATAGCCCAGTGAGTGAAATGTCCGATAATTCAGTGAATACAACGTCCAATAACCTGGTGAGTATAATTTCCAATAACACAGTGGGGACAATGTCCAATAAACCAGTGAATACAACGTCCAGTAACCCAGTGAGTACAATGTCCAGTAACCCAGTGAGTACAATGTCCAGTAACCCAGTGAGTACAATGTCCAATAACCCAGTGTGTACAGTGTCCAATAACCCAGTGAGTACAATGTCCAATAACCCAGTGAATACAATGTCCAATAACCCAGTGTGTACAATGTCCAATAACCCAGTGAGTACACTGTCCAATAACCCAGTGTGTACAGTGTCCAATAACCCAGTGTGTACAATGTCCAATAACCCAGTGAGTACACTGTCCAATAACCCAGTGAATACAATGTCCGATAACCCAGTGAATACAATGTCCAATAACCCAGTGAATACAATGCCCAATAACCCAGTGATTACAATGTCCAATAACCCAGTGAATACAATGCCCAATAACCCAGTGATTACAATGTCCAATAACCCAGTGAGTGAAATGTCCGATAATTCAGTGAATACAACGTCCAATAACCCAGTGAGTACAATGTCCAGTAACCCAGTGAGTATAATTTCCAATAACCCAGTGAGTACAATGTCCGATAACCCAGTGAGTACAATGTCCAATAACCCAGTGATTACAATGTCCAATAACCCAGTGAGTGAAATGTCCGATAATTCAGTGAATACAACGTCCAATAACCCAGTGTGTACAGTGTCCAATAACCCAGTGAGTACAATGTCTAATAACCCAGTGAGTACAATGTCCAATAACCCAGTGAATACAATGTCCAATAACCCAGTGTGTACAGTGTCCAACAACCCAGTGAGTACAATGTCCAATAACCCAGTGAATACAATGTCCAATAACCCAGTGTGTACACTGTCCAATAACCCAGTGTGTACAGTGTCCAATAACCCTGTGAGTACAATGTCAGTAACCCAGTGAGAATATTGTCCACTATCAGATACACAATTTCAATTAAGGAAGATCTCAACTCGTCGCAACTAGAAAACGTCTGATCGTTCGGAAGGATGTGTAATAACAATATTCTCCACAATCTGTTCGCTGGTAAAAAGAACTATTGGACCTCGATTGGAGTCAATTGTGCAGAAACTGTTATCTCCACAGCTGGTGCCGACTCATGAGGTAGATATTCTGAGTAGCATCAGAATAAAAAATGAAAGCACTGGGAGCTGCAGTGTTATTGTGTAGGCTCGAAATAATGTCCCAGGACATTTAAACTAACTGCAGATATCCCCAGGATCCAATGAATAATCAGTGTGTGCTCGATGTCAGATATTCACAGCACATTTTGTGGTCAGATTAATCACCAGTTGGGGAAATGACGATTTATCACCAGGAGCCACACAGAGAGAGGCTCTGTCACTTTCTGGGAACACTGAGCAGGGCAATGTGCTGTGTTTGGGGATATCATACTGTTTGATTATCCTGTCCAGTACTGAGCACTGTCTAACTCCAACAGGGAAAACTGATGGAGCCACTTGGACACGCTGCTAAATTAACAAACCACAACTGATTCACAATTTCATTTTCCATCAGCCTCGAAGTCAGTAACATTTCTCAAATTTCCTTGTCAGTCCGCGAAGCTAAATTGGCGACCCAGGGATGACAATGAAGCCGTCATTCCCTGAGAATGACGTAATTGAATCTTCTGTCAGTGAGTGTGAGAATGTGTAGAGCTGGGAAAGGCTGACAGCGTGTACTTGGTGCATCCGTGTGAATGCTCGTGTGTGTACTAACGAGTGTGCTGAGTGTGCATGTGTATGTGGTGTGTGTATGTTTGGATCTGTTAGACAGTATTAATGTACAATGAGGGGAAGCCGCAGCGCTCTGCTCACAGCTCCCAAAGCAGAGTGAGATGGTGCAGACTGTGCCCGGGGAATGTGGGGAGAGGGATGGATCGCTCCCAGATTCACTACATGTCTGATTCAGGGCAGGCAGGAACACAAAAAAGTGTGTTGGGGCGGGGGGCGGGGGGGGGGGGGGGGGGCGGGCAGGAGTTACAGGGAGAAATATTTCGCAGGGAACAAAATTAAAAATAAATGTTTCAACACAGCAACTAATTTTAAAAGAAGCAACAGAATGAGAGTAAATTGGAAGACGGATGATTAAATGCTATGAGGTGTTTGAGAGCTAGCGAGAGAGGGGGGGGGGGGAGCTTTGATCGAAAATCTTAGTTTAGAAACTCCGATTCTAATTTCCACCACACACAGAGTGGAGCTCGGGGTAAGAGTCAAGCACAGAAAAATCTCACCGCTATGTCCTAATCCCAAACTCTAATCCCACACCATCTCTACTCACAACACGGTGCGCCACTCACATTAACCCTGAGCATCTAACATTGCTTTAACAGTGATAATGACAACAAGGTGTGGGCTCAGCGCTGTCTTCCAGTCATTGCTACTTGCTGCTGTCTCCAAACTGCCCTCAATAGCTCAAACACAACTCACACCTTCAAAACCTTGCCCGTCCCTCCCCGACTTGCCAGTCACCAGCATTTACTTTATTTTTTTGTTACAGAAGTCAGCTTAAGTCAAAACCCCCTATTGAAGGCGGAAGAGGGAGAGTTGCTGCAACTGTGAGATATTACTGTTGCTTGTTTAACTGGGATCCTCCGGAGGATTCTCGACAACAGAGGGTGTTCAAACCACCCTCGAGTGGCACACACTTGCCCGTGTGTCAAACACACCCCAGGGTGTCACGCCGCCCCGTTTGAGAATGATCATACTGACTCCATCTCCATGAGACACCCTGAAAGGGAAAAGCTCCTTCCAATGCCCGGAATGACAAGGGGATTGTCACCCAGAGCAATGAGAGAGTGGGGAAAACTCCCAACATCTTAACTTCAACAAATAACAAGCATCAATGCATTTACTTCAAACAAATTCAAACATCCCAGTCTGGTAAATCAGTCTGCTAATGATACAGCCCAAATTCCAGGCAGGATGCTTGTTTTAAACAAAGGGTTTTGCCTCTTCAGAATAGAGGCAGTCCGGTACTGCTGAGATTCTCTACACACTGGCTGTGACTGTAACATCACATTGTGCACCCTCTCCTTTCCTTCTCCCATATGTAATCTATGAACGGTATGTTTTGTCTGTATACCGCTCAAGGAACAATACTTTTCACTATGTTCATACATGTGACAATAAATCCAATCAAATCTAAAATACCGAGCGGAGGATGTGTCTGTATCTCTCTCACCCTCAGCACCAGTCTCTCGGAGGCCCTGAGCACTCCAATGCCAAGGGGGGAAACAGCAATTCTCCCCCCCCCCCCCACCTCCCCAAGAGGCTTTCCGTCCCCTCCCTCTGTCCCTTTAAGATCCCTCAGCACCCAGTCCCGGGATCGATTCCCCCCCCTCCCTCCCTTCCCACTCTCCCATCTCACTTCACCCACCCTCCCTCCTCACTCCCCACTCTCTCACTCCACTATCCCTCCTTCCCCACTCTCCCTCCCTCCTCACTCCACTCTCCCTCCCCACTCCCTCCTTCCCTCCTCACTCCACCCACCCTCCTCACTCCACTCTCCCTCCCTCCCTCCCTCCACTCTCCCTCCCTCTCCCTTCCGCCCCACTCTCCCTCCCTCCCCACTCTCCCTCCCTCTCCCTCTCTCCATTCCCACTCTCCCTCCAAACTCTCCCTCCTCACTCCACTCTCCCTCCCTCCCTCCACTCTCCCTCCCTCCCTCCACTCTCCCTCCCTCTCCCTTCCTCCCCACTCTCCCTCCCTCCCCACCCTCCCTCCCTCCCTCCCCACTCTCCATTCCTCTCCCTCCCTCCATTCCCACTCTCCCTCCAAACTCTCCCTCCTCACTCCACTCTCCCTCCCTCCTCACCCCACTCTCCCTCCCTCACTCCACTCTCCCTCCCTCCCTCTACTCTCCCTCCCCACTCCCTCTCCCTCCTCACTCCACTCTCCCTCCCTCCCTCCACTCTCCCTCCCTCCCTCCACTCTCCCTCCACTCTCCCTCCCTCCCTCCACTCTCCCTCCCCACTCCCTCTCCCTCCTTCCCTCACTCCACTCTTCCTCTCTCACTCCACTCTCCCTCCCTCCCTCCACTCTCCCTCCCTCCCCACTCACAGGCGTTGGTGACGGCGAAACTGTTACTAATGTCCACGTTCTCGGTCTGGGTGATGAGTTTGTACATAGTGTCCGTGTTGTAGAACGATAATCCGAATCGGAAGGCGGAATATTCCTGGGACTGCTGCTTGGGAAAGAGAGCACCTTGGAGAGAGGGAGAGGAGATTGATTGGGAATTAAACTCAGCAGAGAGAATTGTAATTTCATTTAAAAAAAGAAAAGCCCCAGTTCCAGCGAAGCCAGAATACACATTGCACATTGAGAGCATATCGAGCTGGTTAAAACAGCAAGATGTGGATGTGATGAATGAATGAGAGTGTGCAAGAATGCAGACAGTGTCTGCAACTCCTTACCGATTTGCAAGCTGCTGGGGAAAGCTCCCAAAACACATCCCAACAATCCCGAGCACAGAATGGTGAGGATGGATGGCTGCATTTTGCCTTTTGCATCGGGAGCCTGGCTTGTCTCCTTGTGCCCGCCGACTCTGCACTTACTCTGCTCAGCGCCGCTTTGGATCACAGGAGGATGGAGCTTCGCTTAGCCAGTGCGTCCCCAGCGCGGAGCTGAGGAGAGAGTGTCCCCAGCGCGGAGCTGGGGGAGAGAGTGTCCACAGCGCGGAGCTGCCGCTCGCTGGCTGCACACACACCGCGCCGCACACAGGCACAACGTCCCCAGCGCTGAGCCAGCGTGTGGCCGCCAGCGCGGAGCTGCTGCTCACTCACATACAAACACAGACACAACGTCCCCAGCGCGGAGCCAGAGAGAGAGAGAGAGTGGCCTCAGCGCGGAGCTGCCGCTCACTCACACAAGCACAACGTCCCCAGCGCGGAGCCAGAGGGAGAGAGAGAGAGAGGGAGAGTGTGGCCCCAGCGCGGAGCTGCTGCTCACTCACAAGCACAGAGGCACAACCGTCCCCAGCGCGGAGCTGCCTCACAAACACGTCCCCAGCGCGGAGAGGATAACACATTGATCGCTCCAGAAGGTGGAGCAACCAGGCAAGCAGCAGCAATCACAGGCGGAGCTGAGTGAGCCTTCTGGCGGAGTGGCCCCAGCTCGGAGCGGCCCCAGCTCGGAGCGGTCCTGTTTACTGTTGCAGCTTTGGACAGGCAAATCGCGATCAGGCTCAGAGACATGTGCAACATGACTAGATTATCAATTTACTCCGAGAAGGAGCGTTCCCCCAGCGACTGGGGGGAGAAGGGGGGACCCGGGGATTAAATAGAGCTGTTTTATTTCTACATATATGAAAACAAACAATCTCTGTGCAGGTATTTGCCACGGGAGAGTGTGTGTGGCGAGCTGAGCATTGTTTAATCAGTGCAGACTCCAGTGCTGGTGCCTGTAAAACAGTGAATCTTCTCACAACAGAACTGAATGATGTAACTGGGTGGCAGGGTTTTGAAGACAGGTTAATGTAACCGTGGTAACAATTTAGAACCCCCCTCCCCTTTATGTAGAGAGCTGACTAGTGAATGAGTGGAAAAGCCCAGTGCGTTCAAATGTTACACATTCCATCAGTCAATTCAGCAGGGAGAGAGAGAGAGGAGTGGGGGCCATGATGGGGACAGAAAGATTCACACAATGAAAGAGACATCAATCCACTCTTCATGCTCACACAGAGGATATAGTGGGCATTGGTCATCAGTACATGGGATTCCCTCATTCTGGCTCACCTCAGTTGACATCCAGATCTGCTTTCACAACCTCTAAACCCCACTGAGTAATCTGTGTTCACCGTGGGTGGCATGGTGGCATAGTAGTTAGCACTGCTGCCTCACAGCGCCAGGGACCTGGGTTTGATTCCGGCCTCGGGTCATTGTGTGGAGTTTTCACATTCTCCCTGTGTCTGCTTGAGTTTCCTCCGGGTGCTCCGATTTCCTCCCACAGTCCAAAGATGTGTGGGTTAGTTTGATTGTAAGAAGTTTAACAACACCAGGTTAAAGCCCAACAGGTTTATTTGGTGGCAAAAGCCACACCTCAGTTTGATTGGCCATGGTAAATTGACCCTAGTGTCAGGGGGATTAGCATGGTAAATATGTGGGATTATGGGAATAGGGCCTGGGTGGGATTGTGGTCGGTGCAGATTTGATGGGCCGAATGGCCCTCTTCTGCACTGAAGGGATTCTATGATTGCCTCATTCATTTGTGGAATGAACAAAGAACAGTACAGCACAGGAAACAGGCCTTCGGCCCTCCAAGCCTGTGCCGCTCCTTGGTCCAACTAGACCAATCGTTTGTATCCCTCCATTCCCAGGCTGCTCATGTGACCATCCAGGTAAGTCTTAAACGATGTCAGCGTGCCTGCCTCCACCACCCTACTTGGCAGCGCATTCCAGGCCCCCACCACCCTCTGTGTAAAAAACGTCCCTCTGACGTCTGAGTTATACTTCGCCCCTCTCAGCTTGAGCCCGTGACCCCTCGTGATCGTCACCTCCGACCTGGGAAAAAGCTTCCCACTGTTCACCCTATCTATACCCTTCATAATCTTGTATACCTCTATTAGATCTCCCCTCATTCTCCGTCTTTCCAAGGAGAACAACCCCAGTCTACCCAATCTCTCCTCATAGCTAAGACCCTCCATACCAGGCAACATCCTGGTAAACCTTCTCTGCACTCTCTCCAATGCCTCCACGTCCTTCTGGTAGTGCGGCGACCAGAACTGGACGCAGTACTCCAAATGCGGCCTAACCAGCGTTCTATACAGCTGCATCATCAGACTCCAGCTTTTATACTCTATACCCCGTCCTATAAAGGCAAGCATACCATATGCCTTCTTCACCACCTTCTCCACCTGTGTTGCCACCTTCAAGGATTTGTGGACTTGCACACCTAGGTCCCTCTGTGTTTCTATACTCCTGATGACTCTGCCATTTATTGCATAACTCCTCCCTACATTATTTCTTCCAAAATGCATCACTTCGCATTTATCCGGATTAAATTCCATCTGCCACCTCTCCGCCCAATTTTCCAGCCTATCTATATCCTGCTGTATTGCCCGACAATGCTCTTCGCTATCCGCAATTCCAGCCATCTTTGTGTCATCTGCAAACTTGCTGATTACACCAGTTACACCTTCTTCCAAATCATTTATATATATCACAAATAGCAGAGGTCCCAGTACAGAGCCCTGCGGAACACCACTGGTCACAGACCTCCAGCCGGAAAAAGACCCTTCGACCACTACCCTCTGTCTCCTATGGCCAAGCCAGTTCTCCACCCATCGAGCCACTTCTCCTTGTATCCCATGAGCCTTAACCTTCTTAACCAACCTGCCATGTGGGACTTTGTCAAATGCCTTACTGAAATCCATATAGACGACATCCACGGCCCTTCCTTCATCAACCGTTTTTGTCACTTCCTCAAAAAACTCCACCAAATTTGTAAGGCACGACCTCCCTCTTACAAAACCATGCTGTCTGTCACTAATGAGATTGTTCCGTTCTAAATGCACATACATCCTGTCTCTAAGAATCCTCTCCAACAACTTCCCTACCACGGACGTCAAGCTCACCGGCCTATAATTTCCTGGGTTATCCCTGCTACCCTTCTTAAACAACGGGACCACATTCGCTATCCTCCAATCCTCAGGGACCTCACCCGTGTCCAAAGAAGCGACAAAGATTTCCGTCAGAGGCCCAGCAATTTCCTCTCTCGTCTCCCTGAGCAGTCGAGGATAGATGCCATCAGGCCCTGGGGCTTTGTCAGTTTTAATGTTCCCTAAAAAACCTAACACTTCCTCTCTCGTAATGGAGATTTTCTCTAACGGGTCAACACCTCCCTCCGAGACACTCCCGGTTAACACGCCCCTCTCCTTCGTGAATACCGATGCAAAGTATTCATTTAGGATCTCCCCTATTCCCTTGGGTTCTAAGCATAATTCCCCTCCTTTGTCCCTGAGAGGTCCGATTTTCTCCCTGACAACTCTTTTGTTCCTAACGTATGAATAGAATGCCTTAGGATTCTCCTTAATCCTGCCTGCCAAGAACATCTCGTGCCCTCTTTTTGCCCTTCTAACTCCCCGTTTGAGATCTTTCCTACTCTCTCTGTATTCCTCCAGAGCTCCATCTGTTTTCAGTTGCCTGGACTTAACGTACGCCTCCCTTTTCATTTTAATCAGATCCTCAATTTCCCTGGTTATCCACGGCTCTCGAATCCTACCTTTCCTATCTTTCCTTTTTACAGGCACATGCCTATCCTGCAGCCTTATCAATAGTTCCTTAAAAGACTCCCACATGCCAGACGCGGACTTACCCTCGAACATCCTCTCCCAATCAACATCCACCAATTCCTGCCTAATCCGGCTATAGTCAGCCTTCCCCCAATTTAGCACCCTGCCCGTAGGACAGCACTCATCCTTGTCCATTACTATCCTAAAGTTAACAGAGTTGTGGTCACTATTTGCCACATGTTCCCCTACCGAAACTTTGACGACCTGACCGGGCTCATTTCCCAGAACTAGGTCCAGTATAGCCCCCTCTCTAGTCGGGCTATCTACATACTGTTCCAAAGAACCTTCCAGTACGCATTTTACAAATTCCTCCCCGTCCGGTCCCCCAGCTCTAAGCACTTTCCAGTCTGTGCCAGGGAAATTAAAGTCCCCCACTACAACAACCCTATGTTTTCTGCACCTATCCAGAATCTCCTGACATATCCTTTCCTCCACTTCCCGTGGGCTATTGGGTGGTCTGTAGTACACCCCCAGCATAGTGACTGCACCCTTCCTGTTTCTGAGTTCCACCCACAGCGACTCAGTACATGACCCCTCTAAGTTGTCTACCCTCTGCACCGCGGTAATATGCTCCTTAACTAATATCGCTACTCCCCCACCTTTTTTAGCCCCTCCTCTGTCTCGCCTAAAACACTGATACCCCGGAATATTCAGCTGCCAGTCCTGTCCTTCTTTTAACCAAGTTTCGGTCACCGCAACCACATCCAAATTCCGCACAAGCATTAAGGCCCTAAGTTCGTCTGTTTTACCCGTTACACTCCTCGCATTGAAGCAGATGCACTCCAGACCTCCAGGCCCAGTCAGGTCCTCCTCCTCCAGAGTGCTCCTCTTCTTAGCTAGCCTTGCCCTGGCCCCCAGCTCGACCCCAGCCTCAGTATTTACTGACCTCCTGTTTTGTTCCCCACCCCCCTGCCACACTAGTTTAAATCCTGCCGAAACACTCGAGCAAAACTCCCAGCCAGGATATTTGCTCCCTTCCAGTTAAGGTGTAACCCATCCTTTCTGTACAGTTGCCATCCTGACTTGAAGATTTCCCAGTTATCTATGAATTTAAAACCCTCCCTCTTGCACCAGTCCTTTAGCCACGCGTTCAACTGTAGAATCTCCCTGTTCCGAGCCTCACTTGCACAAGGCACCGGGAGCAGTCCAGAGATTGCTACACTGGAGGTCTTACTTTTTAGCCTAGCACCCAACTCCCTGAATTTCTCTCGTATGACCCCCCTGCTCTTCCTACCTACATCATTTCCCCCAATGTGTACAATCACATCCGTTTGACTACCTTCCTTTTTAAATATGCTTCCTACCCTCTCGGAGACATCCAGTACCCCGGCACCAGGGAGGCAGGCTACCATCCTGGATTCTCGTTCAGTCCCACAGAAGCGCCTGTCCGTGCCTCTAACTATTGCGTCCCCCACAACTATCGCTCTCCTAAACCCCTTCTTTCCCTTCCGGACCCCTGAGCCTGTCCCCGTGGAGGCGATCTGGTCCTCGTGGCTTACCCCTGGAGGGTCATCCCCCTCCACAGAATCCAAAACAATATACCTATTGTGGAGGGGGACAACCACAGGGGATCCCTCCACAGACTGCTCACTCCCTTCCCTTCTCCCATCTGTTGCCCATCCCTTTCTCTTATGGGAGACTGCCACTGGGGTGCTTTCTGGCACATCACCCTTCTGACTATTACCCCTCCTAACCGTGACCCACGTGTCTTCCTTCCGAGACCCTGGTGTCACTACCTGACTATAACTTTTATCTATGACTCTCTCATTTTCCCTAACTAAACTGAGTTCATCGAGCCTCAGCTCCAGCTCCCTTACACGATCCTTCAGGAGATGCAGTTCCACACATCTGGCACAGATATGGACTTCCGGGAGGCAAGTTGTCTCCAGGAACTCCCACATCCCACACCGAATGCAGTATACTGGCCTCCCACTCATACCAGCCATGTCCTTTTTAGTTTTGGGGATAAAACAAAAAGGGGGTGTAACCGAAGAAAAACAAACAAACAACCTTCCTCGCCGAAGCCCTGTGAGTCAAAGCCCTTTTAGCTCTCA
Source organism: Mustelus asterias (assembly GCF_964213995.1). Taxonomy (NCBI): domain Eukaryota; kingdom Metazoa; phylum Chordata; class Chondrichthyes; order Carcharhiniformes; family Triakidae; genus Mustelus; species Mustelus asterias. Next base: position 14,700,457 of record NC_135816.1, on the reverse strand, counting down.
CTCTGTCCCCTGCTCACTCCACTGCCCGCTAACGACGCTGCCCGCTCAAAGGTGCGGCCTACTTTTAAACCCTCCAAAATCTTCCCAGGCTGCTGCTGGGCCTATTTCCTGTTTAGAAAAAAAAACCTCCGATTTTTTTCACTAATTGAACTGAAAAATAATTAAATAAATTAATTACTCTACTGCAGCCCGAGCAGCACTCCCACAGTGAGACACCAACTGTCACACTCTACTGCAGCCCGAGCAGCACTCCCACAGTGAGACACCAACTGTCACACTCTACTGCAGCCCGAGCAGCACTCCCTCACTGAGACAGCAACTGTCACTCTCCACTGCAGCCCGAGCAGCACTCCCTCACTGAGACAGTTGAATGCAGTAAGGAACAATTATGCAACTCAAAGTGCTGACACTAAAGGCAGAAAGCTGTTTTCAATGAGGAGGAATGGTGGAAACCGGGAGGGTGCAAATATATTCGATTTAATAGAGAATCATTCATGGCAGAGAGGGAGTCCATCGGTCCTTTGAATCTGTGTCAGTTCCCTGTGGAGCCCCGCCCATTCCTCCAGTCTATCCCTCTAACCCCACGGTGGGATTTTCTGGTCTCGCTCATCCCAAAACCGTAAAATTCTGCCGCGAGGTCAAAGGGTGGCACAATGGCACAGTGGTTGGCACTGCTGCCTCACAGCGCCAGACACCAGGGTTCAATTCCTGGCTTGGGTCACTGTCTATGTGGAGTTTGCACATTCTCCCTGTGTCTGTGTGGGTTTCTTCCGGGTGCTCCGATTTCCTCCCACAGTCTAACGATGTGCGGGTTAGATTGATGGACCATAGTAAATTGCCTCTTCGTGTCAGGGGGCCTAGCAAGGTAAATATGTGGGGCTACAGGGATAGGGGGTGGGTGGGATTGTGGTCGGTGCAGATTCGAATGGCCTCCTTCTGCGCTGCAGGAATTCTATGATTCTATGAATGGACCTTCCCATTGTCTGCCTCTCGCCCGCTCCGATTCCCGTGGTAAGCGGGGCAGTAAAATTCCAGCCCATTGGTTTACTTCCCTCAAGTACACATCCGGTTTCCTTTTCAAATCATTCATCAGCTCCACTTCCAGCAGCCTCACGGACAGGGAGTCCCAGCTCATTACCACACACTGAGTAAAAAGGTTCTTCCTCACCTCCCCCCTGTCCAAACCTTAAATCTGTTTCCCCTACTCCTCGTACCATCTCAGCTAATGGGAACAGCTTTACCTTGTCCACCTGATCCAAACATGTCATAATCTTGAACACTGCTGTCAAACTTCCCCTCAATCTACTCCTAGAGGAACAAACCCTGCTTCACCCACCAAGGTGATTAAAATTATTAGGCACTTAGGTAGAGAAGACAGGGAGAAACTATTTCCATAGCAGAAAGGTCAGTAACCAAATGACTCAGATTTAAGATAAAGTTGGTGGTGATGTCACAGGATTAGTAATCCAGAGGCCCAGGTTAAAATTCTGGGTACAAGAGTTCAAATCATGGAAACTAGAGACTAGAAGCAGGAGTAGGCCATTTGGCCCTTTGAGCCTGCTCCGCCATTCATTTTGATCGTGGCTGATTTATCAAATCCAATATCCTAATGCCCCCTTCCCCCCATATCCCTTGATCTCTTCAGCCACAAGAGTTATATCTAGTTTATTCTTGAAATCAGATAATGTTTTGGCCTCAACTACTTTCTGTGGTAGTGAATTCCACACATTCACCACCCTCTGGGTGAAGACATTTCTCCTCAGCTCAGTTCTAAAAGGTTTACCCCTTATTCTCAAACTATGACCCCTAGTTCCCCACCGCTGGGAACATTCTTTCCGGATCTACCCTGCCTCTCACCACGGCAGAGAACGGAGTTTAATCCAATGAATAAATCAGGGATTATAGAGCTAGTCTCATGATGACCAACTATCACTGATTGTTTGAAAAACCCATCTGGTTCACGAATGTCCTTTAGGGAAGGAAATCTACTGTCCTTACCTGCTCTGGCCTATCTGTGACTCCAGACCCACAGCAATGTGGTTGACTCTTAACTGCCCTCTGAAATGGCTGAGCAAGCCACTCAGTTCAAGGGTAATGAGGGGTTGGCAACAAATGTTGGCCTTTTCAGTGATGCTCACATCCATGAAATAATATATTTATTTATTAGTCACAAGTAGGCTTACATGAAGTTACTGTGAAAATCCCCGAGTCGTCACACTCCGGCGCCTGTTCAGGTACACTGAGGGAGAATGTATCATGGCCAATGAACTGTGTGAGGAAACCAGAACACCCGGGGGAAACCCACTCAGACATGGAAAGAATGGAAAGAACATACAAACTCTACACAGACAGTGACCCAAGCCGGGAATTGAACCCGTGTCGCTGGCGTTGTGAGGCAGCAGTGCCACCACTGTGCCACCGTGCCACCCTTTAAAGTGGCAAATTAACTAGAGGGGAGATGAAGAGTTTCTTTTAACAGTGAGTTCTTTTGTTCTGAAATGCACTGCCAGTAAAGGCAGTAGAAGCAGAGTCAATAGTGACTTTCAAAAGGGGCACTGGATAGGTACTTGAAAAAGAAAAATGTGCCAGACTATGGTAAGGAACATATAGTGTGGGATTAATTGGGTCGCTTGGATTAGAGGATTTGGGAGCAATTTCAAAATTTGTGGGTGACCCAAAACCTGGAAATGTAATAAACAGTGAGTCAAGGAAGTAATAAAGGTCAAAGCTCTGGCAAAGGTCAGAACGTGATGTGGAGGTGCCAGCGTTGGACTGGGGTAAACACAGTAAGAAGTTTAACAACACCAGGTTAAAGTCCAACAGGTTTATTTGGTAGCAAAAGCCACACAAGCTTTCGGAGCCTTAAGCTCATTCTTCAGGTGAGTGGGAATTCTGTTCACAAACAGGGCATATAAAGCCTGCCTGGACCTGCAGAGTCTCATTGGCTGTCCTGTCTGGAGACAATACACATCTTTTTAGCCTGTCTTGATGCTCTTTCCACTCACATTGTTTGTATCTTAAAGACTTGATTCGCTGTAAGTATTCGCATTCCAACCATTATTCTGTAAATTGAGTTTGTGTCTTTATATGCCCTGTTTGTGAACAGAATTCCCACTCACCTGAAGAAGGAGCTTAAGGCTCCGAAAGCTTGTGTGGCTTTTGCTACCAAATAAACCTGTTGGACTTTAACCTGGTGTTGTTAAACTTCTTACAAAGGTCAGAACCCCAGCAAGGGTTCACAGAACAACGCTTCACAGAGTTAGATGAACTTAGTTTCACGTGTTTCTGTCCAGATTTGATCTATGGTTACGTGGGGTTAGCTGGCCCAGTCGAGGTACCTAGTGCCAAGATAAAGTCAATTCCTTTTGCCTCCTGACCCTTTCCGGCCCAGTTATGTCAGTGCTGGCACTCTGATACTCACTCAATGGCCCATTTTCCCTTTATGAGTCTCAAATGTCAACCGGCTATTTGACCATGTGAGGCACACACCAGCCAAAATGTCAGGTGTTAGAACATAGAACATAGAACAGTACAGCACAGAACAGGCCCTTCGGCCCACGATGTTGTGCCGAGCTTTGTCTGAAACCCAGATCAAGCTATTTCCTCATAGAATTGATATTCACAAACTTGCAATCGGGGTAACTGACAGTGATCAGACGGTGAGGACCTGGTGAGGCTGCAAAGTAGCTTCTCTGTGTCTCTTTTTATTGCTTTGTGGGATCGTAGAGATTTCAGCACTGAATCATACCATTCAGACTCCCAAATCTGAGCCCCTCTTTTTCTCCATCAGTCTATTCTCACACTCATGCTCAATCCTTTTATATCCCACAAAGTTTAATCCCACTATCCTGCTCACTCCCCCCACCACTTATTGCCCCACATGGTCTAATCCTATGCTCCCATTCTGTTTCCACACCCTTTAATATCCTCCCACCATTCTAATCCCACCCTTCTGCTCGCTCCCCTTTGCCTTTAATATTCCTTTCTTGAAGCAACTATCTAATTACCTTTGAAATAATTATTGGGAGGTTGCTTCAACACCAGTCAGTGGCGGATAATTCAACCTTCTAATCACCTTCTGTCTAAGATTTACCTCCCCTTTTATTCTATTTGTGATTGTAATAAATTTGTGCCCTTTCATTACTGTCCAGTCGGAACAATCCTCATTATTTACTCTATCGCAACTATTCATTATCTTCAAGACCTCTACCAGGTGACCACTTTATATTCTCAACCCCAGTGAACAAAGCATGAAGGTTCTCTTCATAGCTGTCATTCTTTTTCTCATCAGGGCAGCACGGTGGCACAGTGGTTAGGACTGCCGCCTCATAGCGCCAGGGACCCGGGTTCGATTCCCAGCTTGGATCATTGTCTGCGCAGAGTCTGCACATTCTCCCCGTGTCTGCATGAGATTTCTCTGGATAATCCAGTTTCCTCCCACAGTCCGAAAGACTTGCAGATTAGGTGCATTGGCCATGCTAAATTCTCCCTCAGTGTGCCCAAACAGGTGCCGGAGTGTGGCGACTAGAGGATTTTCACAGCAGCTTCATTGCAGTGTTAATGTAAGCCTACTTGTGACACTAATAAATAAACTTTAAAATCCCTGTTTATAACCCAGTGAAGCTGCACTGTTTCATTCCCATTGTATTGATGTTGGTTTTGCCAATTATTGTTGGTTTCCCCAATCCATACTGTATACTCAGACTGAACGAAGTGTAATGCACAATAGATTTTGGCTCCCAGTAGGAAAGAATTTCCTTTTGTGTGGCTTTCTCTCGCTCCTTTGGCACTTCAGTGAGCTATGTATTGCCACACCAATGTCTCCCAGTTCCATTCTTCAATTTTCCTGAACAAGGTGGATTTTTAACCTCCAAAATGCAATATTTTATTTTAAAGTGTCAATCCAATAATTGTCACGCTCGGCTGTAGACCCCCAATGACACTGGCCTGTCGAGACAGAATGGCCACTCCAATAATAGTCACTCCAGAATGTAAAGCATCATCAAAAAGGTGGACACTTCAGACCTCTGCAGGCAAGCAACCATCAACAGAAGCGCCAAAGGAGCGAGTGAAAGCCACGAAAAAAGGAATTTATTTCCTATTGGGAGCTAAAATCTATTACGTATTCCACCTCATGCAGTCTGCTGTTGAAGTATACAGGATTGGGGAAGCCTAGTGCAAAACGGAGATCAAGGGGAGGTGATAGCCTAGTGGTATTATCGCTAGACTATTAATCCAGAAACTCAGCTAATGTTCTGGGGACCCGGGTTCGAATCCTGGCATGGCAGATGGTGCAATTTGAATTCAATTTAAAAAATCTGGAATTAAGAATCTACTGATGACCACGAAACCATTGCCAATTATCAGAAAAACCCACCATGGGGCAGCACGGTAGGACAGTAGTTAGCATTGCTGTTCCACAGCGCCAGGGACCCGGGTTCGATTCCCGGCTTGGGTCTCTGTCTGTATGGAGTTTGCATGTTCTTCCCATGGGTTTCTTCCAGGTGCTCCGGTTTCCCCCCACATTCTGAAAGACGTGCTGGTTAGGTGCATTGACCCAAACAGAAGCCGGACTATGACGACTAGGGGAATTTCACAGTGACTTCATTGCAGTGTTAATGTAAGCCTTACTTGTGACTAATAAATAAACTTTATAACTTTACTTTATCTGGTTCACTAATGTCCTTTAGGGAAGGAAATCTGCCGTCCTTACCTGGTCTGGCCTACGCGTGACTCCAGAGCCACAGCAAGGTGGTTGACTCTCAAAGAACAAAGAACAGTACAGCACAGGAAACAGGCCCTTCGGCCCTCCAAGCCTGTGCCGCTCCTTGGTCCAACTAGACCAATCGTTTGTATCCCTCCATTCCCAGGCTGCTCATGTGACTATCCAGGTAAGTCTCAACTGCCCTCAGGCAACTAGGGATGGGCAATAAATGCTGATGTGGAGATGCCGGCGTTGGACTGGGGTAAACACAGGAAGAAGTCTCACAACACCAGGTTAAAGTCCAACAGGTTTATTTGGTAGCAAAAGCCACTAGTTTTCAGGGCGCTGCCCCTTCGTCAGGTAAGTGGGATTTCAGTTCACAAACAGGACATATAAAGACACAAACTGAATTTACAAAATAGTGGTTGGAATGCGAGTCTTTACAGGTAATCAAGTCTTAAAGGTACAGACAATGTGAGTGGAGAGAGCGTTAAGTACAGGTTAAAGAGATGTGTATTGTCTCCAGACAGGACAGTTAGTGAGATTTTGCAAGCCCAGGCAAGTCGTGGGGGTTTCAGACTGTGTGACATGGACGCAAGATCCCGGTTGAGGCCGTCCTCGTGTGTGCGGAACTTGGCTATCGGTCTCTGCTCAGCGACTCTGCGCAGAGTCAGAGTTGCTGAGCAGAGACTGATAGCCAAGTTCCGCACACATGAGGACGGCCCCAACCGGGATCTTGGGTTCATATCACACTATCTGTAACCCCTACGACTTGCCTGGGCTTGCAAAATCTCACTAACTGTCCTGTCTGGAGACAATACACATCTCTTTAACCTGTACTTAACGCTCTCTCCACTCACATTGTCTGTCCATTTAAGACTTGATTACCTGTAAAGACTTGCATTCCAACCATTATTTTGTAAATTGAGTTTGTGTCTTTATATGCCCTGTTTGTGAACTGAAATCCCACTTACCTGACGAAGGGTCAGCGCTCCAAAAGCTGGTGGCTTTTGCTACCAAATAAACCTGTTGGACTTTAACCTGATGTTGTGAGACTTCTTACAATAAATGCTGGCCAGCCAGGAATGAATAAAAGGTAAAAGAACAGATTTACTTAGCTTGGGATTAGCAACTGTGGCAATTATTTGGGCTCCAGTATAACAATTGGCGCAGCCTGTGCTCTCTAATGCTGTGCTGTCAGACTGAAGCAACCGGCTTGTAGACTTTCAACAGCCTGATAGCTACTCAGCTGCCAGTTCAGCCCAGAGTGTTCTGTCTGTGCTGGGGGAGCCAGCATCAGCTGATGACTGGCAGCAACGATGCAGAAGTCTCTCGGGATGACACTGCATTGATCATATCCAACAATTGTTACATTCCCATAGACACCAGTAACTTTTAAAGAATTTTTCAATGACCAACAGAAAAAAAGAAATAAAACAAGATCTCACATATCAAAACTTTAACCATGAGAAACAAACTAAACATTATTTAGTTGGCAACTAAGACACTAAACTACAGAATTATGTTTCCCGCTAACTAATTAACACAACCGAAAGCCCCACTCGCTCATGGCCCAGCCAGAAGTCCATTGAGATTTGGTGAGACTGGATAATCCAGTGGAGGGCAGGAACATCCTGCTCATGGTCTTTGTTCAAAGTCCCAAGCTCCTCCCAGCTTTAACTAGCCCCCTTCTCCCTGCCCCACCAGGATTTTCCAAAGTCCTTTCAACAAAGGCCACTCCACTCAATCTTCTGAGCAGATTGGAATGCACTCCCAGTAGCAGCGAACTCTCTAGTGAGTGACTCCTTGGTCTGTAACTCTTCATAAGCTTTATTCCATTGAACTGGGAATCCCATCCCTCTCTATTGCCTTGCTTAGTGGCTAACCCAAAACAGTCCTTCGCTTCTGTGGCATCTGGTGTGGGTTTCCTTCCTCAATTCTCTCTGGCAGACTCTGAGTCAACAGTGGGGCCAGATGCCACCTTTTCCTTGTGCCATTGTTAAAACTTGCACCTGACTTGCAATAGGCTTTGACCAAAGTTTCTGTCTCCAAAACAAGCAGGTCACATGGGTTTGTTTCTGGGCAGATTAGTATGAAGCCACACGGGCTTGTCTCCACTCAGGCTTTGTCTGAGATCACATGCCCCATCACCAAAGTATTCCATTTTGCCTTCAGTTAAAGGAGGCAGTTTAAAGTATAACCATCATATATAAAGTCCATTGTCCGTAACACACTCATTAAGATGACCTCAGATCGCCTCCATCTACAGTTTGCTGGGGGGAGGGGGGGCTGTTCATTTATAATCTGTTTATAGCAGATATTCTCTGGGGTCCGTCTCTATTCTAGTTAATCACATGTGCAAGGCTTTTATTTGATGCATTGTGTGCCATTTGGAAGAGTTCTGGAGAATTACCACGCCACCTCCTCTTTGCATTTCTGTTTGCTTTTGTGTCTCACCCAATAAATACCTCAAGGGAAGTAAAACATTACATCTCTTTTCAAAGAGGAACAACAGACAGCTGCCAACCATTCAGACTTAACAGTAAGACAATTTGGGAAAAAGTAAATTAATTTGGGGAAAGGAGGTGGATTTATCAAAAAGAATCAACATGGAAATATAGATCATGTTTAATGAATTAATGGAATTTTTACGGGATTCAGAGCTGCTGCGATGCAGTGGGAGGGTGTCCCTGCCTCTAAGTTCAAGTTCTAGGTTCAAAATCCTGGGGGTTACCATTGATCAGAAACTCAACTAGACTCGCTACAAGAGCAGGTCAGAAGCTAGGAATCCTGCGGCAGTAGCTCACCTCCTGACTCCTCAAAGCCTGTCCACCATCTACAAGGCACAAGTCAGGAGTGTGATGGAATACTCCCCACTTGCCTGGATGGATGCAGCTCCAACAACACTCAAGATGCTCAACGCCATCAAGGACAAAGCAGCCCACTTGATTGGTACCCCTTGTACAAACATTCAATCCCTCCACCACCAATGCACAGTGGCAGCAGTATGTGCCATCTACAAGATGCACGGCAGGAACTCACCAAGGTTCCTTTGACAGCACCTTCCAATCCCATGACCTCTACCATCTGGAAGGACAAGGGCAGCAGATACAGGGGAACACCACCTCCTGGAAGTTCCCCTCCAAGTCACTCACCGTCCTGACTTGGAAATATATCACCGTTCTTTCACCGTCACTGAGTCAATCTTCTGGAACTCCTCCCTGACAGCACTGTGGGTGTACCTACACCTCAGGAACTGCAGCGGTTCAAGATGGCAGCTCATCATCACCTTCTCAAGGCAATTAGCGAAGGGCAATAAATGCTGGCCTAACCAGCGGTGCCCACATCCCATAAATGAATAAAAAGAAGGCCCACCCCAGAATTTGATGGCCATGGAAGGTACATTCATAACATTGCCAAACAGGCTGGGTATCAATCTGCAAACGCTCCCAATGCACACAAATGGCAGGTGGTAAGAGCAGGAGAGATTACTGGTCAGCTGTGTGATGGGAAGAATATTGGAGTCTCTCGAAACACGATCCATAGCTCCAGACCACAACATGCATGTAACATGTGCATGTTGCCACAGCAATGCTGACTGAACTGCAGCACACCACCACCATCACAGAATGAAGGAAAGTTTCAACAGGAGCAAGCAGAAGGTGTCATTGACATAGATAGTTTAAAAAAAAGTTCTTTGTGGAATTTTGCTCAATCCTGAACCCCCTTCCTATTGTGGGAATGGGCTGGCAATAAAGTTCAGACATAAGACTGTTTTAATGAGATAAATAAGTTTATTAAATTTTATGTAAACTCCAGCAATAAACTCAGACGGTGACTTAGTCTAACATGGGCTAGATAGCTCCCATGTTATTCTTGATGGAAGATGCCCAACTTATCTGGCAGTTGTTTGTCTTTGGCCTTGACTTTCTTTCTCCCGCTCACTCTCTGCCCTTCCTGTGTATTGGTTTCCATCCATTATAGAGAGGTTAATCTAAGAGTCTAGGGTAGGGGTGGCACAGTGGTTCGCACAGCTGCCTCACAGTCCAGGGACCTGGGTTTGATTCCGGCCTTGGGTCACTGTCTGTGCGGAGACTGCACGTTTTCCCATTTCATCTAGGCGCTCCGGTTTCCTCCCACAGTCCAAAGATGCTTCCACAATACGTAACCATACCGAATTGAGCAGTCCGCAAGATTAATTTATAGCTTTCCTTGTCTGAATCCCTTTTTCAGAACCGTGGCCTTGTCTTTTTTCTTCTTCCAGTGAGAAGTGTAGCAGATTCCCCCTCTAACTGGGAGCGATAGGCTTGCTGTGCCCCAGCATTTGAAAGGTGAAGAAAGGAAGTCTTTGATCTCAGTAACATTCCTCACCCCCTGAGGATATCCCAAACCACCCTGCAGTCAATGAAGTATGAAACACAGTCTCTGCTGTAACACAGGGAATAGTGAAGGCTTGCATTGTGTGTCTGTAGGTTGGTTGCTGTGTGCAGAGATTGGAGTACATACTGAAACATCCCACACGCACAAGCCCCGCATTCATGCAAAGTATCCATTCCTCAGGCTCTCTTGTGCAATTACTGTATTGGGTAAAACCCTCTTATTGCTTTGCCTTGGAAACAGGTGGGAAAAATCTGAATTTCTCACATGAGCTTGGAGTTGCTTATCGAACATTTCAGTCTGCCCGAGTTAAGGTTGGGAGACCAGTTGTTTTAATTCTGACATCCTGTTGATTCTGAAGACTTTCCCGTACTTCCTCAATCCCAGTGAGACGTTGGATTGAGTCATGGAATTTTAAGGGGGAGATTTGAACACAGACTGCCAGTGAATGGGACAGTGGGTCATTAAGATGGTGGGGTGGTGGGCTGGCAGGTTTGTGCATTGGTGGGAGAGGTACTTATGCCACGTTCCTGTGCATTCCCATTCCGCTATTGTAATTCACCTCAAAATAGTCAGTGGGTGGAAGTGAGTGCAAACCTAATTTAGTTAACCTGGGAATTAAAACAATGATTAGGATCAACAAGCAAGAAATGTTTAGTGGAGACATGAATATTGGAGTTATTAAAAACACGCCATGTTGGGAACGCTGACTATGGAACAAAGAGGCCACTGGAAGGATGACCTTCAATGGGAATAGACGGAACATAAAATGAGGACTCGGCCATTCAGCCCTTCAAGCCTGCCCCACATTCAATATGATCATAGCTGATCTGACTGTGACTTCAACTCCAGTTTGGGAAAGTTTGACAGAAGTTTATAAAATTATGAGGGGCATAGATAGAGTGAACAGTTGGAAACTTTTTCCCAGGGCAGAAATGACAATTACAAGGGGACACAAGTTCAAGGTAAGTGGAGAAAGGTTCAGTAGAGATGTGCAGGGCAAGTTTTTTATATAGTGGATGGTGGGGGCCTGGAATGCACTGCCAAGTGAGGTGGTTGAGGAAGACTTATCTGGATAGACACATGAACAGATGGGGAATAGAGGGATACTGGTGGTTGGTCTAGATAGAACAATGTGTTTGGCGCAGGCTTGGAGGGCCAAAGGGCCTGTTCCTGTGCTGTATTTGTATACAGTGAAAAGTATTGTTTCTTGCGCACCATACAGACAAAGCATACCGTTCATAGAGAAGGAAATGAGAGAGTGCAGAATGTAGTGTTATAGTCATAGCTAGGGTGTAGAGAAAGATCAACTTAATGCAAGGTAAGATCATTCAAAAGGCAGCAGAGCAGAAGCTGTTCTTGAGTCGATAGGTACGTGATCTCAGACTTTTGTATCTTTTTCCCGAAGGAATAAGGTGGAAGAGAGAATGTCTGGGGTGCATGGGGTCCTTCATTATGCTGGCTGCTTTTCCGAGGCAGCGGGAAGTGTAGACAGAGTCAATGGATGGGAGGCTGGTTTGTGTGATGGACTGGGCTGTGCTTTGTACAGCCCAATGGATTGTATGGATTGTACTGTTCTTTGTTCTTAGTGTGGTATTGGCTGGATGGGAGTCAATTGCCTCAGTTAAAGTATCAGTGGGCTGAGTTTTGATCCAAGTGTCGGGGGACATGAGAGATGCCTTTTAATAGGGCATTAGAAGGATACGCTTTGATAGGGCAAAAATGGAAAAAAATGGTTCGATCAAGCAGACGCAGCATGGATTCATGAAGGGAAAGTCATGTTTGACGAATTTACAGGACTTTTATGAAGATGTAACGAGTGCAGTTGATAGAGGGGAACCGGTGGATGTGGTGTTTTTGGATTTCCAGAAGGCGTTCGATAAGGTGCCTCAGAAAAGGTTGCTGCAGAAGATTAGGGTACACGGAGTTGGGAGTAAAGCATTAGCGTGGATTGAAGATTGGCTATCTAACAGGAAGCAGAGAGTTGGAATAAATGGGTGCTTTTCTGGTTGGCAGTTGGTGACTAGTGGCGTGCCGCAGGGATCGGTGCTGGGGCCTCAACTGTTTACCATATACAATGACGATCTGGAGGAGGGGACCGAGTGTAGGGTAACAAAGTTTGTGGATGACACAAAGATGAGTGGGAAAGCGAATTGCGTGGAGGATGCGGAAAGTCTGCAGAGAGATTTGGATAGGCTAAGTGAGTGAGCGAGGATCTGGCAGATGGAGTATAACGTTGACAAGTGTGGGGTTATTCACTTTGGAAGGAATAATAGTAAAATGGACTATTATTTAAATGGTGAAAAATTACAACATGCTCCTGTGCAGAGGGACCTGGGGGTCCTTGTGCATGAATCGCAAAAACTCCATTTGCAGGTGATTAAGAAGGCAAATGGAATGTTGGCCTTTATCGCGAAGGGGATGGAGTATAAAAGCAGGGAGGTCTTGCTGCAATTGTACAAGGTACTGGTGAGGCCGCAACTGGAGTACTGTGTGCAATTTTGGTCCCCTTGTTTGCGAAAGGATATATTGGCCTTGGAGGGAGTACAGAGAAGGTTTACCAGGTTGATACCGGAGATGAGGGGGTTAGCTTATGAGGAGAGATTGAGTAGATTGGGCCTGTATTCGTTGGAGTTTAAAAGGCTGAGGGGAGATCTTGTAGAGACATATAAGATAATGAAGGGGCTAGACAGAGTAGAGGCAGAGAGATTCTTTCCACTTAGAAAGAAAACAAGAACTAGAGGATACAGCCTCAAAATAAGGGGGAGTCAGTTTAGGACAGAGTTGAGGAGGAACTTCTTCTCTCAGAGGGTAGTGAATCTCTGGAATTCTCTGCCCATTGAAGCAGTGGAAGCTACCTCGTTAAATATGTTTAAGACGCAGGTAGATAGATTTCTGATCAATAAGGGAATTAAGGGTCATGGGGAGCGGGCGGGTAAGTGGAACTAAACCACTATCAGATCAGCCATGACCTTATTGAATGGTGGGGCAGGCTCGAGGGGCTAGATGGCCTACTCCTGCTCCTATTTCTTATGTACTTATGTACTTATAGGAAAGCCCAAAATAATTGGTTTTGATGGGGAGAACTAGGGCAACAAAGGGTTGTGCTTTGATAGTTGAGTTTGGGTCCTGGAAGAATGAGTTTCAATAGGAGAATTGGGCAACCTGCATTGCACCATGGGTTTCAGTGGAAGACTCAGAGTTCCAGCGCAATGCATTGATGGGAGGTCTGAGGTGGAGAGTGATGGTGTTTGCTGGGACAATTCCCTTCACAAAAATCTAACTATGTTTTAGTCATTTTCTATCAGCAAAAAAAGTCATTGCCTTGCTTTGTTCATGCTTTTCTTTAATTGGTTTGCAGTCAGGAAACCGTTTCCAGCTCATTTAACCTCTCCAGCTAACTAATGACACTGAATACAACTTCATGTTAGTGTGGAGCAGGTGACTGTGGAAAGCATGTTGGCTCTGAATTCCGATCCCAATAGCAGCTTTACGGCACTGTCAGAGACTGTGCGACTACTGAGTATGGTGACCCTGGGATCGTTTGGTAAATAGGCTGGTTCAAAAGATAATAGTGTAACAGACATGTTTCTCAAGTCTCAAACCAGACAAGGACAAGGTGTTGGAATGAGTGGGGAAGGGTGCAGTGGGGTGAAATGGAATGGTTGGGCTGGGTGATTGTCTGGGTGGAGTCAGTGAAGTAGGAAAGTTGGGATGGAGAATGTGGGGTGGGGTCTGCTTGGGAAATGGGTTGACATGTTGGATGGGATAGATTGGAGTGTGTTGGTTGAACAGGGATGGAGTGTGACTACTCTGGGCTGGCTTTATTTAGGGTAGGCTGCAGTGGAATGGAAGTGGGCTGGAGTACAGTGGAGTGGGGGAGAGTGGGATGGAGTGCAGAGCGGCTAGTTTAGAGTGAGTGATGTGGGGTGGTTTGGGGTTGAGTGGGATGGGGGTGGTTTGGGATTGAGGAGTGTGGGGGTGGGTAGGGGTTGTTAGTTGGGGGTGAGTTGGGGTTGGGTTAGTTGGGGGTGGGTTGGGGTTGAGTTAGTTGGGGCTGGGTTGGGGTTGTGTTAGTTGGGGGTGGGTTGGGATTGAGTTAGTTGGGGGTGGGTTGGGGTTGAGTTAGTTGGGGGTGGGTTAGTTGGGGGTGGGTTGGGGTTGTGTTAGTTGGGGTTGGGTTGGAGGTGAGTTAGTTGGGGGTGGGTTGGGGTTGAGTTAGTTGGGGGTGAGTTGGGGTTGGGTTAGTTGGGGTTGGGTTGGAGGTGAGTTAGTTGGGGGTGGGTTGGGGTTGAGTTAGTAGGGGGTGGGTTGGGGTTGGGTTAGTTGGGGGTGAGTTGGGGTTGTGTTAGTTGGGGGTGGGTTGGAGTTGAGTTAGTTGGGGGTGGGTTGGGTTGAGTTAGTTGGGGGTGAGTTGGGGTTCTGTTAGTTGGGGTGGTTTGGGGTTGAGTTAGTTGGGGGTGGGTTGGGGTTGAGTTAGTTGGGTGTGGGTTGGGGTTGAGTTAGTGGGGGGTGGGTTGGGGTTGAGTTCGTTGGGGGTGGGTTGGGGTTGAGTTCGTTGGGGGTGGGTTGGGGTTGTATTCATTGGGGGTGGGTTGGGGTTGTGTTAGTTGCGGTGGTTTGGGGTTGAGTTAGTTGGGGGTGGATTGGGGTTGAGTTAGTTGGAGGCGGGTTGGGGTTGAGTTCATTGGGGGTGGGTTGGGGTTGAGTTAGTTGGGGTTGGGTTGGGCTTGAGTTAGTTGGAGGTGGGTTGGAGTTGAGTTAGTTGGGGGTGAGTTGGGGTTGTGTTAGTTGGGGTGGTTTGGGGTTGGGTTAGTTGGGGTTGGGTTGGGGTTGAGTTCATTGGAGGTGGGTTGGGGTTGAGTTAGTTGGGGGTGGGTTGGGGTTGAGTTAGTTGAGGGTGGGTTGGCGTTGAGTTAGTTGGGGTTGGGTTGGAGTTGAGTTAGTTGGAGGCGGGTTGGGGTTGAGTTCGTTGGGGGTGGATTGGGGTTGAGTTAGTTGGGGTTGGGTTGGGGTTGAGTTAGTTGGGGGTGGGTTGGGGTTGAGTTCGTTGGGGTTGGGTTGGTGTTGGGTTAGTTGGGGGTGGATTGGGGTTGAGTTAGTTGGGGGTGGGTTGGGGTTGAGTTCGTTGGGGGTGGGTTGGGGTTGAGTTCGTTGGGGTTGGGTTGGCGTTGAGTTCGTTGGGGTTGGGTTGGCGTTGAGTTCGTTGGGGGTGGGTTGGAGTTGAGTTTGTTGGGGGTGGGTTGGAGTTGAGTTAGTTGGGGGTGGGTTGGGGTTGAGTTCGTTGGGGGTGGGTTGAGGTTGAGTTATTTGGGGGTGGGTTGGAGTTGAGTTAGTTCGGGTGGATTGTGTTGAGTTAATTGGTGGTGGGTTGGAGTTGAGTTAGTTGGGGTGGGTTGGGGTTGAGTTAGTTGGGTGTGGTTTGAGGTTGACGAGGGCAGGGTGGAATAGGTGTATTGTGTGGCGATGGATTGAAGCTGATGGGGTGTGGGTTGGGATGTGGTGGGTTGTTTTGCTGTAGGTCTGTTCAGCTGGATTGGGGTTGAATGGACTGGGACAGGGAATTGGACCAGAAATCAGCCAACGTTTTAGGGAAAGAAATAGGTTGGGCGGTTGAGTGTAAAATTGGTGGTGAATGGGGCAAGAGAAGAGGCTCGGGTTTGAGAGATGGGCCGATGGGCCTTATGCTTTTAAAGATCGAATTGCACTTTTCCAGACCTTATTTCCCTTGATTTATAACATAAAGTTTAGCAATCATTTTTGGCTCTGACAAATTTTTCCTTCTGATCTATTTTTTATGGATGTAAACAGGAAGGAGATGCCAACAGACAAGTATATTTGTGGCAGTGCCTATGAGTGAATGAGTCTGCAAACCCTTCTGTTCTCCTTTCACATTGGAATCAGGTGGGACTGAAATAAACCATTCAGCCCTCTCTTCCTGTGCTGGCCCTTTGATAGAATTGTCCAATTATTCCCAACTCCTGCATCCTTTCCCCACAGCCCTGTAAATTAGTCCTCTTTATGTCTCTGTCCCATTGTCTTTTGGAATCTGAAATACGAAAAGAAGGTTCTGGAAACACTCGACAGTGTCTGTGGGGAGAGAAAGAAAGTTCCAGGTCAGTGGCTGTTTGACAAAATTGGAGAAGCTTCAAGGAGTAACGTGATTGAAGCAAGGGACGGAAGGAGAGAAGGTTGGAAAGGCTTCGAAGGGCAAGTCTGAGGTAGGCTGGGAGACACGAGAGATTGAATGGCAGAGAAATGATTCTGCCGGCAAAAAGGAGGTGGTATTAGGACAAGCAAAGAACTAAATGTTAGGTCACCCAATCTAAAATTACCACCCAGTGTACAGGAGACCATATCATTAGAATACTAAGTTAAAAGAAATTGTTGTCACAACTGGAAGGAGTGTCTGGGCCTTGGAGGGTGAGACAGGAGGAGCTTGTGTCGAAATGTGATGAGCGAAGGGGTGATTGAGAAGTGAGCCAGAGAGAAGGGCCCCTTTGGCATGTTGAAAGGGAAGGGGAAGATGTGCTTGCTGCCTGTGTCACACTGGAGATAGAGAACGATCCATTGTCAGTGAGGAATGGTGAGCTGGAAGGCTTTTTAAATTCATGGGATTTCATTTTGTTTGTTGGATGTGGAAGTTGCTGGCAGGGTTAAGATATTTTTTGCCATGTTGTTTGAGCAGTTAAGAGTCAACCATATCGCTATGGGATTAAGTCAGAGGTCGAGCAGGTAAAGATGTCAAATATCCTTGTCGATAGGACATCAGTGAACCAGATTTTTTAAATGATAATCGATGATAGTTTCATGGCCACCATGACTAAGACCGACTTTCAATTCCAGATTTTTTAAAATATTGAATTTAAATTCCACCAGCTGCCATGATGGGATTTGAACCAAAGCTCCCAGACTGGGCTCTGGATTACTAATTTAGTGCCATTATCACAATGCCACCATCACCTCACAGTGGAACATTTCAGAGGGGTGGAGGGGATGGGATGAGAACCAAAGTGTGGGAAGGATCAAGAACAATGGAGTTTAACTCCACCACACTGTCAGGCAGTACATTCCAGATCCTGACAACCCAATATATGAAGAAATTTGTCCTCATTTCCCCTGGAATACTTCTGCCAATTATTTTGAAGCGATAGCCTTTGGTTCTTGACCCACTTACCAAAGGAAACCGTTTCTCCCCACTTGTTCCACCAAACCTCTCATAATTTGTTAATAGCTCTGCTGGGTATTCCCTTCATTTCCTCTGCTCCGAGGGGAACAGTCCCAGTCTCTCCAATTTCTCCACATAACTGAACTCCTCCATCCCTGGTATCATAGTGAACCTCTTCTGCATTCTCTGAATCCAAGGCCTTCCTAAAGTGCGATGCCCAGAATCGTACACAATAAAGT
This sequence comes from Mustelus asterias, assembly GCF_964213995.1. NCBI lineage: Eukaryota > Metazoa > Chordata > Chondrichthyes > Carcharhiniformes > Triakidae > Mustelus > Mustelus asterias. Next base: position 14,682,969 of record NC_135816.1, on the reverse strand, counting down.
GAGAAGTGAGGATGTTCGCTGATGACATCACAATGTTCAGCACCATTTGCAACTCCTCAGATACTGAAGCAGTCCATGGCCAAATGGAATAAAATATGGACAATATCCAGGCTAGGGCTGACAAGTAGCAAGTGACATTCATGCCACACAAGTGGCAGGCAATGACTATCTCCACATGAGAAAATCTTACCATTGTCCCTTGACATTCAATGGCATTACCGCTGCTGAACCCTCCACTATCAACATCAGAGGGGTTACCGCTGATCGGAAACAGAACTGGGTTAGCCATATAAACACTGAGGCTACAGGAGCAGGTCAGAGGCTAGGAATCCTGCGGTGAGTAGCTCACCTGCTGACTACACAAAGCCTGTCCAACATCTACAAGGAACAAGTCAGGAGTGTGATGGAATACTCCCCATTTGCCTGGATGAGTGTAGCGCCATCAACACTCAACAAGTTTGATACCACGCAAGACAAAACAGCCCACTTGATTGGCACCTAACCCACAAACACTAACCTCCTCTCCAACTAGAATACAATGGTAGCAGTATGTACCATCTACAAGATGCACTGCAAGAAATCATTAAGGTTCCATAGGCAGCACCTTCCAAACCCATGACTGCCAAAGGACATGGCAGCATACATATGAGAGCACCACCACCTGGAAGTTCCCCTCCATGTCACACACCATCCTGACTTGGAAATATATATCTGTTCCTTCACTGTTGCTGGGTCAAAATCCTGGAACTCCCTCCCTAACGGCACTGTGGATATACTTACACAACATGGACTGCAGTGGTTCACTGCCTTCTGAAGGTCAATAGGGATGGGCAATGAATGCTGGCCTAGCCAGCGACACCCACATTCCGTGAATTCATTTTAAAAACTCCAGCTGAGTCCCAACTAGTGATTTGTAAAGTTTGGTCATGAGTTCTTTGTGTTTTTATTCGATGCCTTATTGACAAAGTCAGGTATCCCATACAGATTCTTAATTGTCTTTTCAACCTAGCCAGCCACCATCAAGGAACATGCACCCCAAGTTCCTGTGCACTTGAACCCCATCACAATAAAACATGCTGCCTCTCTTTGTTGATTCAGTCAAAGTGAAGCACTTTAATCTTATCCGCATCATATTGCGTTGGCCATCCAAAGATGTGCAGGTTAGATGGATTGGCCATGTTAAATTAACCCTTAGTGTCAGGGGGACTAGCAGGGTAAATACATGGGGCTACGGGGATAGGGCCTGGGTGGGATTGTTGTCGGTGCAGGCTCGATGGGCCGAATGGCCTCCTCCTGTAGGGATTCTATGATTCTAAGGGCTGGATTTTGCGGCCTCGCTCGACCCGAGACCGGAAAATCCTGCTCGAGGTCAATGGACCTTCCCATTCCCCGCCCCTCGCCCGCTCTGATTCCCCTGGTGGGAGGGGCAGTAAAATTCCAGAGTATGTCCCTGCTCATTTCCCCAGCCTATCCATACTTTCTTCAGCTCTGTTACTATCCTGTTGACAACGTGCTAAACTTGCCAAGTCTTGCACCAGTGGCAAACTTCAAAATTGTAGCCTCTACACATTGATAATATGTCTTTGAAACTGTGCAGTAGAGTCGTGTATTGTGTGAGAAAGGGAGGTCACTGGAGCACTAGTCGGTGAAACAAGCTTTCTGGATTAATACGGGATTGTGGAGAAATTCACTCAGTTCTGACCAAGTTTTAACCATGCATCTCGGTAAACTCTGGAGAAAGAGAAAAAGGTTAACTTCATTCCTTTGTATTTATCTGACGGTGAAGCGCTGCTTTGCACCCCTGTAATCCTGCACTAAGAAGCTCTTTAAGGTTACATCCCCCTGGCGGGAGTCACAGTGATCGCTCTCAGCAAAGACAGCTCAGGCAGGCTTGCATACCATTTGCTGCCTGCTGTTTGTGCCAGTGAGGCGGTCACTGTTCCATGTTACAATGTGCTGAATTTCAAACAGCGCTGGGGGAAGGCAATGAACAGCATCTTCAGACAAATCATTTCCTCATCACTCTACCAGTGACAGATTAAACACCAAGCGAAGTCTGGGATTGATCCAAGCTCATCTTCCTTCACTTCACTTGGCTGCTTCAGCTAAATCATCCATTGGGTTTTTCTTGGCAGTTAACAACTCGATGTTGTACAGGGGTTAGGGATAAGAGTGCAGCTGCAGTCCTGTGCTGGATATCATCATTTCCAGTTCCTTACAATCCACCAGCATCTGACTCCAAATGCAGAGACAGAAGCAACTCAGTCTCTCAAGCTCACTCCTTCATTTTAACATGATTCCGGCTGGTCTGAACCTCTAATTTCATTTATCCCCAGTTTGATCCACATCTGTCGATACTTTAACCGATGTATCGATATCAGCCTGGAAAACTCTGGCTGAACCGTAGCATTCGCAGTTGCTATGACCAGGTGAGAATGGGTGAACTGACTCCCCTCTACGCCACCTCCTTGGTCAGTCAGAATGTCTCTTTCTCACGAGGATATGGCATTTGCCAAATCAGGATGGATTTAATTATTTAAGCTGTGAGCAATAAGGAGCCAATTAAAACACAACGTTTCGCATTCAGCCCTCAAGCTGTCATTCCCCGCCCCCCCCACCCCCCCCCAGCACACACACACACACACACACACACACAAACACACACACACACAAACACACACTCACACACAGCCAAATGTACACACATGCACTCACACGCACACACACACAAACACATGCACACTCACACACACAGACATACACACACACACACACATAGACATACATACACACACACAGACAAATACACACACAGACATACACACACACATTCACACACACAGACATACACACACAAACACATGCACACACACACACACAGACAAATGCACATTCATACACACACACACACACAGGCATACACACAGACGCATTCACACACAGGCACACACACATGCACAGACATATTCACACACACACACACACAGACATACACACACACAGACATGACACACACACACAGACACACATGTACACACACGTGCACACATACATTGGCACACAGATACACACATACATTCTGCACAAACATACACACACATACACGCACGGAAACATGACATGGACACAAACACATATACACACACAGACACAGATGCACAGACACATGCACACAGAAACACACACACACACACGCGCACACACACAGACACAAACACACAGACGCACACACAGATGCAGACACACGCACACACAGACACACATACACGCGCACACACACAGAAACACATAGGCACTCACACAGGTATCAGAAATAAGGAGTGTTAAGAGGAGCCCAATAAAAACAAAGGTAAAGAAAATACAGTTAAGTGTTCTTGAGGTTAAACACTGAAACTGATTTAGGTTAATTGTTTTATTGGATGCAATCAGATTTAGATGTTGCAATTATTATGAGATCTTGATTCGTTTGTAGATTTCTGGTAGAGTTGACTTCTCAGACTGGATGACGCTTATTATTCCAAAAGAGGGAGAAAGGATGAGAGAACAACCCTCAGCCTATTTCCTCCTTTCTTGACACCACCTATGTCACTTGCAAACTCTCTTTAGTGGCTGGGCCGCCTTGCTTTGAAATACATTGCATATTTCCAAGAGATTTGAGATGTGTCTGTCAGTGGCAGCCATTCATTGTTTTAATATTAAAACAATGTATAAAAGTACTTTGCATTTTAATGTCTCTTCCTTGAGTTTTGATGGGTGTCTGAGCTATAGGAAATGTCTCTCTCGTCACACTCCCCTGAGGGTGATTTGCTTGCTTCTCACCTTCACCTTGGAATGTGGCCGAGCATTTTTAAGCAGTTTGCTCTGTCTCAGTTCAAATTGCACAACTTCCAGCCAGTTGAAAGCTGAAAAATCATATTTTCAAAAAATAAGGGGCACGGACACATGACATAGTCCTCTTGAGGGAGAGCGAGTTTGAAATTTCTACTACTATTTGTGCAAAGAAGTTCCTCTAGATTAAAATCGGAACAGCCCAGCTCGAATCTTACTGGACTGATCGGAGGTCGGCTAACTCTGATTGAGAATCATACAATAGATACAATGATATGATGGCACAGATGGAGGCTATTGGGCCCATTGTACCTGTGCCAGTCCTTTGAAAAAGCTATCCGATTAGCCCCACTCCCGTGCTCTCCCTCCACAACCTTCAAATTCTTTGAAGATGTAACTAGTAGAGTTGACAAGGGGGAACCAGTTGATGTGGCATATTTGGACTTTCAGAAAGCATTTGACAAAGTCCCGCATAAGATGTGTTGTTGCAATTATACAGGGCCTTGGTGAGGCCACACCTAGAATAGTGTGTGCAGATTTGGTCTCCTTTTCTGAGGAAGGATGTTCTTGCTCTCAAGGGAGTGCAGCGAAGGTTTACGAGGCTGATTCCGGGGATGGCAGGACTGATGTATGAGGAGAGATTGACGAGGTTAGGATTGTTTTCTCTGGAGTTCACACGAATGAGGGGGGATCTCATACTTACAAAATTCTAACAGGACTAGACAGGGTAGATGCAGGGAGGATATTCCCAATGGTGGGGGAGTCCAGAACCAGGGGTCACAGTCTGAGGATTCGGGGTAGACCATTTAGGATGGAAGTGGTGAGCCTGTGGAATTCATTATCACAGGAAGTAGTTGATGCCAAAACATTGAATGTATCCAAGAGGCAGCTGGATATAGCACTTGGGGCGAATGGGATCAAAGGTTATGGGGAGAAAGCAGGATGAGGCTATTGAGTTGGATGATCAGCCATGATCGTGATAAATGGCGGAGCAGGCTCGAAGGGCCGAATGGCCTCCTCCTGCTCCTATCTTCTATGTTTCATATTTCTATGTAACCCTACAATTTGTTTCTCTTTTCTCGTGTTTGATGTGATCATGTAGCAAAAAATTGCCTCTGCTTTTTATCCTGTGTATGTTTGACACAGACACTGGAGTCTAAAACCTGTTGATTGTGGTCATTCTGTGGACGTGAAGATGGCGATGAGAGATTACCTTGTGCTCTTTCAAGGTAGTGCAGGGCAGCATGCAAAGCTTTGTGCAGCTGCCATACTTACCTCCAGGTATGCTAAACATGGTGGTGAATGGCTGCATACTCAGCAGGGGGGCTCCAGGGTTAGCTAGCTAGCCTGCACTTCTTAAAAGGCAGCTATCTGAAAGGGGAGATGTGCTGGCTGCAGGAGGAGTTGGCACTGTCTCAGAGAGTGTATCTAACCAGGGATAAGGAGGACTGATGGTGCAGTGGGCCAGAGGGAGGGCTCCGGGTTTCTCCAATGCAGCTCTGGACACCGTAGCCCAGGACTAGCTTAAAAGAGGAGAGGAACCATTTTAATGCAAGGGGCCAGGATGTCCCTTGAAAGGAATTTGAGCAGTGGCAACGGAGGTCAAGTATTTTTATTCATTCATGGGACGTGGGTGGCGCTGGCTGGCCAGAATTTATTGCCCATCCCTAGTTGCCCGAGGGCAGTTGAGAATCAACCACATTGCTGTGGCTCTGGAGTCACATGTAGGCCAGATCAGGTAAGGACGGCGGATTTCCTTCCCTAAAGGACATTAGTGAACCAGATGGGTTTTTCCGACAATCGAGAATGGTTTCATGGTCATCAGTAGATTCTTAATTCCAGATTTTAAAAATTGAATTCAAGTTCCACCACCTGCCGTGGTGGGATTCGAACTCGCGTCCCCAGAACATTAGCTGAGTTTCTGGATTAATAGTCTGGATTAAGAGTGGGAACTTGTGTATGGAGTCAGCAGAGATAGACGAGGTGATGAATGAATACTTTTCTTCAGTGTTCACCAAGGAGAGGGGCCATGTTTTTGAGGAAGAGAAGGTATTACAGGCTAATAGGCTGGAGGAAATAGATGTTTGGAGGGAGGATGTCCTGGCAGTTTTGAATAAACTGGAGGTCGATAAGTCCCCTGGGCCTGATGAAATATATCCTAGGATTCTTTGGGAGGCAAGGGATGAGATTACAGAGCCTTTGGCTTTGATCTTTGGGTCCTCACTGTCCACGGGGATGGTGCCAGAGGACTGGAGAATGGCGAATGTTGTTCCTCTGTTTAAGAAAGGGAATAGAAATGACCCTGGTAATTATAGACCGGTTAGTCTTACTTCGGTGGTTGGTAAATTGATGGAAAAGGTCCTTAGGGATGGGATTTACGACCATTTAGAAAGATGCGGATTAATCCGGGATAGTCAGCACGGATTCGTGAAGGGCAAGTCGTGCCTCACAAATTTGATTGAATTTTTTGAGGAGGTAACTAAGTGTGTTGATGAAGGTAGGGCAGTTGATGTCATATACATGGATTTTAGTAAGGCGTTTGAGAAGGTCCCCCATGGTCGGCTTATGATGAAAGTGAGGAGGTGTGGGATAGAGGGAAAGTTGGCCGATTGGATAGGTAACTGGCTGTCTGATCGAAGACAGAGGGTGGTGGTGGATGGAAAATTTTCAGACTGGAGGCAGGTTGCTAGCGGAGTGCCACAGGGATCAGTGCTTGGTCCTCTGCTCTTTGTGATTTTTATTAATGACTTAGAGGAGGGGGCTGAAGGGTGGATCAGTAAATTTGCTGATGACACCAAGATTGGGGGAGTAGTGGATGAGGTGGAGGGCTATTGTAGGCTGAAAAGAGACATAGATAGGATGCAAAGCTGGGCTGAGAAATGGCAAATGGAGTTTAACCCTGATAAATGTGAGGTGATTCATTTTGGTAGGACTAATTTAAATGTGGATTACAGGGTCAAAGGTAGGGTTCTGAAGACTGTGGAGGAACAGAGAGATCTTGGGGTCCATATCCACAGATCTCTAAAGGTTGCCACTCAAGTGGATAGAGCTGTGAAGAAGGCTTATAGTGTGTTAGCTTTTATTGATGTGGAGAGCTTTTATTAACAGGAGGTTGGAGTTTAAGAGCCGTGGGGTTATGCTGCAACTGAACAGGACCTTGGTGAGACCACATTTGGAATATTGTGTGCAGTTCTGGTCACCTCACTATAAGAAGGATGTGGAAGCGCTGGAAAGGGTGCAGAGGAGATTTACCAGGATGCTGCCTGGTTTGGAGGGTAGGTCTTATGAGGAAAGGTTGAGGGAGCTAGGGCTGTTCTCTCTGGAGTGGAGGAGGCTGAGGGGAGACTTAATAGAGGTTTATAAAATGATGAAGGGGATAGATAGAGTGAACGTTCAAAGACTATTTCCTCGGGTGGATGGAGCTATTACAAGGGGGCATAACTATAGGGTTCATGGTGGGAGATATAGGAAGGATATCAGAGGTAGGTTCTTTACGCAGAGAGTGGTTGGGGTGTGGAATGGACTGCCTGCAGTGATAGTGGAGTCAGACACTTTAGGAACATTTAAGCGGTTATTGGATAGGCACATGGAGCACACCAGGATGTTAGGGAGTGGGATAGCTTGATCTTGGTTTCAGATAAAGCTCGGCACAACATCGTGGGCCGAAGGGCCTGTTCTGTGCTGTACTGTTCTATGTTCTATGTAGTCTAGCGATAATGCCACTGGACCATTGCCTCCCCAAGTTAAAGGTGGGAAAGGTAGGAGAGGCCTGGCGACAGTGGGGGGATTGGAGTGATGGGGGAGATGCCAAGAGGAGGGAGGGTCCTGAGTTTACCAGACCTTAAAGGTGCTGGCGTAGGGGTGCTTGAATTTAAAAAGGGGGGTGCTGATGGAGGTGCCCCCCTCCCCCATCCTTCTCGTGCCTGAGGCCTGAACCAGATTATTTTCGGGCTTCCCCCATTCCTGGGAAATCCTCCCACCAGCAAAAAAATTCAGAGGTCAATAATCGGTGACACTGTGGCACAGCGGTTAGCATGGCTGCCTCACAGCGCCAGGGACCCGGGTTCGATTCCCGACTCGGGTCTCTGTCTCTGCGGAGTCTGCACATTCTCCCCGTGTCTGCGTGGGTTTCCTCCGGGTGGTCCGGTTTCCACCCACAATCCAAAGATGTGCGGGTTAGGTGCATTGACCATGTTAATTTGCTCCTTAGTGTCAGGGGGACTAGCTAGAGTAAATGCATGGGGTTTTGGGGATAGGGTCTAGGTGGGATTGTGGTCGGTGCAGACTCGATGGACCGAATGGCCCCTTTCTGCACTGTAGGGATTCTATGATTCTATGAATTGGTCAAATAGGGAGCTCGGTCAGGGAACGGCCTAAAGCCTCGCTCGCCCAGTGGAAGTTGGAGAGGTGGGGACAGGGAGGAAAGCAGCATGAAGCCCATTCCAGAGATTTTACACTCACCCCTCAGTCTAAAACCCTGCCAGCGGGGCAGTATAACATTCAGGTCATGCCTCTTTTAGAATTTCTGCATCTTAAGCTCCCCACGGCATCACAAAGAGCAATTTTGCCACTCAGTGTTCAATTGAGAAATATTCCACTGGTTTATCAAGTTCCACAGAAGAACCTAATGATGTCCAGAAGCACAGCAGGAAGTTTCACACTCCAACATTGGAATAGAATAGGTTCCAGCAGAAGTGCAGCTTTCACACTGGCCGTTTGCAGGCAGCTAGCTGGTAGTTTCACTTGCTGATAGATTAATTCAGTGTGGTGGGAAGTGAGGTTGTTGCGTGGGAGTGAGTGGGTTAGCACAGCAGCGACTGTGGGATGGCAGGAGAGAGTTTGCATGTTGCTATGTGGGATTGCAATCAATCAGATTCATTTTCATTTCTGTTTTTTTACTTCAATCTCTAAAAGGTTGTAACGAGGGCAATAACGAGCCAGAAATCTCCTGTCTTTCTGCAAAGATGATTCTGAATATTTCACACAGCATCAGGAATTCACAGGCAATCCCAATTGGACTGTTCAATTTCTCTCTCTCACTCCTCACCCCTCCCATCCTCCCCCTCCCCTCTCCCTCCATCTGCCTCCCCTCTCCCTCCATCTGCCTCCCCCCTCTCTCCCACACCCTCACCCCTCCCATCCTCGCCCTCACCTCTCCCTCCCCTCTCCCTCCCTCTACCTCACCTCTCCCTCCCCTCTCCCTCCCCTCTTCCTCCCCTCTCCCTCCCTCTCCCTCCCCTCTCCCTCACCTCTCCCTCCCCTCTCCCTCCCCTCTCCCTCCCCTCTCCCTCCCTCTCCCTCACCTCTCCCTTCCATTCTCCCCCTCACCTCTCCCTCCCCTCTCCCACCCCTCTCCCTTCCCTTACCCTCCCCTCTCCCTCCCCTCTCCCTCCCCTCTCCCTCCCCTTTCCCTCCCCTCTCCCTCCCCTTTCTCTCCCCTCTCCCTCCCCTTTCTCTCCCCTTTCTCTCCCCTCTCCCTCCCCTCTCCCTCACCTCTCCCTCCCCTCTCCCTCCCTCTCCCTCCCTTTTCGCTCCCCTTTCCCTCCCCTCTCCCTCCCCTCTCCGTCCCTCTGCCTCCCCTTTCCCTCACTCTGTTCCCCTCTCTCTCCCACTCCATCACCTCTCCCTCACCTCTCCCTCACCTCTCTCTCCCACTCCCCCCTCACTCCCTCTCTCTGCCTCTCCAATTTCTCCCTCTCTCCCTCCCCACTCCCATCCTCCCCTCACCTCTCCCTCCCCACTCCCTCCCTCTGCCTCCCCACTTGCTCCCTCTGCCTCCCCACTCCCTCCCTCTCCCTCACCACTTGCTCCCCCTCTCCCTCCACACATCCTACCTCTGCTTCCCCACTCCTTCCTGTCCCCTCCCTACCCCCATCCTCCCCCTCACCACTCCCTCCCTTATCACTCCCTCCCTCCCCCTCACCACTCGCTCCCCTCTCTTTTCCAGTCCTCCCTCTCCCCTCGCCACTCCCTCCCTCACGTTCACCACTCACTCTCCCTCTCCTCCCACCACCCCCTCCCCCTCCTTCTCCCCACTCCCTTCTCTCCCATCACCACCCGCTCGGTGTCCCCTCACCACTCCCCACCCTTTGATACTCTCCTCCATCACAACTCTCTCCCCTTTTCTCTCTCTCGCTGGTTTCTCCCTTCTCATCCTTCATTCAGTCTCTTCCATCACTCTATCCAATATCCTCTCCCAGCTTTCATTCCTCTTCTCTCCCAGTTTCTAATTCCTTCCCCCATTGCCTCGGGATTCTTTCCTCTGCAATGTCTGTCTCTGCAGATTCGCTGTCACACAGCTACACCTATCCACACAATGCCACCTCAAAGAGAACAATAAGCCTGTTCCAGTAAACTGGGACTGTTCCAGGCTCAGGGACTGTTAACATATCTGGGACAATGTGAGATCTATGACTGTTACTTTATACATGCTGTTCTGGATGTAATGTAGCTATTGAACGGTGGCTGTTAAATTGCAGGATGCAGTCTGTAGACTGCTTGCCTGACAGACTGACAGATTGGAATGGGCACTGTCGCTGCAGGCTCCTCTTGGCTTGTGTGAAATGTCACTCACTCAATCACTGAGATCCCTTTGTGAGGGATGTGTCCAGATCCCGGTCACTGTCTGTGTGAGGAGTGTGTCAGAGGGGCAGTACTGAGGGAGTGCTGCACTGTCAGAGGGTCAGTACTGAGGCAGTGCTGTACTTCAGAGGGGCAGTACTGAGGGAGTGCTGCACTGTCAAAGGGACAGTACTGAGGGAGTGCTGCACTGTCAGAGGGTCAGTACTGAGGCAGTGCTGTACTTCAGAGGGGCAGTACTGAGGGAGTGCTGCACTGTCAAAGGGTCAGTACTGAGGCAATGCTGTACTTCAGTAGGGCAGTACTGAGGGAATGCTGCACTGTCAGAGGGCAGTACTGAGGGAGTGCTGCACTGTCAGAGGGGCAGTACTGGGGATGTGCTGCACTGTCAGAGAGGCAGTACTGTGGGAATGCAGCACTGTCAGAGGAGCAGTACTGAGGGAGTGCTGTACGTCAGAGGGGTAGTACTGACGGAGTGATGTACGTCAGAGGGGCAATACTGAGGGAATGCTGCACTGTCAGAGGGGCAGTACTGAGGGAGTGCTGCACTGTCAGGGAGGCAATACTGAGGGAATGCAGCACTGTCAGAGGGGCAGTACTGAGGGAGTGCTGCACTGTCAGAGGGTCAGTACTGAGGGAGTGCTGCACTGTCAGAGGGACAGTACTGAGGCAGTGCTGCACTGTCAGGGAGGCAATACTGAGGGAATGCAGCACTGTCAGAGGGGCAGTGCTGAGGGAGTGCTGCACTGTCAGAGGGTCAGTACTGAGGGAGTGCTGCACTGTCAGAGGGTCAGTACTGAAGGAGTGCTGCACTGTCAGAGGGTCAGTACTGAGGGAGTGCTGCACTGTCAGAGGGTCAGTACTGAGGGAGTGCTGCACTGTCAGAGGGTCAGTACTGAAGGAGTGCTGCACTGTCAGAGGGTCAGTACTGAGGGAGAGCTGCACTGTCAGAAGGTCAGTATTGAGGGAGCGTTGCACTGTCAGAGGGACAGTACTGAGGCAGTTCTGTATTTGGATTTGCCATCATTTGGATGAGATGTTAATACCTCAACGCAGTCTCAGGTGGATGTAAAAGATTGCACATCCACCATTTTAAAGTAAAGCAGAAGAGTTCTCCCAGAGTCCTGGGGTTAACTTTTATCCCTCAGTCAATTCAACCAGGGGAGGCAGTGGCATAATGGTATTGTAATGCCAAGACCCGGGGCAATGCTCTGTGTATGTGGGTTCAAATCCCACCATGGCAGATGGTGAAATTTGAACTCAATCAAACAAATCTGGAATTTAAAATTGAATGATGACCATGAAAACATTGCCTATTGTTATAAAAATGGATTGGCTGGTCATTATCACTTTGCTTTGTGGTATTACGCAAATTAGCTGCTGCCTTTTCCACAAACCAAAATACCTCATTGGCCGTAATGCAATTTGGGAGATCCTTAGGTTATGAAAGGCATTGAAGAAATGCAAGTTATTTCTTTCCCAGCTACTTTATCCAGGCACCACTGTCCCTTCCTATTAGCCCCACAGTTCGTTTTCCATTGTGCGTGATGTACCTGCCTCCAAACTTATCAGCGAAGGCTTCGAATGCCTATCCAAACTTGTGTCTCACCAGGGTCCTTCTTACAGGATCTTGCAACTGCTCTCTGCTGGAACACCAACACCTGTTTTGATGGAAACTCTCACAGCAGTATTAATAATCATTAAATCTGGACCAGCTCACAAGTATTTTTACACAGAGGGTGGTAAGTTCCTGGAATGTGCTGCCAGAGGAGGTGGTAGAAGCAGATACAGCAGCAACATTTAAGAGACCTCTTGACAGATATATGAATAGGCAGGGAATAGAGGGATACGGACCACATAGAGGCAAAAGTTCTTTAGTTTAGAAAGGAGTTATAGAAACATAGGAAATAGGTGCAGGAGTAGGCCATTCTGCCCTTCGAGCCTGTTCCACCATTCAATATGGTCATGGTTGGTCATGCAATTTCGGAATCCCACTCTTGCTTTCTCTCCATACCCTTTGATCCCTTTAGCCACAAGGGCCATGTCCAGCTCCCTCTTGAACATATTTAACGAACTGGGCTGCATGGTGGCACAGTGGTTAGCAACCTCGCAGCTCCAGGGACCCAGGTTTGATTCCCAGCTTGGGTCACTGCCTGTGTGGACTTTGTATATTCTCCCTGTGTCTGCGTGGGTTTCCTCTGGGCGCTCCAGTTTCCTCCCACAGAGGTGCTGGTTAGGTACATTGGCTATGCTAAATTCTCCATCAGTGTACCCGAACAGGCACCAGAGTGTGTGAATAGGGGATTTTCACAGTAACTTTAGAATCATCAAATCCCTACAATGCGGAAGGAGGCCATTCGGCCCATCAAGTCTGTACCGACCACAATCCCTCCCAAGTCCTATTCCTGTAACCCCACATATTTACCCTGCCAATCCCTTGACACTAGGGTCAATATAGCATGGCCAATCCACCTAACCCGCACATCTTTGGAGTGTGGGAGGAAACCGGAGGAAACTTCATTGCAGTGTTAATGTAAGCCTACTTGTGAGACTAATAAATGAACTAAACTATTAAAAAAAACTGGCCTCAACAGCTTTCTGTGGTCAAGAATTCCACAGGAATGTTTTGGCGCAGACTTGGTGGGCCGAAGGGCCTGTTCCTGTGCTCGACTGTTCTTTGTTCTTTGCTGAATGCTATTTGCATAATTGTGAGATTTGAACTCAGAATCTCGGGTTGCAGTGTAACCTGCTGGGTGGCAGGTTTGCAGGATCCTTATTTCAACATCTTTATTTCCTATACTTTTGTTCCATTACTTTTGACGTGAAGGGAGAACGCTGGGGCTGCGATCCGCTATATTGACAGCACTGTCAGTGATCCACAAAGTGATGTTTAACAATCAGCAGATGGCTGGGTAGGGAGCAATCCTCAGCTGAAATCTTCATCATTCCCCATGGATCAAGCATTTTCAAACATACAACGTATTGAGCATGGAGTCCAGGAGATATTCCATTTATGAAGTAGAATCATAGAATCCCTACAGTGCAGAAGGAGGCCATTCAGCCCTCCGAGTCCACACTGACTCTCTGACAAAGTATCTTACTCAAGCCCTCTCCCCAGTATAAAAGTAGAGGAGTGCTGTTACAATTGTATAATGATGTGGAGATGCCGGCGTTGGACTGGGGTAAACACAGTAAGAAGTTTAACAACACCAGGTTAAAGTCCAACAGGTTTATTTGGTAGCAAAAGCCACACAAGCTTTCGAGGCTCAACCTGTTGGACTTTAACCTGGTGTTGTTAAACTTCTTACAATTGTATAAGGCATTGGTGAGACCACACTTGGAGTATTGTGCTCAGTTTTGGTCACCTTCTTTGTGGAAGGATGTGGTGGCACTGGAGACGGTTCAGAAGAGGTTCATTAGATTGATTCCAGGTTGTCGTATGAAGAGCGGTTGCGTACCTTGGGCTTGTACTCACTGGAGTACAGAAGAATGAGAGAGGATTTGATTGAGGTATATAAAATGCACAACGGGATTGATAAAGTAAATGTTAACCAAGTGTTCCCTCTTCTAGAACAGTCTAGGACAAGAGGTCACAGTTGTAGAGTAAGAGGAGGTTGGTTCAACTCGGAGATAAGGAGAAGCTACTTCTCTCAGAGGGTTGTGAATCTATGGAACTCACTGCCCCAGAGTGCAGTAAATGCAGAATCAATCAATGGATTCAAGAAAGAGACAGATAAATATTTGATCAAAAGTGGGATAAAGGGCAATGGGGAAAAGGCAGGGAAGTGGAGTTAGGATAAGATGGAGATCAGTCGTGATCTTATAGAATGGCGTAACGGGCCTGAAGGGCTGATTGCCCACTCTCACTCCTAATTCTTATGTTCCTATATTCCCAGCCCTATCCTTGTAATTCCGTACATTTACCATGGCCAATCCACCTATCCTGCACATCTTTGGACTGTGGGAAGAAACCCACGCAGACACGGGGAGAACATGCAAACTCCACACAGTCACCTGAGGCAGGAAACGAACCTGGGTCTCTGGCGCTGTGAGGCAGCAGTGCTAATCACTGTACCACTATGTCTCCCCGAGTATCCAGCAGGTTTGCAATATTTGAGAGTTTGAATTTGCTTTTCCATAGTGCCTTTCACCTCTTGAGGACAATTTCACAGTCAATAAAATACATCTGAACCATGTTCACTCTTGCAATGTGGGGAAACATTTACTTTCTCCACCCTCCTTGTTATTCCTTACCCTTCATTACTTTCACTGCTGTTTGTGATTTTTTTTTATTCATTCGTTCGTGGGACATGGACATCGCTGGCAGGCCAGCATTTATTGCCCATCCCTAGCTGCCCGAGAGCAGTTGAGAGTCAACCACATTGCTGTGGCTCTGGAGTCACATGTAGGCCAGACCGGGTAAGGATGGCAGATTTCCTTCCCTAAAAGACATTAATGAACCAGATGGGTTTTCCCGACAATCGACAATGGTTTCATAGTCATTAGTAGATTGTTAATTCCAGATTTTTTTTTAATTGAATTCAAATTCCATCACCTGCCATGGCGGGATTCGAACCCAGGTCCCCAGAACATTAGCTGAGTTTCTGGATGAATAGTCTAGCAATAATACCACGAGGCCAGCGCCTCCCCAATCCTCTCCTTCAGTTTCCTGCCTAGAAGCCAAGGATCTGTCTCAAATCACACTTCAGCAGAGATCAATATTAATGCTTGTGGCTGTGGAACTGATGAGATGATGTTTGAATGAGCTCACCACTCATGCCTCTGAGACCCACCAGTTAGACACCTCCCACATAATGTCATCTGCAACAAGCTGACCAGCTCAGGGACGAGGAACTGGTAAAGACCATTCTGCCCCTCGATCCGGTTCCACCATTGAATGAAATCACAGCTGATCTTCCACCTATGCTCAAAGCTAAATGTTCCTTCCTCTTCTATGCTCACGTTTGGATAACAAAGATTCACCAATCTCAGATTTGAAAAATTTAATTCATCTTCATCAATTATTGCACAATGGAAATCCAAATTTCTATCACTCTCAGGGATTTTGTAGTTTCACTCTCAAATGGTATGGTTTTATTTTTTAGACTGTGGTCCCTTGTCCTAAACTCCCAACAGGAGGCATAGTTGCCCTTGGTTTACCCGATCCTCTTTATCTTGAAAAATTGAATCAAATCAGCCCTTACCTTTCTAAATTCCAGTCCTAGTTTGTTTAACTTCCATACATAGTCCATTTGATTTGATTCATTATTGTCACATGTATTAGTATGCAGTGAAAAGTATTGTTTCTTGTGCGCTCTACAGACAAAGCATACCGTTCATAGAGAAGGAAACGAGAGAGTGCAGAATGTAGCGTTACAGTCATAGCTAGGGTGTAGAGAAAGATCAACTTAACGTGAGGTAGGTCCATTCAAAAGTCTGATGGCAACAGGGAAGAAGCTGTTCTTGAGTCGGTTGGTACGTGTCCTCAGACTTTTGTACCTTTTTCCTGACGGAAGAAGGTGGAAGACAGTATGTCCAGAATGCGTGGAGTCCCTGATTATGCTGGCCACATTTCTGAGGCAGTGGGAAGTGTAGACAGAGTCAATGGATGGGAGGCTGGTTTACGTGATGGATTGGACTTTGTTCACGATCCTTTGTAGTTTCTTGCGGTCTTGGGCAGAGCACGAGCCATACCAAGCTGTGATACAACCAGAAAGAATGCTTTCTATGGTGCATCTGTAAAAGTTGGTGAGATTTGTAGAGGACATGTCAAATTTCCTTAGTCTCCTGAGAAAGTAGAGGTGCTGATGGGCTTTCTTAACTATAGTGTCAGCATGGAGGGACCAGGACAGGTTGTTGGTGGAACAACCTGGACACCGAGAAACTTGAAGCTCTTGGCCATTTCCACCCTGTCCCCATTGATATAGACAGGGGCATGTTCTCCACTACGCTTCCTGAAGTTGACTATCATTTTGTTGACATTGAGGGAGAGATTATTGTTGCCGCACCGGTTCACCAGATTCTCTATCGCTTTCCTGTACTCTGTCTCATCATTGTTTGAGATCCGACCCACTACGATGGTGCCATCAGCAAACTTGAAAATTGAGTTGGAGGGGAATTTGGCCACACAGTCATAGGTGTATGAGGAGTATAGTAGGGGGCTGAGGACACAGCTTTGTGGGTCACCGGTGTTGAGGATGATCATGGAGAGGTGTTGTTGCCTACCCTTACTGATTGTGGTCTGTGAGTTTGGAAGTTCCGGATCCAGTCGCAGAGGAAGGAGCCGAGGCCCAGGCCACACAATTTGCAGATGAGTTTTATAGGAATAATGGTGTTGAAGGCTGAGTTGTAGTCAATAAATAGGAGTCTGACATAGGTGTCTTTGTTATCTAGGTGTTCCAGGGTTGAGTGTAGGGCCAGGGAATGGCATTTGCTGTAGATCTGTTGTGACAGTCCTTGGAGCTGGGGTATCACTCTCTCCAAGATCAATCTACTTTTGCAAAAGGGTGATGCCTCATTGCCATTCCCAGTCCTTAGGAGTGGTCTGATGAGTGCTCTCTGTAGCTGAAACTACTCCTGTGGATCCTAGTCCTCTCACTATAAAGGCCTGTATTCTAATAATCTTTTTGATTATTTCCTGTGTTTCTTCATAACATTTTAATAATCTATTTATGCAACTCCACCCTACCATCGAGTCTCTCTGAGCTTCCGCTGTTTTTAGCTTTGAACATTGTAGATTCTATTGTATCCTTCTTAGGTTCAAAGTGAATGATCTCACATGTGCCTGCAAGGAAATCAGTCGGTCTTTCATTTAATCTATCAATCGCTCTTGTAAGTGCATGCTTCCAGCTACACTGCTCACAATGCTGGGGACACTGGCAAATGTGGATACTTGACTTTCTATTCCACCATCTAACTGGCCAATAAATACGGCAAGTAGTTGAAAACCTGACACAGATCCTTGTGGGATACCTCTCATCATATTTTACCTCTTAGATTATCTGCCCATTATGCTTAGCCTCATCTCTGGCCACTCTGCCAATTCCATCGCCAGAATGATAATTTGTCTTCAATTCCTTGAGCTTTAATGTTAACTCATCGTCTCTTGTGAGAAATTATATCAAATACGTTCTGTAAGTCCCCTGATTCCTACTTTAGTCAGCTCTTCAAAAAGAAAAAGAATCAGATTCATCAAGTAGAACCTCTCCTTCACAAATCCACACAGGGGCTCTCTGATCATCCGAAAACATTGAAGGGATTCAGTCAATTAATCCTCAAGTATAAACTCTCGTAATTTCTTGACTACAGATGTTAGGCTAACTGGTCTATAATTCCCTAATTCCCCTCTCTAACCTTTCTTAAGTAGCAGAGTGAAATGTACAATTTTCATAACTAAAAAGATGGCAGCCGAATCAAGAGAACATTGGAAGATTTTGGAGTGTGACTAATGATGTGTTTTAACAAGAACATCTCAGTCTCCAATTGCACCTGTTACGAAAACTATATTTATTGTTGATCTTCAACTCCTGGCAGACCTTGGAGTTTCAGGCTGGGACTGGGCAATTTGTCTGGTCTTCAGGCCCAGGACAGCCCCAGTGTGTCTGTTCAAACAGAGAGAGGAAGGGAAAACAGCAAGACATCCTGGGTTGGATGACCAGGTACCTTAGCCAGCAAATGATCCAGACAGGGGACAGGGAAGATTGGATAGAGAGAGGTCCCAAAAGGAGATCCAAGCTAAGGGACAAAGACAGAGGACAGAAACAGATCCCAGTTAAGTTAAAGAAAAGGACAGGAGCATAGAAAGAGGCTCCGGTTAGAGAAATGACTGCGGGTGGCAGACTAAGTGAAGTGGGTTTCATAGAATCATAGAATCCCTACAGTACAGAAGGATGCCATTCGGCCCATTGAGCCTGCACTGACAACAATCCCAGCCAAGCATTATCCCTGTAACCCCACATATTTACCCTGCTAATCTCCCTGACACTGAGGGACAATTCAGCATGGCCAATCAACCTGGGAGGAAACCGGAGCACCTGGAGGCAACCCACACAGACATGGGGAGAATGTGCTACCTCCACACAGTCACCCAAGTCCAGGTTCCTGGCGCTGTGAAGCAGCAGTGTGAACCACTGGCTTGGGAGAGGGGATTGAAATTCTGCAATGGGTGGGCTGTTGGTGACACCATCCGAGTGGTAATTGAAGAGGGATCAAGTGAAGATCCCAATAGGCAATGGTGACTTTTCTGTGGTCAATTGGGGCAAAGTTACTCCTTTGGAGTAGTGGTGCTCTGCTTGGCACCCCAAAGATCTGAAGTTGTATTTGTGAGTTGGGACTTAAGTGCAGACTCAGGAATCCAGGGGAATGGAATCTCAGGAGACAAAATTGAAACCCTGCGATGCAGGCCAATGTTGAAACCATCCAAGTTGGAGAGCATTCCAGGCCAAGAGTTTCAAGGATGGAGATTGGAATCTCTTGTGAGAGAGATGGAGTTTCAGAGAGATTGGTTAAGTCGCAGTGTTAATGACATCTGGATGAGGTGCTGGGAGATCTATGGAATCTGTTTTGGTCACATTTGGCATTTATTGTGCAGTGTGATGTGTTATAGAATCTTAGAGTCATAGAGGTTTACAGCATGGAAACAGGCCCTTCAGCCCAAATTGTCCATGCCGCTCTTTTTTAACCCCTAAGCTAGTCCCAATTGCCCACATTTGGCCCATATCCCTCTATATCCATCCTACCCATGTAACTGTCCAAATGTTTTTTAAAAGGCAAAATTGTACCTGCCTCTACTACTACCTCTGGCAGCTTGTTCCAAACACTCACCACTCTCTGTGTGAAAAAAATTGCCCCTCTGGATCCTTTCGTATCTCTCCCCTCTCAACTTAAACCTAGTTTTAGACTCCTCTACCTTTGGGAAAAGATATTGACTAACTGATCTATGCCCCGCATTATTTTATAGACCTCTATAACATCACCCGAAGCCTCCAGAGAAAAAAGTCCCAGTCTATCCAGCTTCTCCTTATAACTCAAACCATCAAGTCCCGGTAGCATCCTAGTAAATCTTTCCTGCATTATTTCTAGTTTAATAATATTCTTTCTATAGTAGGGTGACCAGAAATGTACACAGTATACCAAGTGTGGCCTCACCAATGTCTTGTACAACTTCAACAAAATGTCCCAAACTCCTGTATTCAATGTTCTGACCAATGAAACTAAGCATGCCGAATGCCTTCTTCACCACTCTGTCCACCTGTGACTCCACATTCAAGGAGCATGAACCTGTACCCCTAGATCTCTTTGTTCTTTCATTCTCCCCAACGCCCAACCATTAACTGAGTAAGCCCTGCCCTGGTTCAATCTATCAAAATGCATCACCTCACATTTATCTAAATTAAACTCCATCTGCCATTCATAAGCCCACTGGCCCAATTGATCAAGATCCCATTGCAATCCTAGATAACAGAGGATTGGAGGATTGCTAATGTGGGCCCGTTATTTAAGAAGGGTAGGAAGGATAACCCGGGAAATTATAGGCCGGTGAGCTTGATGTCCGTGGTAGGGAAGTTGTTGGAGAGGATTCTTAGAGATAGGATGTATGCTCATTTAGAAAGGAATAAACTCATTAACGATAGTCAGCATGGTTTTATGAGAGGGAGGTCATGCCTCACTAACCTGGTGGATTTTTTTGAAGAAGTGACTAGAATGGTTGACGAGGGAAGGGCCGTGGATGTCGTCTATATGGACTTTAGTAAAGCGTTTGACAAAGTCCCTCATGGTAGGTTGGTGCAAAAGGTTGGATCTCATGGGATAAAGGAGGAGGTGGCTAGATGGGTGGAGAACTGGCTTGGTCACAGATGACAGAGGGTGGTAGTGGAAGGGTCTTTTTCCGGCTGGATGCCTGTGACTAGTGGTGTTCCGCAGGACTCTGTATTGGGACCTCTGCTGTTTGTGATTTATATAAACGATCTGGAAGAAGGTGTAACTGGGGTGATCAGTAAGTTTGCGGACGACACGAAAATGGCTGGACTTGCAGATAGTGAGGAACATTGTCAGAGGCTACAGAAGGATATAGATAGGCTGGAAATTTGGGCAAAGAAGTGGCAGATGGAGTTCAATCCAGATAAATGTGAAGTGATGCATTTTGGTAGAACTAACGTAGGGGGGAGCTATACGATAAATGGCAGAACCATAAAGGGTGTAGATACGCAGAGGGACCTGGGTGTGCAAGTCCACAGATCCTTGAAGGTGACGTCACAGGTGGAGAAGGTAGTGAATAAGGCATATGGCATGCTTGCCTTTCTAGGACGGGGCATAGAGTATAAAAGTTGGGGTCTGATGTTGCAGTTGTATAGAACGTTGGTTTGGCCGCATTTGGAATACTGCGCCCAGTTCTGGTCGCCACACTACCAGAAGGACATGGAGGCTTTAGAGAGAGTGCAGAGGAGGTTTTCCAGGATGTTGCCTGGTATGGAAGGGCTTAGTTATGAGGAGAGATTGGGTAAACTGGGGTTGTTCTCACTGGAAAGACGGAGGATGAGGGGTGACCTAATAGAGGTATATAAAATTATGAAAGGTATAGATAGGGTGAACGGTGGGAAGCTTTTTCCCAGGTCGGTGGTGACATTCATGAGGGGTCATAGGTTCAAGGTGAGTGGGGGGGAGGTTTAACACGGATATCAGAAGGACATATTTTACACAGAGGGTGGTGGGGGCCTGGAATGCGCTGCTGGGCAAGGTGGTGGAGGCGGACACACTGGGAACGTTTAAGACTTATCTAGATAGCCACATGAATGGAGTGGGAATGGAGGGATACAAAAGAATGTCTAGTTTGGACCAGGGAGCGGCGTGGGCTTGGAGGGCCGAAGGGCCTGTCCCTATGCTGTATTGTTCTTTGTTCTTTGTATAACCCTTTTCACTGCCCACTATGCCACTAAACTTGGTGTCATCTGCAAACTTACTAACGATGCCTCCTAATATCTCATCCAAATCATTAATATAAATTACAAATAACAGTGGACCCAGTACCAATCCCTGAGGCACACCACTGGTCACAGGCTTCCAGTTTGAAACACAACCCTCTACAACCACCTCCTCCCTGTCTTCTGTCATCAAGCCAATTTTTTATCCATTTAGCTACCTCACCCTGAGATTTAACCTTATGCAACAACCTACCATGTGGTACCTTGTCAAAGGCCTTGCTAAAGTCCATGTAGACTAAGGTCTACAAGTGTGGAGGCTGGGGACGAACTTGGGGCTGGGACAAGGCTGGCAAAGAAGAAGAGCACTCTGGGGGAGGACGACCTCACTGAGCCTGGAGGTCTGGAGTGCTTATACTTCAATGCAAGGAGCGTAGCAGACAAGACAGACGAACTTGGGGCCTTAATGCGCACGAGGAATTTGGATGTGGTTGCGGTGACAGAGACTTGGTTGAAAGAGGGACAGGACTGGCAGCTGAATATTCCAGGGTACAAGTGTTTTAGGCGAGACAGAGGAGGGGCCAAAAGAGGTGGGGGAGTAGCGGTATTAGTTGGAGAGCATATTACAGCGGTGCAGAGGGAGGACAATTCAGAGGGGTCGTGTAACGAGTCACTCTGGGTGGAGCTTAGAAACAGGAAAGGCGCAGTCACTATGTTGGGGGTGTACTACAGGCCCCCCAACAGCCCAAGGGAAGTGGAAGAATGGATATGTCAGGAGATACTGGATAGGTGCAGGAAAAATAGGGTTGTTGTAGTGGGAGACTTCAATTTCCCTGGTATAGACTGGAAATCGCTGAGGGCAGGGTCTCTGGATGGGGAGGAATTTGTAAAATGTGTACAGGAGGGTTCGTTGGAACAATATGTAGACAGCCCGACTAGAGAGGGGGCTATACTGGACCTGGTACTGGGGAATGAGCCCGGTCAGGTCTTCAAAGTTTTGGTAGGGGAACATGTGGCAAATAGTGACCACAATTCTGTTAGCTTTAGGATAGTGATGGAAAAGGATGAATGGTGTCCCAAGGGTAAGGTGTTGGATTGGGGGAAGGCTAACTTTATTGGGATCAGGCAGAAATTGGCAGCTCTTGATTGGGAGAGGCTGTTTGAGGGTAAATCCACATCTGGTATGTGGCAGTCTTTTAAGGAACGGTTGTTAGGGCTACAGGACAAGCATGTGCCTATAAAAAAGAAGGATAGGAAGGGTAGGATTAGAGAACCGTGGATAACCAGGGAAATTGAGGGACTGGTCAAAAAGAAAAGAGAGGCGTATGTTAGGTCCAAACAGCTAAAAACGGAGGGAGCTCTGGAGGAGTACAAAGAAAGTAGGAAAGTACTCAAACGGGGAATTAGAAGAGCAAAAAGGGGTCACGAAATGTTCTTGGCAGACAGGATTAAGGAGAATCCCAAGGCATTTTATTCATACGTTAGGAACAAAAGGGTTGTTAGGGAAAAAATCGGACCTCTCAGGGACAAAAGTGGGGACTCATGCTTGGAGCCCAAAGAAGTAGGGGAGATCGTAAATGAATACTTTGCGTCGGTATTCACAAAGGAGAGGGATGTGTTGACTGGGAGTGTCTCTGAGGGGAGTGTTGAACCGTTGGAGAAAATCTCCATTACAAAGGAGGAAGTGTTAGGTTTGTTAGAGAATATAAAGACTGACAAATCCCCAGGGCCTGATGGAATCTATCCAAGGCTGCTCAGGGAGACGAGAGGTGAAATCGTTGGGCCTCTGACGCAAATCTTTGTCTCGTCACTGGACGCAGGTGAGGTCCCAGAGGATTGGAGGATAGCCAATGTGGTCCCGTTATTTAAGAAGGGTAGGAAGGACAACCCGGGTAATTATAGGCCGGTGAGCTTGACGTCCGTGGTGGGGAAGTTGTTGGAGAAGATTCTTAGAGATAGGATGTATGCGCATTTAGAAAGGAATAAACTCATTAACGATAGTCAGCATGGTTTTGTGAGAGGGAGGTCATGCCTCACTAACCTGGTGGTGTTTTTTGAAGAAGTGACCAAAATGGTTGACGAAGGAAGGGCCGTGGATGTTGTCTATATGGACTTTAGTAAAGCGTTTGACAAAGTCCCTCATGGTAGGTTAGTGAAAAAGGTTGGATCCCATGGGATAAAGGGGGAGGTGGCTAGATGGGTGGAGAACTGGCTTGGTCATAGAAGACAGAGGGTGGTAGTGGAAGGGTCTTTTTCCGGCTGGATGCCTGTGACTAGTGGTGTACCGCAGGGCTCTGTATTGGGACCTCTGCTGTTTGTGATTTATATAAATGATCTGGAAGAAGGAGTAACTGGGGTGATCAGTAAGTTTGCGGACGACACAAAACTGGCAGGACTTGCAGATAGTGAGGAACATTGTCAGAGGCTACAGAAGGATATAGATAGGCTGGAAATTTGGGCAAGGAAATGGCAGATGGAGTTCAATCCTGATAAATGCGAAGTGATGCATTTCGGTGGGAATAATGTAGGGAGGAGCTACACGATAAATGGAAGAACCATAAAGGGTGTAGAGACGCAGAGGGACCTGGGTGTGCAAGTCCACAGATCTTTGAAGGTGACGTCACAGGTGGAGAAGGTGGTGAAGAAGGCATATGGCATGCTTGCCTTTATAGGACGGGGCATAGAGTATAAAAGTTGGGGTCTGATGTTGCAGATGTATAGAACGTTGGTTCGGCCGCATTTGGAATACTGCGTCCAGCTCTGGTCGCCACACTACCAGAAGGACGTGGAGGCTTTGGAGAGAGTACAGAGGAGGTTTACCAGGATGTTGCCTGGTATGGAGGGGCTTGGTTATGAGGAGAGATTGGGGAAACTGGGGTTGTTCTCCTTGGAAAGACGGAGGATGAGGGGAGACTTAATAGAGGTGTATAAAATTATGAAAGGCATAGATAGGGTGAACGGTGGGAAGCTTTTCCCCGGGTCGGTGGTGACGTTCACGAGGGGTCATAGGTTCAAGGTGAAGGGGGGGAGGTTTAACACAGATATCAGAAGGACATATTTTACACAGAGGGTCGTGGGGACCTGGAATGTGTTGCCGGGCAAGGTGGTGGAGGCGGACACACTGGGAAAGTTTAAGACTTATCTAGGCAGCTATATGAATGGAGTGGGAATGGAGGGATACAAAAGAGTGGTCTAGTTTGGACCAGGGAGCGGCGCGGGCTAATTGTTCTTTGTTTCTCGTTTCAAGGCTTCATTCTATGATCATCTTGCTGGTGCCAGTACAGAGCGAGACTGCGGATAGTTGGGAACCTGTCTCGGGGGCAGGGAATTCAGATGGTGTTCGTAAAGCAGAAGTGGAAATGAATAGGGTTGGGAAGCATTTTCTGATCAGGGCCAGTGTGATCTCCTGGACTCGTTTCGATCGCCTCAGGGGGTCGGAGAGGAATTTCCCAGATTTTTTTTTCCCCATATTGGCCCTGGGGTTTTCACTCTGGGTTTTCGCCTCTCCCTGGAGATCACATGGTCTGGAATGGAGGGGTGGGGGTGAGTTAATAGGTTGTGATGAACAAAGCATCGTAGCTGTGAGGGACAGCTCGGTGGATAGGATATTAGGATGTAGATAGGCTGGAAAATTGGGCGGGGATCCTGGATTCAGGATTCAATCCTGGACCGGGGAGCGGTGCGGGCTTGGAGGGCCGAAGGGCCTGTTCCTGTGCTGTATTGTTCTTTGTTCTTTGTTCTTTGTTCTAGACAACATCAACTGCACTGCCCTCATCTACCTTCTTGGTTACCCCTTCAAAAAACTCAATCAAATTTGTGAGACATGATTTTCCACTCACAAAGCCATGCTGACTGCCCCTAATCAGTCCTTGCATCTCTAAATGCCTGTAGATCCTGTCTCTCAAAGTACCTTCTAATAACTTACCCACTACAGATGTGAGGTTCACCAGCCTGTAGTTCCCAGGCTTTTCCCTGCAGCCTTTTTTAAACAAAGGCACAATATTTGCCATCCTCCAATCTTCAGGCACCTCACCTGTGACTATCGATAAATCAAATATCTCTGCTAGGGGACCCGCAATTTCCTCCCTTGCCTCGCACAGTGTCCTGGGATACACTTCATCAGGTCCTGGGGATTTGTCTATTTTGATGTGCTTTAAGACTTCCAGCACTTCCTTCTCTGTTATAGACATCACTATTTATTTCCCCAAGTTCCTTACCATCCATGCTTTTCTCAACAGTGAATACTGATGAGAAATATTCATTTAGGATCTCACCCATCTCTTGTGGATCCACACATAGATGACCTTGTTGATCCTTAAGAGGTCCTTCTCTCTCCCTAGTTACTCTTTTGGCCTTTATACATTTGTAGAAGCTCTTTGGATTCTCCTTTGCCTTATCTGCCAAAACAATCTCGTGTCCCCTTTTTACCCTCCTGATTTTTCTTTTAATTCTACTCCTACACCTTCTATACTCTTCAAGGGATCCACTTGATCCCAGCTGCCTATGCATGTCATATGCCTCCTTCTTCTTCTTGACCAGGGCCTCAATATCCAGAGTCATATAGAGTTCCCTACTTCTACCAGCCTTGCCCTTCACTCTAAGAGGAATGTGCTTACCCTGAACCCTGGTTAACACACTCTTGAAAGCCTCCCACTCACCAGACATCTCTTTGCCTTCCCACAGACTCCCCCAATTCACTGTTGAAAGTTCCTGCCTGATATCATCAAAATTGGCCTTGCCCCAATTTAGAATTTTAACTTTTGTGTTGAGCCAGAGTTTGCTTGCAAATTTACGTGTACCTCATATTTACCCTGAATGTTCGAGTATAAGATAGATATTGTAAATTATATTTTATCTTTCTGACCTTGTATGGTCATGTCTATTTTTGTTTTGTTCCAAACCCATAGAGCCTTGTGGCTTTATTCATTTAGTAAGTGTCTTGAATCTCAAAGATTGTTTACTTTCGACGAAACACTATAGCTCCCTAACCAGTTAATACCATCAATTCGAGAGTCTGACCAAGGATAATAACACACCTTCCATCAAGTCAAGATATCCCAAAGCGGTTTATAGCTTCTGATGTACTTTTCAAGTGCAGTTATTTCTGTAATGTCAGATATGCTCCTTCAAATGTATGTTTTAAACAAGTTTTGGTTATTTGTTTAATATCTCTTTACATGTTTTAGTGTCAAATTTGGTTTGGTAAGTCTTCTGTGAAGCACCTTAAGGCATTTTACTGTATCAAAGGCATGTTCTTCTTGTCATTGCATGTGTATATATTGCATTCCAGGCACAGTGCGTGTATTTTGTGCCTCTCTTCTCCTTTCTCTGTGTCTCTGTGTTTATGTAACTCTCTTTCTTTCTCCGTCAGCGTTACATCAAGTTTACAAATCGGCCGTTCAGTGGAATTGGCACTGCTAATGCTCTGCACAAACCTCTTCCCATCTCACTTCAACAAACCTCATTAGCATAACATTCTATTCCTTTCTCCCTCACGCATTATCCAGTTTCTCCTTAACTGCATCTATGCTATTTGCTGCAATTACTTCTTGTCAGAGCAAAATAACAGAAGAAGTAGCAGCAGGAGCCATATGGCCCCGTGTCTGTTCCACCATCCAAAAGAATGATGGCTGATCTTTGATCTCAACCCCCGGCCCATCCCCGTATTACATGATTCTGTCGAGTGTAAAACTCTATTGATCCACATCTTGAATATACACAACAATTGAACATTCAGAACCATCTAGAGAATTCCAAAGATTCACAACCCTCTGAGTGATGAAACCTCTCCTCGTTTGAGTCTGAAATAGCCACCATCCTCTCCTGCGACTGTGATTCCTGAGACCTCCAACCAACCTTCCCACATATACCCTGTCAAATAGGCATTTTGAAAATCCAGATAAATTACATCTACTGCATTACCTTTGTCCACCCTCTCCATTATATCCTCACTGAATACAATAAGGTTGGTAAAGCAAAATTTTCCCTTTTGAAATCCATGCTGAGTATTTATTACATTCTTTGTCTCCTAGATTTTCTAAAACTCTGCTTTTATTTGAATACTTTTCTTATCCTCTTTGTTTATCCACTCCCCCTCACCCTGCGAAATTTCTATTTCTCAATGGCACATATCTTCAATGAGAATTAAAAACATTTCTTTAAATGTTTGCCATTGATATTTTACCGTTGCACCTTTTAGTCCAAATTACCAATCTGCTTTAGCCAACCTGTCTTCTTGCACTTTCTCTTCCCCCCTTAGCAGATAAAATGGATGGGTTAAAGGCAATGTGATATAGTAGTCATCACAGAGACATGGTTAAAGGAAGGATATGATTAGCAACTCAATATTCTGGGATATAGAATCTTCAGGCGAGACAGGGGAGAAGGTAAAAGAGGAGGAGGCCTTGCATTATTAGTCAAGGAGTCAGTTACTGCAGTAAGGAGAGATGATATCTTGGAGGGGGCATCAAATGAAGCTTTGTGGGTACAGCTTAGGAATTCACAAGGGGCAGTCACGTTGTTAGGTATTTATTATAGATCCCCAGATAGTCAGGGGGATATTGAGGAGCAAATATGTGCTCAATTCACTGTGTAAAACAATAACAATAGGGTTATTATATTAGGTGATTTCAACTTTCCCAACATTAACTGGGATATATATAATGTTAAGGACTTGGATGGAGTAGATTTCGTGAAATGTGGACAGGAGAACATTTTAAATCAATGTATGGAGGGTCCAACAAGGGATACCTCCAATATCTTTCCTCCCCTATGTCAGTTTGCTCAGAATCCAGCTGTTCTGGACCTGATTCTGGGGAATGAGGCAGGTCAGGTGTTTGAGGTGGTGGTGGGGGAGCATTTTATGATAGCGATCACAACACGGTACAATTTAAGCTTGTTACGGACAAGGAAATAGACAAGCTGCAAAAAACGTTTTGGATTGAGGGAGAGTGGATTTTAGTAAAATAAGGCAGGATCTGGCCAAGGTAGGCTGGGAACAGCTACTAATGGGAAAATCAACAGAACAGCAGAGAGTGGGGGGGGGGCAGCATTCAAAATGAAAATGGGAAAGGTGCAAGCCCAGCATGTTCGCTCTGGGATGACAGGTAGGAATAACAAGCCCAGAGTACCATGGATGACCAGAGATATTCTGGATACAATGAGAAGGAAAAGAAAGGCTTTTAAAAAGTACAAGGGGAGCAATTCAGTGGAGGCATTAGTGAGGTATAGAAAATGCAGGCTGGAGCTTAAGAAAGCAATTGGGAAAGCAAAGACAGGATATGAGAAAGCTCTGGCTGGTAAAAGTAGGGAAAATCCTAAGATATTCTATAAGTATATCAATGGGAAGAGGATAACCAAGGAAAGAGTCGGGCCTATTAGGAACTGAAAGTCGGTAAAAATACCTCTTGAGGCTGGTATGAGTCAAAATAGAGTAGGCTTTATTCTCACAAGCTTATGGGAGAACTTGACCCCTTGAAAGCGGAAGCCAAAGTTCTCTCTGAACACAAGAAGCGTGGACCTTTATACATCAGGCTTCCCAATACAAGTCATGAAGCAAAGTCCAGTTAACAGTCCTTGATCATAAATTATAGTTCCTTTAACAGCTTCTGATACACTCTAGTTTATGGTTAGAGACTATCTGGTATCCTTGGGTCATAAAGCACAATTCTCCTCGTAGTTGTAGTCAAGATGCAACCTCTGGTCCCCCGCTCTTCCCGCGGCTTTTCCTTTGAAGTGACTGTGTGCGATTGCAGCTGTCCCAGTGGGAGTCCTCCTTCAAACGGCCATTCTCACACTCTACCATTTGGTAGCTGCTTCCTTTGTTTGAATCATGCACAAGCCTATGGGAAACGTAAGACTTACCACCCAACATTTACATTTAACTGTCTGTTTTATCAGAATGATATAAACAAGCAAGGGAACCAAGAACAAATGGCTTATACTACTACCAGGAGCAATATAAACAAAGGGGAGACGAGCCATAAGGAAGGGTTATGTTTGTGATACATTCCAGGTACAAAGTTCAACCTTTTAGGTACAAAATACATTGAGTACAAAAAAAACATTAACCCTTTCCCTTCTTCAGAACCAAGAGGGCAATCTGTGGGTGGAGTCAGAGGACTTTGGTAGAGTGTTGAATGAATACTTCATATCCAACTTCACCCATGAGAATGAGGACGATGGTATGGAATTCAGAGAGAGAGATTATGAGGTTCTTGACATAGGGAAGGACAAGGTATTGGAGGTGTTGGCAGCATTAAAAGTGGATAAATCTCCAGGTCCAGACGAATTGTGCCCGAGGCTGCTGTGGGAGGCAGGGGAGGAGATTGCAAGGGTTCTGACCCAAATTTTCAATTCCTCTCTGGCCACGGGGGGAGGTGCCAGCCAGATGGCTGGACAACAGCTAATGTTGTTCTGCTATTTAAGAAGGATTGTAGAGATAAACCACAGAACTACAGACCTGTAAGTCTCACGTCAGTGGTAGGGAAACGATTAGAGAAATTTCTGAAGGAAAGCATCTATCTCCACTTGGAGAGGCAAAGCTTGATGAGGGATAGTCAGTATGGCTTTGTCAAAGGGAGGCCATGCCTAACAAATTTGATTGAATTTTTTGAGGAGATGACTGGTGTGTAGATGAGGGTAGAGCAGTCAATGTACTTTATATGGATTTCAGCAAAGCCTTTGACAAGATCCCACTTGGGAGACTTGTAAAGAAGATAAATTCACATGGGATACAGGATAATTTGATAAACTGGATTCAAAATTGGCTCAGTTGTAGGAGACAGAGGGTGATGACAGAAGGCTGCTTTAGTGACTGGAAGCCAGTGTCCAGTGGCGTACCAGAGGGATCTGTATTGGGCCCCTTTTTATTCATCATTTATATCAATAACATTGATGACTATGTGGGGAGTAGGATTAGTAAGGTTGCGGATGACACAAAGATTGGGCGGTTGGTCAAGAGTGAGGCGGAGTGCCTTGGGCTACAAGAGAATATAGATGGAATGGTCAAACCGGCAGATAAATGGCAGATGGAATTTAACACTGAAAAATGTGAGTGATACACTTTGGAAGGAGTAATTTGGCAAGAAAGTACTCAATGAATGGTCGAACATTAGGAAGTTCTGTGGAACAAAGGGACCTTGGCGTGTTTGTCCACAGATCTCTGCAGGAGGAAGGGTATGTTAACAGGATAGTGAAAAAGGCAGATGGGACACTTGCCTTTATAAATCGAGGCATTGATTACAAAAGCAGGGAAGTCATGTTGGAGTTGTATAGAACTTTGGTGAGGCCACAGCTAGAGTACTGTGTACAGTTCTGGTCGCCACATTATTGGAAGGATGTGAAGAGAGAAAACACTGGAAAATCTCAACAGGTCTGGTAGCATCTGTAAGGAGATAAAAGAGCTGACGTTTCGAGTCCAGATTACCCTTTGTCAAAGCTCTCTTCTCTCTCTCCCATTCTCTCTCTGCCCTACTTCTCTTTGTCTCTTTTTCCTGCGTTTCCCCTTATTTTTCTCCCCAACTCTTCCCTTTATTTCTCACTTTCACCCATTACATCTCCCTCTCTCCACCACTTATCTTTCCCTGCCTCTTATTTCTCTCTCTCTCTCTCTCTCTCACACATCACTCCAACACATATGTGTCCTACATTTCACTATTTTGATAATGTCAGATGGTTCAGTTGAAAAGTTTATTTACTTAATATTTACTTATTATAAGCCAATAAGTAGGCTTGCATTAACACTGCAATGAAGTTACCTGTGAAAATCCCCCAGTTGCCACACTCTGGCACCTGTCGGGTAATAGCTCGGGTGTAGAGAAAAATCAGCTTGCACAAGTTGATCTTTCTCTACACCCCAGCTATAACTGTAACATTACATTCTGCACTCCTTCTTTTCCTTCACTGTGAACGGTATGCTTTGTCTGTATAGCGCTCAAGAAACAATACTTTTCACTGTATACTAATACATGTGACAATAATAAATCAAATCAAATCAAAATCAAAGGGTGCACTGAGGGAGAATTTAGCACGGCCAATGCACCTAACCAGCAGGTCTTTCAAACTGTGTGAGGAAACCGGAGCACCTGGAGGAAACCCATGCAGACACAGAGAGAATGTGCAGACTCCGCACAGACAGTGACCCAAGCCAGGAATCGAACTCGGCTCCCTGGCGCTGTGAGGCAGCAGTGCTTAGATGCTTGATTATATAAATTGTGTTAAGCTTTTGGGATGTTAAGATGTTGTGTTTGCTATTTCTATTATCATTAACCCCTTGTGTTAAACTGTGGGCTCTTATTCACCATTGAGTTAAAGTATTGAAGTTTTTATACAGACAGCACACGCAGGAACCCGATGCTGACACATGAACCTTTGTAAAGTGAGTGATGGAGCTGGGGGAAATAATTTCTCTTTCTGCACCAATTGCATTGCGTCCCGCTGCAGATATATGAGGTGTTAAGAGTGTGTTAGTTGCTGCAAGAGTGTGTCTAACCGCATCCTAACCACAATATCAAGCTGGAATGTCCAGTATATGTTTCCTCTTTTATTTTTTGAGACTGTGGGTTGCCATGGCATTTCTAAAGCTGCACTGTGTTGCCATGGCATTTATTTTAATCGGTGTTCATTTGTTGCTGGCACGGATGGTTCTGGAACTCCCTGACAAAGGCTGGAGACCGAGGCTCCTGCTGCGCTTGTGAAATCTCTATCCAGAGGTTCGTACTGGTTAACCAGTTCAGGAACAAAATGGGGAAAGGCTTCTGACTGGAACAAGCATGATTCAGTCGTAGTTTGACTCAATGCCAAGGGATTCAGGCATTCCTTCTACAATATCTACAACTTGAGCACAAAAATAAGGTTGGGAGTGCCGCACTGACAGAGGGGCAGTACTGAGGGAGTGCCGCACTGTCAGAGGGTCAGTACTGAGGGAGTGCTGCATTATCAGAAGGGCAGTACTGAGGGAGTGGTGCACTGTCAGAGGGACAGTACTGAGGGAGTGTTGCACTGTCAGAGGGACAGTACTGAGGGAGTGTTGCACTGTCAGAGGGACAGTACTGAGAGAGTGCTGCTCTGTCAGAGGGGCAGTATTGAAGGAGTGCTGCTCTGTCAGAGGGACAGTACTGAGAGAGTGCTGCTCTGTCAGAGGGGCAGTATTGAAGGAGTGCTGCTCTGTCAGAGGGGCAGTACTGAGGGAGTGCTGCTCTGTCAGAGGGGCAGTATTGAAGGAGTGCTGCTCTGTCAGAGGGACAGTACTGAGGGAGTGCTGCACTGTCAGAGGGTCAGTACTGAGGGAGTGCTGCACTGTCAGAGGGTCAGTACTGAGGGAGTGCTGCACTGTCAGAGGGTCAGTACTGAGGGAGTGCTGCATTGTATCTTTCAGATGAGTCTTTAAGTCAAGCCGCCCTTTGCTCACTCACATGGATGTAAAAGATCCGATAGCCAGTATTTCAAAGGAGAGTAAGGGAGTTATGTAAAATGTCCTGGCCAATATTTATCCCTTAATTAACATTGCAAAAAACAGATTAGTGGGCATCATCGCACTGCAGTCTGTTATGTACAAATTGGCTGTCATATTTCTTATATTCCAATTCTAAAGGACCTGACTGGCTGCAAAGTGCTTTGAGATCTGCAGGTTGTGAAGTCTTTATTTTTTCAACAGAGAGGATTTCAGGAGGCTCCTGTTAAAAGCAGCAAAGGCAAGAGAAGCTTTAGTTGAATGACATTTCCAGTTGGGTTTTAATGCTACTGATATCTCTGCTTTCATGCAGTTTCAGAAGTTGCAGCATTGGGCTCCCCAGCACCAGTAGTTACTGTGCAATGACATCCGTCTGGGCCCGCACAATCGGTTTGTTTTGAAGGGCAATAGTGGGATCTTCCTGTGCATGCATCGGAGTATGCAGAGCCGGCAGATTGTGATATCGGTTCTAACGCTAATTTGACACAAGTTTTCATTCTCAGCTTCCACTGCTCCTGTTAACCTTTCAGATACATGCCCAGCTGGACGTGCAATCAACTGCCAAGGGACATCCCAAGGGTTTCGCCATAACCCAATGTCCGGGTGAGGCGCTTTGACTTTTGCTGCCACTGGTATTGGAAGCACTGTGCTCTGCATTATGGGAGAGGTTCACACTAATTGCAAATACAAGTTCCACAGTATCCAAAACACACTTGATACAATGTTAGACAACAGACTTGTGAGCAAATTTACAGCTCATGAAATAAAAGGGACAGTAGCATCATGGATGCAAAATTGGCTGAGTAACAGGGGACAGAGAGTGTTGTTTAAAGTTTAAGTTTATTTATTTGTGTCAGAAGTAGGCTTACATTAACACTGCAATGAAGTGACTGTGAAAATCCCCTCACCGCCACACTCCGGCGCCTCTTTGGGTACACTGAGGGAGAATTTAGCACGGCCAATGCACCTAACCAGCACGTCTTTCAGTCGTAGTGCCAATATCTGAACCCGGGCACCCGGAGGAAACCCACGTAGACACGGGGAGAACGTGCAGACTCCGCACAGACAGTGACCCAAGCTGGAAATTGAACCTGGATCCCTGGAGCTGTGAGGCAGCAGTGCTAACCACTCTGCCACTGATGCCACCCCATGTTGGTTAATGGATCTTTTTTAGTGGTGGAGGAATGTTTGTAATGGAGTTCCCCTGGGGTTAGTGTTTGGACCCATATTCTGATATGTGTTAATGTCCTGGACCTTGGTGTTCAGGGCACAATTTCAAAATTTATCAATGATACAAAACTTGGAAGCATTATGAACTGTGAGGAGGACAGTGCAGAACTTCAAAAAGACATAGATAACTTGGTAGAATGGATGGAGAGGTGGCAGGTGAAGTTCATTGCAGAGGAATGTGAACTGATTCATTTTTGTAGAAAGAATATGGAGACAATATAAAACAAAGGGCCACAATTCTAAAAGGGTTGCAGGAGCAGAGGGACCTGGATGTATATGTATATAGATTATTGAATGTGGCAGAACAGGTGGAGAGATTGGTTAATAAAGCGTACAGCATCTTGGGCTTTATTCATTGGGGCATAGAGTATACACGTTAGAAGGTTTTAGTGAATATGTGTAAGACAATAGTTTAGCCTTAGCTGGAATATTGAGTGCAATTCTGGTAGCTGCACTTTAGGAAGGATGTGAAGGCATTGGAGATAGAGCAGAAACGATTCATGAGAATGATTCCAGGGATGAGGAACTTCACTTATGAGGTTAGATTGGAGAGTTTGGGACTGTTTCCCTTGGAGAGAAGAGGGCCAAGAGGAGATTTGACAGGGATGTTCAAAATCATGAGGAGTCTGGACAAAGTAAATGGGGAGAAGCTGTTCCCGTTCAGGAAAGGATGGAGAATGAGAGGGCACAGAACTGGCAAAAGAAGCAAAAGCAACTTGAAGATTGGTGTTTAACATCTTATGCATGATGTAACCTTCATCAATAGTTGTAATGAAGAATGAATAGAGATAACTCCTATACCTTAATTGGTAAATGTTAACTACTTGTAATCAAATTTGAAACTATATCTGCTGTGTAATCCTGATTTCTGTACTCTGGCTAATTACAGACAGTGACCTGTAACTTTCCAGGATCGTTGCTATAGCTTGTATTAAAACAGCTGTTGAGAGAACTAGAACCATAGAACCATAGAAAATTACAGCTCAGAAACAGGCCCTTTGGCCCTTCTTGTCTGTGCCGAACCATTTTATTCCTAGTCCCACTGACCTGCACTTGGACCATATCCCTCCACACCCCTCTCATCCATGAACCCGTCCAAGTTTTTCTTAAATGTTAAAAGTGACCCCGCATTTACCACTTTATCTGGCAGTTCATTCCACACCCCCACCACTCTCTGCGTGAAGAAGCCCCCCCTAATATTCCCTTTAAACTTTTCTCCTTTCACCCTTAACCCATGCCCTCTGGTTTTTTTCTCCCCTAGCCTCAGCGGAAAAAGCCTGCTTGCATTCACTCTGTCTATACCCATCAAAATCTTATACACCTCTATCAAATCTCCCCTCAATCTTCTACGCTCCAGGGAATAAAGTCCCAACCTATTCAATCTCTCTCTGTAACTCAGCTTCTCAAGTCCCGGCAACATCCTTGTGAACCTTCTCTGCACTCTTTCAATCTTATTTACATCCTTCCTGTAACTAGGTGACCACAACTGTACACAATACTCCAAATTCGGCCTCACCAATGCCTTATATAACCTTACCATAACACTCTGTGACTTGGTCTGGTTACTTGAAGGGAAAAAAGTTGTAATCAATTAAAAGGCTGAACATCAAAGCCCACAGCATTCACAATTCTTAATTTCCAATTTTGCAGGCACTTCAGTTATTTTCTTATTGTCCAACACTGAGGTTGATACAACAGGAACGTTATGTGGATCAGTTGTCTACTCAACTGGATCACAATTTGGCAATGTATTTTTATTCACATCCATACCACATCATATTTCCCCAGTTTGCATTGTAACTCAAGAGTCGCATCGCTCTTGTGCTAACAAGGTTCTAACATTTCGTTAGTTTTGCTTTTTAATTCTTCAGTCAACCAATTATTTTGAGTTACCAACAAGTCCTTTCCCTGTTCAAATCATTTCCCCCGATACTTCATGGAGACTTCTGATGCTTGAAATTCATGAAGTGTTAACTGAAGTTCAACCTTTGTTTAAGTTTGTTTTTGCAATTTTATGATTTAGACAATCCAGCTCCTCCACTTCCCCCAGTTGATTCTCAATTGTTTGCACTAATTCTCTGCTTTCATAAGCAAACTCCTTTTTTATAAGTGAAAGTTGCTTTTCTACATTAATCAGGCTTTCCTTTGATTGCTTGTTATCTGTGATAAGTATCTAATTTCTGACCTCAGTAGCTTTCAAGAGTTGGTTAAGATCAACAGGATCACCTGCTTTGACAGACAAAGCTGAAAATTAAACTATGCCGACAGGCTTGCAGGCATGTTTTTTTTTAACATCAAACTAAACTGAAGTTTTAACCTTCTCTTCGCACACAAACACAGGAATACAGCTTTAAACTGATGCCTTATTCCTAATGTGCGCAATACAAATACAAATTACTTCAGCTACCTCTATTTCCTAACACTGTGGCTCACAGTTTCTACACCAGCAGATCCAGTGACGTTGTCAACATATCACAGTTTGCTATCCATTGTTGCAGCGAGACCTCACCAAGGCCAGGGGTACAAAGCAACAGGAATTAATTGTCTTGTCTTTAATTACAGCCATGCAGGACTGCCAGATTGCTGGACTGTCATAAGAGCCTGCAAACCCCTTTGCCCTTTGAACTCTGGCACACACAGCCATGGTGGCAGCGGTCTGAGCCTGCGTGGCACCAGGTTGGGCTTGCTTGACCTCAGTGTGAGACGGTGGGTGGCTTCTGCTGTTGCAGCAGTGGGAGCTGAAATATCGCCATCAGGGCTGGGTCTGCAAGTGTTCCCATGGAGTTGGCCACTGTTTCCATGTTGCAAGCTCTGTGTCAAGCTGGAGGCAGACTCCTCCATGCTCCTGACTACGGGCTCTGTGACAGTCCTGTCAACCCACCTAGCGTCTTGGTGTACATGCTCATCGGTTTTTCTCCGGACACCATCTCAGCCTTCCCCTGACTCCTCTCCAGCAGATGATTTGCCGCGTGCATGGCCTTTCCTTCCTGCAGGCCGCTCGTGCCCGCTGTCTGACCAGCTGCTGTTCCTGCTTCAATACAAGCCTCCAAAGTGCCCACAGAGCCAATATCTGAAATGGTGGCTGCAGGGGTCAGATCAAGTGACAGCTTCTTCTTCAGAGACCTGCTCCTGTTCGTGTCTTTCATCCTCAGCTACCACTGGCTGGCCTGGCTAAAGTTCTTGTGGATCTGAATGCAGAAGCGCACAAGAGGAGGGGAGGAGGAAAGGGCAATGGAGGCAGCACAGCAGCACAGTGGTTAGCGCTGCTGTCTCACAGCGCCAGGGATCCGGGTTCGATTCCGGCCTTGGGTCACTGTTCGTGCGGAGTCTGCACCTTCTCCTTGTGCCTTCGTGGGTTTCTTCCGGGTGCTCCGGTTTTCTCCCATAGTCCAAAGATGTGCGGGTTAAGTTAGGTTGATTGGCCATGCTAAATTACCCCTTAGTGTCAAGGGGATTAGCAGGGTAAATACGTTAGGTTATGGGGATAGGGCCTTGGTGAGATTGTGGTCGGTGCAGACTTGATGGGCCAAATGGCCTCATTCTGCACTGTGGAGATTCTATGAGTCAAAACAAAAAATCCACGGGCAGACCACCTGCAGCTTGTACATCGTACCAGATTGTGGGATGGTGATGCGGGGGGGGGGGGGGGGGGGGGGGCGGTGGGTGCGGGGGTGAGGGGTTGGTGCAGGGTGGGGGTGGGTGTGAAGTAGAATCTTAGAGGTGCAATGCTGTATGAACACACCGCCAATCTAAATAGCTTCAGCAATGCCATTCGTTACATCTCAGTAATGGCAACTCCAACAATACTGAGCAACATCCCCTCCAATAAAATGAGGAGATGCAGCCCTCCCTGTCCCCCTCTCCCTGGCTGCTAACTTGAGATCAAAAAGGAGATATTGGGGTTCTTGAGAAACATTAAGGTAGACAAGTCCCTGATGGGATATACCCCAGAATACTGAGAAAGGCAAGGGAGGAAATTGCTGGGGCCTTGAGAGAAATCTTTGTATCCTCACTGGCCTCAGGGGAGGTCCCAGAGAATTGAAGAATAGCCAATGTTGTTCCTTTGTTTAAGAAGGGTAGCAAGAATAATTCGGGTAATTACAGGCTGGTGAGCCTTACATCAGTGGTAGGGAAATTATCGGAGAGGATTCTTCGAGACAGGATTTATTCCCACTTGAAAATAAGTGGAGATATTAGTGAGAGGCAACATGGTTTTGTGAAGGGGAGATCATAAGTCACGAACTTGATCAAGTTTTTCAAGGAAGTGACGAAGATGATTGATGAGGGTAGGGCAGTGGATGTTGTCTACATCGACTTCAGTAAGGCCTTTGACAAGATCCCTCATGGTAGACTGGTGCAGAAGGTGAAGTCGCATGGGGTCAGAGGTGAGCTGGCAAGGTAGATACAAAACTGGCTCGGTCAAAGAAGACAGAGGGTAGCAGTGGAAGGGTGCGTTTCTGAATGGAGGGCTGTGACAAGTGGTGTTCCTCAGGGATCAGTGCTGGGACCTTTGCTATTTGTAATAGATATAAATGATTTGGAGGAAAATGTAACTGGATTGATTAGTAAGTTTGTGGACGACACAAAGCTTGGTGGATTTGCGGATAGTGATGAGGACCATCAGAGGATACACTAGGATATAAATCAGTTGGAGACTTGGGCAGAGAGATGGCAGATGGAGTTTAATCCAGACAAATGTGATGTAATGCATTTTGGAAGGTCTAATGCAGATAGGAAATATATAGTAAATGGCAGAACCCTTAAGAGTATTGATAGGCAGAGGGATCTGGGTATACAGGTACACAGGTCACTGAAAGTGGCAATGCAAGTGGAGAAGGTAGTCAAGAAGGCATACGGCATGCTTGCCTTCATCGGCCGGGGTATTGAGTTTAAAAATTGGCAAGGCATGTTGCAGCTTTATAGAACCATAGTTAGGCCGCACTTGGAATATAGTGTTCAATTCTGGTCGCCACACTACCAGAAGGATGTGGAGGCTTTGGAGAGGGTACAGAAAAGATTTACCAAGATGTTGCCTGGTATGGAGGGCATTAGCTATGAGGAGAGGTTGGAGAAGCTTGGTTTGTTCTCACTGGAGCAACGGAGGTTGAGGGGAGACCTGATAGAAGTCTACAAGATTATGAGAGGCATGGACAGAGTGGATAGTCAGAAGCTTTTCCCCAGGGTGGAAGAGTCAATTACTAGGGGGCATAGGTTTAAGGTGTGAGGGACAACGTTTAAAGGAGACGTACAAGGCAGATTTTTTACACAGAGAGTAGTGGGTGCCTGGAACTCGTTGCCGGGGGAGGTAGTGGAAGCGGATACGGTAGTGACTTTTAAGGGACGTCTTGACAAGTACGTGAATAGGATGGGAATAGAGGGATATGGTCCCCGGAAGGGTAGGGGGTTTTAGTTAAGTTGGGCAGCATAGTTGGTGCAGCCTCGGAGGGCCGAACGGCCTGTTCCTGTGCTGTAATTTTCTTTGTTCTTCTTTGTCCTGCAAAGAGAGAGGTGTAAGAGTGTCAGTCTCTGAGTGTCACCCAGTGTGTTGAGATGATTTGTCTGCCATTGCTGAGTATCATGTGCAAAGCTGCAAGGTTTGGGTGTGAGTCATGCAGCAGTGCTAAGTGTGCGAGAGTGAGCGGGGAGCCCATGAATGTTAGACTTGAGTGCTGAATGCTGGAGGTTGCTGATGGTGAGTGATGAACCTATGGTGCAGTGAGGTGTTTGTATATCACTAGGATCTAGAATTTGATGACACACTCACTGATCCTGACCACTTGCCAATGAATATCTTCCAGCACCTCCATCCATGTCCTCACCGCCAATCTCCAAGGAAAGCTGATTCTGCTGCCAATAACGTGTTTGTTCCGGAGGTCCTCCTGGCCCCTGCAGATAGAACACTTTCTTTATTTCAGCGTCAGGTACACTGAGGGAGAATTTAGCATGGCCAATGCACCTAACCAGCGCGTCTTTTGGACTGTGGGAGGAAACTGGAGCACCCGGAGGAAACCCACGCAGACACAGGGAGAACATGTAGCCTCTGCACACACAGTGATCCAAGCTGGGAATCGAACCTGGGTCCCTGGTGCTATGAGGCAGCAGTGCTAACCACTGTGCCACCGTGCTGCCCCCTTCTCTTGTCCTTTGACTTTCCTGGACCAAGGCCTTCAATACTGCATTGGAGAAGACAGCAACTCTCCCTCTCTGCCCTGTTACTCGAGTTTGTTTCAGGCAGTTCAAAGAGCTACAGCTGCTAGAATGCATCTCACTTCCAATAGATACATGCTGACTGTAAGAATTGCAGGCTTGATTTATGTGGTGCCAGCCTCACATGAACCTAGGCCCTCTTCTGAGCTTGGCTACACATGGCTAACATGGACATAAGCAGTTTGAGTGCTGCCTGTATTGCTTTCAATGGGCTAATCACAGATTGAGATCCCTGTGTCTGTGAATGGGCTTTATTGAATTATTAGCCATAGAATCTTACAACATGGCGGGAGGCCATTTGGCCTATTGTGACCATACTGGCTCTTTGCAAGAGCCATCTATTTATCTAGTTAGCTGCTCCTTCTCCATAGCCTCACTGCATTTGCATGTTTTCGACAGTTCCATGTGTCCCATGCCCCACCCTACAACAGTTCCTAATTCGCATGTTTGCGTGCTTGCCCAGCTATCCATGGACCTCATTCTAGGCCACCTCAGATCTCACTGCAAATTATTTTCAATGTTGAATTATAGAAGCTCAGAGCCTCAGCTGAAATTTAATTAACTGGTGTGGGGGTGGAGGTTAGCTTCTCCCGAGAGATGCTGGAAGTTGGTAATGGGTCAATATTGAGTAAAGCTCAAGCAACGCAGAACCAGCAAAATCCCAATAATTTGTCAGTCTTCTTATGAACTGCACTTACAGGAAAGAGAAAACTGCACTCACAGGAAAGGACAGCTTGCTTTTTTTCTCGACATCCCTGGGTTTGCCAGTTAACGTTAAAGAACTCTCCAATCTTTTAATTGTTAAGGGAGAGCGATGATTGTGAGGGCAGTCACTCTGATGCATTCTCCTGATCTTTCCACTGGTTCAGATCATAGATGCATTGGTAGGCAATCCTGAACTTGCCAAAGCAAATAAACAGCATTGGCACCAAGCTGGCAACAAGGCAGAAAGCAGAGAGCGAGAGTACAGGGTAACTATTCAGAATCATAGAACCCCGACAGTGCAGAAGGAGGCCATTCAGCCCATCAAGTCTGCACCGACCACAATCCTACCCAGGTCCTATTCCCGTAACCCCACACATTTACCCTGCTCATCCCCTGACACTGAGGGACAATTTAGTATGGCTAATCAACCTAACTCGCACATCTTTGGACTGTGGGAGGAAACCGGAGCACCCGGAGGAAACCCACACAGACACGGGGAAAATGTACAAACTCCACACAGACGGTGATGCGAGGCTGGAATTGAACCCGGGTCCCTGGCGCTGTGAGGCAGCATGGGGACAAGCTGGAAGTGGCGGTGGGAGGTGCAGGGGGCGGGGGGGGGGGGGGGGAGGGGGCGTGTGGGAGGTGGGGGGGGGGCAGAGGGAGTCAGTAACAGTGCTTGGACCACCGCTTTCATTTAAATCAATGATATGGACACTGGAATCAGAAACACAATTTCTACAGATTCAGCCAAAATGCGCTAGCGGGTTGTGGG
Organism: Mustelus asterias; assembly: GCF_964213995.1. NCBI lineage: Eukaryota > Metazoa > Chordata > Chondrichthyes > Carcharhiniformes > Triakidae > Mustelus > Mustelus asterias. The sequence goes on along the minus strand of NC_135816.1, from coordinate 14,641,277 downwards.
AAGGTGGTGCTGGGGTGGATGGGGTGGGTAGGGTGGGGAGGTGGGGGTTGGGTGAGCTGGGTGGGCTGGGTGGGATGGGGGGGTGGATGGGGTGGGTGGGGTGGGTGGGATGGTTGGGGTGGGTGGGGTGGGTGGGGTGGTTGGAGTGGGTGGGGTGGGTGAGATAGTTGGGGTGGGTGAGGTGGGTGGGATGGTTGGAGTGGGTGGGATGGTTGGGGTGGGTGAGGTGGGTGCAGTGGGTGGGATGGTTGCGGTGGGTGGGGTGGACGGGATGGGTGGGATGGTTGGGGTGGTGGGGTGGGTGGGATGGTTGGGGTTGGTGGGGTGGGTGGGGTGGGTGGGGTGGGTGGGATGGTTGGGGTTGGTGGGGTGGGTGGGATGGGTGGGATGGTTGCGGTGGTGGGATGGGTGGGGTGGTTGGAGTGGGTGGGGTGGGTGGGATGGATGGGGTGGTGGGGTGCGTGGGGTGGGTGGAGTGGGTGGGGTGGGTGGGGTGGGTGGATGGTTGCGGTGGTGGGGTGGGTGGGGTGGTTGGAGTGGGTGGGGTGGGTGGGATGGATGGGGTGGTGGGGTGGGTGGGGTGGGTGGAGTGGGTGGGGTGGGTGGGGTGGGTGGATGGTTGCGGTGGTGGGGTGGGTGGGGTGGTGGGGTGGGTGGGTTGGGTGGGGTACAGTTAACACAAGATGGCTGCAATGTATTACGGGAGCATATTAATAAACTTGCAGAAAGGGCAAACAATTAGCAAATGAATTTCCACAGAGATAATTGTGGGGCATTCCAGTTTGGAAGGGAAAGTATGAATGACATGAAAGTTAAGAATCGAAATGGGACAGAGGAACAAAAGGATCTGTCAGCACTGAGACACAGGTTACAGAAAGCAGCAACACCGACAATAAGGTCATAAAAAAACAGACCAGGCACTGGGGTTCAATTCTCGAGGGGTACAATTGAAAAGTAGAGAAGTCAAACTTGAACTTGGGTTAGAATCGCAGAGTCATTCCATCCGTAACACCCGTGCAGATAAATGAACTGGCAACCAGCCTAGCCTCACTTTACATTTCTTGGTGTGTAGTTTACAGCATTTTATATGTATATCCCACGGCGACACAGTGCTTAGCACTGCTGCCTCACAGCGCCAAGGACCTGGGTTTGATTCCCGGATTGGGTCACTGTCTGTGCGGAGTCTGCACATTCTCCCCGTGTCTGCGTGGGTTTCCTCCGGGTGCTCCGGTTTCCTCCCACAGTCTGAAAGACGCGCTGATTAGGTGCATTGGCCATGCTAAATTCTCCCTCAGTGTACCCGAACAGGTGCCGGAGTGTGGCGACTGGGGAATTTTCACAGTAACTTCATTGCGGTGTTAATGTGAGCCTACTTGTCACACTAATGAATAAACTTAAAGCTTTTAAATGCAATGAGAGTTTCTGCTTTTGCCATCCTTCCAGACGGTGAATTCCAGACCTGACCACCCTCTGGGTGAAAACATTACTCCTCAAGTCCTCTTTATTCTTTCAGCCAATCACTTCAAATCTAAACTCCTTGGTTATTGAATTCTCTGCTAAGGGAAAATCGGTCCTTCCAACTCACTCTGTTTAGCCCTTTGTGATTTTATATAGCTCAAAAAACTCTCCCTTCAGCCTCCTCTGTTACAAACAAAATCACCCCAGTTAATCCATACTCTCTTCATGGTTTAAATTCTTCCGTCTTGGCAACATCCTTATAGAATTCGGCACGTTCTCTGTGTGAGAACATCCATCCTTTCTTTAATTCACTATTCATTCAAGGGATATGGGTTAGGACAGCATTTGTTGCCCATCCCTAGTTGCCCTTGACAAGGAGGTGGTGAGCTGCCTTCTTCAGCTGCTGCAGTCCATAAGGAGTAGACACATCCACAGTGCTGTGAGGGAGGGAGCTCCAGGATTTTGCCTCAGTGACTGATTAAAGTTTATTTATTAGTGTCACAAGTAGGCTTACATTAACACTGCAATGAAGTTACTGTGAAAATCCCCAAGTCGCCACACTCCGCCACCTGTTCGGGTACACTGAGGGAGAATTTAGCATGGCCAATGCACCTAACCTTTGCATCTTTTGGACTGTGGGAGGAAACTGGAGCACCCGGAGGAAACCCACGCAGATACGGTGTGGGGGGGCGGGGGGGACGTGCAAACTCCACACAGACAGTGACCCAAACCAGGAATTGAACCTGTGTCCCTGGCTCTCTGAGGCAGCAGTGCTAACCACTGTGCTACCATGCCGCACCAGTAAAGGAATAGCGGCATATTTCAAGTCAGAATGGTGTGTGACTTGGAAGGGAACCTCTAGGTGGTGGTGTTTCTACTGCCCTTGTTCTTGTAGACAAGTCAAGGTTGCGGGTTTTAAAGGTGCTGTCTAAGGAGCCTTAGTGAGTTCCTATAGTGTAGGTGGTACACACTGCTGCCACTGGGCGTCTGTGCTGGAGGGAGTTAATGTTTGTGGAAGGGGTGCCTATCAAATGGGCTGCTTTGTCCTGAATGGTGTTGAGCTTCTTGTGTGTTGTTGGAGCTGCACCCCCCCAGACAAGTGGGGGGAGTATTCCATCACACTCCATGCCTTGTAGATGGTGGACAGGCTTTGGGCAGTCAGGAGGTGAGTTACTCACTACAGGATCCCTAACCTCTGACCTGCTCTTGTATCCACAGCATTTATATGGCTCATCCTGTTCAGTTTCTGGTCAATGGTAACCCCCAGGATGGTGATAGTGTCGAGTAAATAGGGAGAAGTTGTTTCCAACAGAAGGTTAGTGAGTAATAAGAGGGGTTTACTGGACAGAAAAAGCGGAGGTAACACGAGAATCTTTTTTTTTACACAGCAAGCTGTCACAATCTGCAATCCACTTCCTGAAAGGGTGTGGGAAGCAGGTTCAAAAATAACACTCAAAAGGGAATGAGTAAATACCTGACGGGAACAATTTGAAGGATTTTTGGAAAATAAAGTGGAAGTAGGGGTGGCTTGGATAACTCTGCCAGCTACCACATACTGATGAACCAAATTGCCTCTTTCTTGGCTATAAAAATCTACGGTTAAGGAGCAGCTCCAAAGTCAGGCTGAGCCAGGGAGAGAGAGAGAGAGACAATACCTCATGCCTTGCTCTATCACTTTCTGTGCTGTGACCCACACATTAGGATAGCACGGTGGTACAATGGTTAGCACTGCTGCCTCACAGCGCCAGCGACCTGGGTTCGATTCCAAGCTTGAGTTACAGTGTGGAGTTTGCACGTTCTCCCCGTGTCTGCATGGGCTTCCTTCAGGTGCTCTGGTTTCCTCCCACAGTCCGAAAGACACGCTGGTTAGGTGCATTGGCCATGCTAAATTCCCCCTCAGTTTCCTGAACAGGCGCCGGAGTGTGGTGACTAGGGGATTTTCACAGTAACTTCATTGCAGTGTTAATGTAAGCCTACTTGTGACACTGATAAATAAACTTAACAACTGTTCTGATGGAGACTCCCAGTGGAAATTTCAAACTTCATTGATACACTCTGCATTCCCACATTTCGTGTTTTTCTCTTTGAGGCAGGAATGTCTCTGATTATTTTTACTGTGTTTTGGGACTTTTGTATGAGATATTTTCCTGCTTTCTGTGCTTCTCCCCACCTTTGTAAGCATTCCTTGTATCCTTTATGATCTGGAGTCTGCCATTTCCTGGCCAATGTCGCGGTGAGAGATTGGAGAAACATTCCTTACCCTATATCCCTATTGGGTTATAATGTGCAGGCAAGTAATCCTCCTCTGTGAAATGTGGACTGAGTACATATTCCATCAATTCTCAGGCTGTAAACCCATAGATTTAATGGTGAAAGGTATGTTAAAAGAAATGAGAAGCTGATAATTGAATAATTGAATAGTATACCTTTAAAATGGTGAGTAAGGCACTTCACTATCCTCCCCAATTTGGTTGCCTGGTCTCGAGGGTGTTGGCTCGGAGGAGAGGTTGAATAAACTAGGATTGTTTTCACTGGAAAGACGGAGGCTGAGGGGAGACCTGATAAAAGTCTACAAAATTCTGAGAGGTACAGAGAGGGTGGATAGTTGGGGGCTTTTTCCAACAGTGGAATTGTTAATTACAAGGGGGCACAGGTGAGAGGGGGGAAGTTTAAGGGAGATGTGCGGGGGGGGGAAGCTTTTTACACAGAGAGTGATGGGTACCTTGAACGCGCTGCCTAAGGAAGTGGGCACAATAGCAACATTTAAGAGGCACCTTTATGGGTACATGAATAGGGAGGGAATCGAGGGATATGGACCAAGTAAGGACAGGACGTTTTTTGTTTAGTTTAGTTAGAACATGGTGATCGGCACAGGCTTGGAGGCCTGTAAGGCCTGTTCCTGTGCTGCACTGGGTGCGATTGTGGTCAGTGCAGACTAGATGGGTCAAATAGCCTCCTTCTGCACTGTAGGGATTCTACGATTCTATGGTACTTTTCTTTGTTCTTTGTTCTCTTTGTCCTTTCAAATATTCTTTTTAACCAAATCAGCGCGAGAATGCTATTACCCTGAAACTTGTGAACTAGGGCCCCCTTTTGAAGTTACACTCAGGCAAACAGGTGGCAGCGAACTGCAACTCTCACGATCAATAGGCTATCAATTACCTGGAATGTTTGTGCATCCAAATCCGATTACCATTCTCCGTAAGCTGCGGAGGCACCTCGTAGTCTAAATGCTTGTGACCCAATTATCAATCCAAATAAATCAACTGGAACAGGACATGAGCAGCAAGGCTTCTGTGGATCAGTCTATTAATAGTCATCCTTTTGCATGCTTGACTCGATATAGATTAATTCAATCATTTCTCCACAAATCTTACCCTTGCAAACCACTTTTTAAAATCCTCCACACTGCCGTTTCCAGTAATAAAAAATACACGTTAAAAATTCAAACGGACACATGGTATTGCATCATGCTGAGTTTATCTGGGTGGCATGGTGTCACAGTGGTTGGTACTGCTGCCTCCCAGCGCCAGGGACCCGGGTTCAACTCCCAGCTTGGGGCGCTGTCTGTGTGGAGTATGCACATTCTCCCCGTGTCTGCGTGGGTTTCTTCTGGGTGCTCCGGTTTCCTCCCACACTCCAAAGATGTGTGGGTTAGATGCATTGGCCATGCTCAATTGCCCCTTAGTGTCCCGGGATGCCGAGGTTAGAGGGATTAGCAGGGTAAATATGTGGGGTTACGGAGATAAGGCCCAGGTGGGATTTTTTTCAGTGCAGACTCAATGGGTCGAATGGCCTTCTTCTGCACTGTCGGATTCTATGATCTCTTGTTGCTGTTGCTGTTTCTCCATGGATTCAATACTTCCTCTCGTGGAGATTAATGGTGAAAGTTTGAAGATACTGTTCTGATGAAACTGGGTGAATTTTAAGGGGTGCATATTCCTCACCATCCCTCACCCCTGTTGAAACATCAGTGGCACCTTGCTGATTGTAAAGCGGGCTGACCCGTGGCGATAGTAGACTGGAGGTGGCTGGAACAAGGCGAGAGTGGGACTTACACCTCCCCAGGGACAGGAAGTGCTATCCCCTTGAGCTGCTGGCCAATCAGAATGGCTGGCAGTTCCAGCAAATCCAGAAGCAAGTATTGGCCATTGGAACTTCACAGAGTCTAGAGAGGACAAGACAATGGATGCCAGATTATCGAGGGCAATGGAGGGTGGGGGTGGGAGAGGAAGGTTTGGGGGAGGTCAGTCTTTGGCGGCTGAAGGTAGGAGACACAAAGCGGGCGCCACTTTGGTTCTTGGATGGGGGGGGAGATAAATTGTCACCTTTCTCCCCAGACTTTAGCTTGAGCTGTTAAAATTGCATGCTGCCATCCTGTCTTTGACCCTCCACAATGACAGAGGTCCTTCACTGGTCTTTAATTGGCAACTTGAGGGCTTCAATAGGTCCAAGGGCAGGTGGCCTGGCTGATGCCTTACCTTCAGCCTGTAATATTTGGGACAATCGGGGTTGGGTGGGAAGGCAATAGGCTGGTCACCTGCTCTCACAAGAATCACACAATTGTAACGGTGCAGAAAGAGGCCATTTGGCACATTGTGTCTGCACCAGTTCTCCAATGAGCATTATGACTTAGTGCCATTCCCCTGCCTTTCCCCGTACCCCTACACATTGTTTCTATTCAAATAGTCACCCAATGCCCCCTTGAATGCCTTGATTGAACCTGCCTCCACCTCATTTTCAGGCAGTGCATTCCAGACCCCAACCACTCGCTGTGTGATAAAGTTTTTTCTCACATCACACTTGCTTCTTTTGCAAATCACTTTAAATCTGTGCCTCTTGTTTGTAATCCTTTTACGAGTGGGAACAGTTTAACCCTGTCTACTCTGTCCAAACCCCTCATGATTTTGAACATTTCTATCAAATCTCCTTTCAGCATTCTTCTGTCCAAGAAGAACAGTCCCAACCTCTCCAATTTATCCTCATAACTGAAGTTTCTCATCCCTGGAACCATATTTTTTCTTCTGCTCTCTCTCCAATCTGTTCACATCCTTCCTACGGTGTGGCGCCAAGAACTGCCCACAATATTCCAGCTAAGATCTAACTAGTGTCTTGTATAAGTTCAGCATAACCTCATGATCTTATACTCGATTCCCCTATTAATAAAGCTCTCCCTGCCTTCAAATACATTGATGGGGGCTGGGTGGTGGGGGGCAGCGGAGGGGGAGGGGGTGCTGCAGAATTGTATAATACCCCCGAGCATGTGCGACTGACATGGTGCAACATGGGCAATTAATAATGAAACATTCACCCCCACCGCCATGGCGAAGCAGACATGTTGGCATTGGCACATGTGTGAGTGAGTACTGACATGATAAAACACACGCAATTAACTCATGCAGAGAAAGATGCACATGTGATTGATGTGGTGATGTACTCACAATGTAACAATACAGTGATACATGTGGTGTGGCGTAGCGGTCATGTCACAGAGACGCCAAGCTAATGGTCTAAACCTGGTTCAAATCCCACCACGGCAGCTGGTAGGATTTAAATTCAATGAATTGAAAACATAATGTGGAATTGCAAGCTTGTCTGAAAAATGGTCGCCATTAAAAGGACATCAATTGCTCGCGAGTGATTCAGTTGAATTTTGAATTTGGTTTTTGGACCAAGCAAGGAATAGATTCGGGTTTCCCTGGTCCACTCTGAGCACTGGCTTTGTAACTTCAGGGACTGAGTAAAAAACAAAATAACTAGATTGATTCCAGAGATAAGGGGTTTTGTCATATGAAGAGAGATTGAACAGTTTAGGCCTATACTCTCTGGAATTTAGAAGAATGAGGGGAGATCAAATTGAGGTATACAAGATGATAAAAGGTATGGATAAAGTAGACGTGGAGCGGATGCTTCCTCTTGTGGGACATTCTAGGTCAAGAGGTCATAGTCTTAGGATAAGGAATTGAAAATTTATAATAGAGTTGAGGAGAAACTACTTCTCCCAAAGGGTTGTGAATCTGTGGAATTCGCTACCCCAAAGAGCAGTGGATGCTGGGGCAGTGAGTAAATTTAAGGAGGAGTTAGACAGATTTTTATTTGGTAATGGGTTGAAGGGCTATGGGGAGAAGGCAGGAAAATGGGGATGAGGAGCGTATCAGCCATGATCGAATGGCGAAGTGGACTTGATGGGCCGAATGGCCTGATTCCACTCCAATATCTTATGAACTTACGCTGACCCACATCCCAAGAATGAAAAAAGAAAAAAATAATCCACTCACACAGTAAAACGCGTTCAAAGTTCTGTGAAAGGTTCATATAGTCTCGAAACGGTAACTCTATTTTGTTTCTTCACAGATGCTGCCAGATCTGCTGAGTTTATCCAGCATTTTCCGTTTTTATTTCAATTTACAGCAGGGTTATATTCCCATGTTCCTGATTATGGTGAAAGATATGAAGTTCAGGGAACATTGAAAAGCTTGTCAGCCACTGAGGTGAACTGGGTGGAATTGCACCGTCTTAGAAATTATCCATACAACTAGTTCACTGCCATGGCGAAAGATGCTCAAGCGACTGGCACAGTGGAGGAGTTCACCACCTCGACAGACTTGGCTCTAACCTGGGTATGTTGGTACAGATGGTGATTACTGTCTGCAGTCACGAGTTCTCCCAGTCCTTGGAGAGAAAATAAATACTCTTTTAGAGGAATGTGCTGGCAAGGAACAGTTACAAGGAACAGTGCTGAGACCCATTAAACTGTAGTCACCATAATTTACTCATTAGCAGCAAATAAGCAAACACTTGTTTTTAAATATTTTATAACAAGAATTTGCAAAGTGTAATTATTATCCCACATTAATGATAGATACAAACACTAAGTCCCCTGGATGATGCCCTCAGTCCTGTATTCTGCTTGGATCCAATTTGGCAAATCTCTACTGTGGGATCATCCATCTGAATTACAGCCGTGTTTTATTAAGTAATAGGTTAAGGAAGAAACATCCGCAAAGGAAAAGGGAGGACTATACTTAATCTTATTCCTCCTTCGGTTAAGGGAAGTGATAACTACCTGGTGCACAGTGGCACAGTGGTTAGCACTGCTGCCTCTGAGCGCCAGGGACACAGGTTTGATTCCCGACTTGGTCACTGTCTGTGTGGAGTCTGCACGTTCTCCCCCCTGTCTGTGTGGGTTTCCTCAGGGTGCTCCGGTTTACTCCCACAGTGCGAAAGATGTGCTGGTTAGGTGTATTGGCCGTGCTAAATCCTCCCTCAGTGTACCCGAACAGGTGCCGGAGTGTGGCGACTAGGGGATTTTCACAGTAATTTCATTGCAGTGTTAATGTAAGCCTACTTGTAACTAATAGATAAACTTTACAATTTAGCCTGGCCAAACTAGGTGGAGTGTGGGAGGAAACCGGAGCACCCGGATGAAAACCTGCAGACATGGGGTGAATTAATGGGAGATTTTCCTTAAGATTGACCTTTTACAAGATTTCACCACTCCCGAGTAGCTCTCTTCCACCTCCATATTAGTCAGCTTTAATTAAATTACAACTTAAACTAAAACCTCTGTACTCTAACAATTAAGCAATGAAAGTGAGGCCAGAGGCAGCCTGGAAAGAGCTCCATGGACAGGTGGATCAACATGAGATACTTGTAAATGTACTGAAGCTTTGGGGAAGGACCAGAGGAGTGGGACTAACCAGATAGATCTTTCAAAGTTGCCACATTTACCTTGGGGCAAAATGGCCTCCTTCTCTACTCTGTCATTTTGTGATTCTAAAGTTCTTGACTTTTAGTCACCAGCATTAATGTTTCCTTTTCTGACTTGAGGTCAATTATTTTCTGATAATCATTCCTCTGAATGGGATGTTTTTCAATGCTGAAGGCGCTGGATTAATACAGGTGTTTATTTCCCCTATTTGGGGGAGAGATACTCTCCAAACTTCTCTCTAATTTGTTGAGATGCCATAGATTCTATCTTGAATCCTCAGACTGTGATTCTACCTTGCCACTTGTAACAATCCTGTTCTGTGGACTAGCCACAGATCAATGGATTCAATGCCACTGCATTTTAAAACAGGGAGACACAATGCAAATAAATACAGGTAAGAGTTTGTATTCTCCCGCTGGACTCTATACATCGGATCTACTTATATTTTTTAGAAGATATTGGATATATCCGGGTTCAAAACCATTCAGGAGGTCTAGGTTTTAATGTGAATCTTCAAATAATCAGTAAACACGAGAGTATTTTCAAATGCTATAACCCCATTCTTAGGCAACTATGGTGAGCAGTAAATGCTGGCCTCCTCAGCTTCATCCTCTTGTTTCCGGGGATGGTGGGACTGATGTATGAGGAGAGATTGACTAGGTTAGGACTGATTTCTCTGGAGTTCCGATGAATGAGGGAGGATCTCATAGAGACTTATAAAATTCTAACAGGACTAGACAGGATAGGTGCAGGGAGGATATCCCCGATGGTGGGGGAGTCCAGAACCAGGAGTCGCAGTCTGAGGATTCAGGGTAGACCATTTAGGACGGAGATGAGGAGACATTTCTTCACCCAAAGAGTTGTAAACCTGTGGAATTCATTACCACAGGAAGTAGTTGATGCCAAAACATGTCGAGAAGGCTAGAATACAAGAACAGGGATGTACTTCTGAGGCTGTATAAGGCCCTGGTCAGATCCCATTTGGAGTATTGTGAGCAGTTTTGGGCCCCATATCTAAGGAAGGATGTGCTGGCCTTGGAAAGGGTCCAGAGAAGGTTCACAAGAATGATCCCTGGAATGAAGAGCATGTCGTATGAGGAACAGTTGAGGACTCTGGGTCTGTACTCGTTGGTGTTTAGAAGGATGAGGGGGGATCTTATTGAAACTTACGGGACACTGCGAGGCCTAGATAGAGTGGACGTGGAGAGGATGTTTCCACTGGTAGGAAAAACTAGAACCAGAGGGCACAACCTCAGGCCAAAGGGACGATGCTTTAAAACAGAGATGAGAAGGAATTTCTTCAGCCAGAGAGTGGTGAATCTGTGGAACTCTTTGCCGCAGAAGGCTGTGGAGGCCAGGTCATTGAGTGTCTTTAAGACAGAGATAGATAGGTTCTTGATTAATAAGGAGATCAGGGGTTATAAGGAAAAGGAGGAGAATGGGAATGAGAAAAATATCAGCCATGATTGAATGGCGGAGCAGACTCAATGGGCCGAGTGGCCTAATTCTGTTCCTGTATCTTGTGGTCTTATGGTCTTATTGAATATATTCAAGAGGCGACTAGATGTAGCACTTAGGGCGAATGGGATCAAAGCTCATGGGGAGAAAGCAGGATTAAGCTATTGAGTTGGACAATCAGCCGTGATTGTGATGAATGGCGGAGTAGGCTCAAGGGCTGAATGGCCTCCTCCCACTCCTAATTTCTATGTTTCTATGTTTGGGAATAAATTAAAAAAGCAACTTCACATGGGCTGAGTTGGATCCCTTGAACAGAAACGAAATTGATGGTTTGATGCAGGCCTGTGTTATCTACTCACTCCCAATAATCCAGTGGCACCAGGCACGGACACAATGGCCCCAACAGCCTCCTCCTGTGCTATATTGGTTCTATTATATCACCAATATGAGGGGGTGACTTCCCTCAGAGGAATCTGTGTGCTGGGTAGTTCAGTTGTACAGAGAGTCACTGTCATCATTGGCAAATAGAGGGAAGAACATTGGTTTCCATGACAACCCTATAAGTAATTTGCATCATGTTTGCTCTGAGAACTCAGAAAATTCCAATGTCAGTTCAAAAACATTGGTTTTTGTGAAAATGAACATAGGATGTGATGCCAGTGAAAAGATTTAATCCTGCCATCAACATGACCAAGATCTTCCTCTGGGCGGAATGTCTAAAGGTGCGAGATAAAGGCAGATGTTTGAACAATCCCCATGCACAACCACTCTCCTCCATCTGGCTGAACTGGTTCTCTCACTCAACAATTTCTCCTTTAACTCACCTCACTTCCTCCAAATAAAAGGTGTGGCTATTTCCCAGTTGAGGCTGTCCTCATGCGTGTGGAACTTGGCTATCAGTTTCTGCTCTGCAGCCAACTGCTAGCCAACCAGGATCTTGGGTTCATGTCACACTATGTGTAACCCCCACCATTTTGTCTGGGCTTGCAAAATCCTACTAACTGTCCTGACTTGAGACAATTCACATCTCTTTAACCTGTGATTATCCCTCTCGCCACTTGCACTGTCTGTACCTGTAAAGTCTGATTACCTGTAAAGACTCGCATTCCAACCATTATCTTGCAATTGCGTCTCTGTCTGTATTTGTGAACACAGTAAGAAGTCTCACAACACCAGGTTCAAGTCCAACAGGTTTATTTGGTAGCAAATACCATAAGCTTTCGGAGCAATGCTTCTTCGTCAGATGGAGTGGTCTCTGTTCTCAAACAGGGCACAGACACAGAAATCAAATTACAGAATACTGATTAGAATGCAAATCTCTACAGCCAGCCAGGTCTTAAATGTACAGACAATGTGGGCGGAGGGAGCATTCAACACAGGTTAAAGAGATGTGTATTGTCTCCAGACAGTACAGCTTGTGAAATTGTGCAAGTCCAGGAGGCAAGCTGTGGGGGTTACTGATAATGTGACATAAATCCAACATCCCGGTTTAGACCGTCCTCATGTGTGCGGAACTTGGCTATCAGTTTCTGCTCAATGACTCTGCGCTGTCGTGTGTCGTGAAGGCCGCCTTGGAGAACGCTTACCTGAAGATCCAAGGCTGAATGCCCGTGACTGCTGAAGTGCTCCCCCACAGGAAGAGAACAGTCTTGCCTGGTGATTGTCGAGCGGTGTTCATTCATCCGTTGTCGTAGCGTCTGCATGGTTTCCCCAATGTACCATGCCTCGGGACATCCTTTCTTGCAGCGTATCAGGTAGACAACGTTGGCCGAGTTGCAAGAGTAGGTACCGTGTACCTGGTAGATGGTGTTCTCACGTGAGATGATGGCATCCGTGTTGATGATCCGGCACAACCCTGCCACAGCAACCTCTGCAAGACGTGCCGGATCATCAACACGGATGCCATCATCTCACGTGAGAACACCACCTACCAGGTACACGGTACCTACTCTTGCAACTCGGCCAACGTTGTCTACCTGATACGCTGCAAGAAAGGATGTCCAGAGGCATGGTACATTGGGGAAACCATGCAGACGCTACGACAACGGATGAATGAACACCGCTCGACAATCACCAGGCAAGACTGTTCTCTTCCTGTGGGGGAGCACTTCAGCAGTCACGGGCATTCAGCCTTGGATCTTCAGGTAAGCGTTCTCCAAGGCGGCCTTCACGACACACGACAGCGCAGAGTCACTGAGCAGAAACTGATAGCCAAGTTCCGCACACATGAGGACGGTCTAAACCGGGATGTTGGATTTATGTCACATTATCAGTAACCCCCACAGCTTGCCTCCTGGACTTGCACAATTTCACAAGCTGTACTGTCTGCAGACAATACACATCTCTTTAACCTGTGTTGAATGCTCCCTCCACCCACATTGTCTGTACACTTAAGACCTGGCTGGCTGTAGAGATTTGCATTCTAATCAGTATTCTGTAATTTGATTTCTGTGTCTGTGCCCTGTTTGAGAACAGAGACCACTCCATCTGACGAAGGAGCATTGCTCCGAAAGCTTATGGTATTTGCTACCAAATAAACCTGTTGGACTTGAACCTGGTGTTGTGAGACTTCTTACTGTGCTTACCCCAGTCCAACGCCGGCATCTCCACATCATGTATTTGTGAACCCAACTCTCCACTCACCTGAAGAAGGAGCAGTGCTCCGAAAGCTCGTGATTCCAAATAAACCTGTTGGACTCTAACCTGGTGTTTTGAGACTTCTTACTATACATAGAGAAGGAAAGGAGAGTGTGCAGAATGTAGTGTTACAGTCATAGCTAGGGCGTGGAGAAAGATCGGCTCAATAGATGGTAGGTCCATTCAAAAATCTGATGGCAACAGGGAAGAAGTTGTTCTTGAGTCGGTTGGTACGTGTCCTCAGACTTTGTGTCTTTTTCCCGACGGAACAAGATGGAAGAGAGTATATCCAGGATGGTGTGCAGGTCTCTGCACAGAGTCTGCCCTGTTGCTCAGGAGGGAAGGGGGGAGTGCAGTAGAGCATTAGTCATTGGGGACTCCATAGTTAGGGGGACAGATAGGAGATTCTGTGGGAATGAAAGGGACTCGCGGCTGGTGTGTTGCCTCTCAGGTGCCGGGGTCCGTGATGTCTTGGATCGTGTTTTCGGGATCCTTAAGGGGGAGGGGGACCAGCCCTAAGTCGTGGTCCACATAGGCACCAAAGACACAGGTAGGGAAAGGGATGGGGATGTAAGGCAGAAATTCAGGGAGTTAGGGTGGAAGCTTAGAGCTAGAGCAAACAGAGTTGTTATCTCTGGTTTGTTACCCAGGCCACGTGCTAGCCAGGAGAGGAATAGGGAGAGAGAGCAGTTGAACACGTGGCTACAGGGATGGTCCAGGAGGGAGAGATTCAGATACCTGGATAATTGGAGGTCATTCTGGGGTAGGTGGGACCTCTACAAACGGGATGGTCCACACGTGAACCAGAGGGGTACCAATATCCTGGGGGGGGAAATTTGCTAATGCTCTTCGGGAGGGTTTAAACGAATTCAGCAGGGGATGGGAACCTGAATTGTAGCTCCAGTGTACAGGAGGTTGAGAGTAGTGAGGTCATGAATAAGGTTTCAAGGTAGCAGGAGTGTACCGGCAGGCAGGAAGGTGGTTTGAAGTGTGTCTACTTCAACGCCAGGAGCATCCAGAGTAAGGTGGGTGAACTTGCAGCATAGGTTGGTACCTGGGGCTTCAATGTTGTGGCCATTTCGGAGACATGGATAGAGCAGGGACAGGAATGGTTGTTGCAGGTTCCGGGGTTTAGATGTTTCAGTAAGATCAGGGAAGGTGGTAAAAGAGGGGGAGGTGTGGCATTGTTAGTCAAGGACAGTATTACGGTGGCAGAAAGGACGTTTGATGAGGACTCGTCTACTGAGGTAGTATGGGCTGAGGTTAGAAACAGGAAAGGAGAGGTCACCCTGTTGGGAGTTTTCTAAAGGCGTCTGAAAGTTCCAGAGATGTAGAGGAAAGGATTGCAAAGATGATTCTGGATAGGAGCGAAAGTAACAGGGTAGTTGTTATGGGGGACTTTAACTTTACAAATATTGACTGGAAAAGCTATAGTTCGAGTACTTTAGAGGGGTCAGTTTTTGTCCAATGTGTGCAGGAGGGTTTCCTGACACAGTATGTAGATAGGCCAACAAGAGGTGAGGCCACATTGGATTTGGTACTGGGTAATGAACCAGACCAGGTGTTAGATTTGGAGGTAGGTGAACACTTTGGTGATAGTGACCACAATTCGGTTACGTTTACTTTAGCGATGGAAAGGGATAGGTATATACCGCAGGGCAAGAGTTATAGCTGGGGGAAAGGAAATTATGATGTGATGAGGCGAGATTTAGGATGCATAGGTTGGGGAAGGAAACTGCAGGGGATGGGCACAATTGAAATGAGGAGCTTGTTCAAGGAACAGCTACTGTGTGTCCTTGATAAGTATGTACCTGTCAGGCAGTGAGGAAGTGGTCGAGCGAGGGAACCGTGGTTTACTAAAGAAGTCGAATTTCTTGTGAAGAGGAAGAAGGAGACTTACATAAGGAGACGTGAAGGCTCAGTTAGGGCGCTTAAGAGTTACAAGTTAGCCAGGAAGGACCTAAAGAGAGAGCTAAGAAGAGCCAGGAGGGGACATGAGAAGTCTTTGGCAGGTAGGATCAAGGAAAACCCTAAAGCTTTCTATAGGCATGTCAGGAATAAAAAAATGACTAGGGTAAGATTAGGGCCAGTCAAGGACAGTAGTGGGAAGTTGTGCGTGGAGTCCGAAGAGATAGGAGAGGCGCTAAATGAATATTTTTCGTCAGTATTCACACAGGAAAAAGACAATGTTGTTGAGGAGAATACTGAGATACAGGCTATTAGACTAGACGGGATTGAGGTTCATAAGGAGGAGGTGTTAGCAATTCTGGAAAGTGTGAAAATAGATAAGTCCCCTGGGCCGGATGGGGTTTATCCTAGGATTCTCTGGGAGGCGGGGGAGGAGATTGCAGAGTCTTTGGCTTTGATCTTTACGTCGTCATTGTCTATAGGAATAGTGCCAGAAGACTGGAGAATAGCAAATGTTGTCCCCTTGTTCAAGAAGGGAAGTAGAGACAACCCTGGTAATTATAGACCAGTGAGCCTTACTTCTGTTGTGGGCAAAGTTTTGGAAAGGATTATAAGAGATAGGATTTATAATCATCTAGAAAGGAATAATTTGATTAGTGATAGTCAACAAGGGTTTGTGAAGGGTAGGTCGTGCCTCACAAACCTTATTGAGTCCTTTGAGAAGGTGACCAAAGAGGTGGATGAGGGTAAAGCAGTTGATGTGGTGTATATGGATTTCAGAAAAGCGTTTGATAAGGTTCCCCACGGTAAGCTATTGCAGAAGATACGGAGGCATGGGATTGAGGGTGATTTAGCGGTTTGGATCAGAAATTGGCTAGCTGTAAGAAGACAGAGGGTGGTGGTTGATGGGAAATGTTCATCCTGGAGTTCAGTTACTAGTGGTGTACCGCAAGGATCTGTTTTGGGGCCACTGCTGTTTGTCATTTTTATAAATGACCTGGATGAGGGCGTAGAAGGATGGGTTAGTAAATTTGCGGATGACACTAAAGTCGGTGGAGTTGTGGACAGTGCGGAAGGATGTTGCAGGTTACAGAGGGACATAGATAAGCTGCAGAGCTGGGCTGAGAGGTGGCAAATGGAGTTTATTGTGGAAAAGTGTGAGGGTGATTCACTTTGGAAGGAGTAACAGGAATACAGAGTACTGGGCTAATGGTAAGATACTTGGTAGTGTGGATGAGCAGAGAGATCTCAGTGTCCATGTGCATAGATCCCTGAAAGTTGGCACCCAGGTTGATAAGGTTGTTAAGAAGGCGTACGGTGTGTTAGCTTTTATTGGTAGAGGGATTGAGTTTCGGAGCCATGAAGTCATGTTGCAGCTGTACAAAACTCTGGTGCAGCCGCACTTGGAGTATTGCGTACAGTTCTGGTCGCCGCATTATAGGAAGGACGTGGAAGCATTGGAAAGGGTGCAGAGGAGATTTACTAGGATGTTGCCTGGTATGGTGGGAAGGTCTTATGAGGAAAGGCTGAGGGACTTGAGGCTGTTTTCGTTAGAGAGAAGAAGGTTAAAAGGTGACTTAATAGAGGCATACAAGATGATCAGATGATTAGATAGGGTGGACAGTGAGAGCCTTTTTCCTCGGAAGGTGATGGCTAGCATGAGGCGACATCGCTTTAAATTGAGGGGTGATAGATATAGGACAGATGTCAGAGGTAGGTTCTTTACTCAGAGAGCAGTAAGGGCGTGGAATGCCCTGCCTGCAACAGTAGTGGACTCGCCAACATTCAGGGCATTTAAATGGTCATTGGATAAACATATGGATGATATTGGAATAGTGTAGGTTAGATGGGCTTTAGATTGGTTTCACAGGTCGGCACAACATTGAGGGCCGAAGGCCCTGTACTGTGCTGTAATGTTCTATGTGTGGGGTCCTTGATTATGCTGGCTGCTTTTCCAAGGCAGTGGGAAGTGTAGACGGAGTCAATGGATGGGATGCAAAAGAGATTCTGGAGAGCAAGGATTCGCTACTGAAATAGTCTAGGGCAAAACATGAGCCCAATACTCAAGACCATAGCTACCTCTGGACTGCACCCAACTAGAATCAGTCCTTTAGAAAGATAAAGATTTTCTCATTGATGCGTGATTAAATCACTCGGGAGGCTGGATCGTACTCGGGAAATAAAGGCTTTTATTAGTAACAAGAATGGAGCATGCTGCTTAACAATACAATGATGTGGAGATGCCGGCGTTGGACTGGGGTGGGCACAGTAAGAAGTCTCACAACACCAGGTTAAAGTCCAACAGGTTTAGTTGGTAGCAAATACCATCAGCTTTCTGAGCACTGCTCCTTCATCAGATGGAGTGGATATCTGCTCTCAAACAGTGCACAGACACAGAAATCAAGTTACAGAATACTAATTAGAATGCGAATCTCTAAACCCAGGTAAGCGTTCTCCAAGGCGGCCCTCACGACACACGACAGCGCAGAGTCGCTGAGCAGAAACTCAGCGGACTTGCGGGTCCTAACATAACTGAGCAATACAATCCCAGACTAAAGGATCACCAGGCAGTGCAGTGACCTTTATACTCCTACAGGTAGGCGGAGCCTACCGGAGTGTACCACAGAACAATACCAACAGGTAGAACACCCCAACCCTAACCCCAACAGTAACAACAGTAACATATGTACAAGTACCCATAGTGCTAACCATCTATGGTTCAGTACCCATAGTGGTAACCATCTATGGTTCACCACATTCACCCCTCCTTTAAAACAAAGGCCGGTGGGGCAAAAAAACAGTACGAACTGTCCATATATTCACAAGTTCAGTCGTATCGGAGGGCCGCACCATCTCTGCGACCTCCTCAACACTGGTGGTAGCGCCGGTTCTGGTGACCATGATGACCCTCTCTCCAAGGCGGTGTCCAGTGACTCCTCCAGTTCCTCACGGACGGGTGGACCACGAGGTGGCGACAATCTCCTGGACTCAGGAACGCCCCGAGGTGGCGACAATCTCCTGGACTCAGCAAGCTGTACACGGGAGTAAGAGGATTAAGTGGTGGTCCCGATACTGCCCGCGCCGTGTCAGGAGGGGAGATAAAGGGCAAGGGGTCCCTAACCAGGGGTGCGGGAGCAACGGGGGTTTCCAGGTCCCCTGCAGGCGCCAGATCTCGAATAGAGACCGTGTCCTCTCGCCCGTCAGGATATGCTACATTGGCATATTGAGGGTTGGCGTGGAGGAGATGGACCTGTTCAACCAAAGGGTCGGACTTGCGGGTCCTAACATGCCGCCGCAGAAGGACAGGTCCTGAGTATGTCAACCAAGACGGCAGTGAGGTCCCAGAGGAAGACTTCCTAGGGAAGGTGTTGTTGAACATGAACGCCACGGACCGCTGGTCCGTGAGCAGGGTGAATCGTTTTCCAGCCAAGTAATGGCGCCAATGCCGGATGGCCTCCACAATGGCCTGAGCCTCTTTTTCCACAGCGGAGTGCCGAATTTCAGGGCCTTGGAGGGTGCGAGAGAAAAAGGCGACGGGCCTGCCCGCCTGGTTAAGTGTGGCAGCCAGGGCGAAATCAGATGCATCACTTTCCACCTGGAAGGGGATGGACTCATCGACAGCGTGCATTGTGGCTTTCGCGATGTTAGCTTTTATCCCTTTTAAGCGAGCCTCTGCTGTCAGGGGAAAAGAGGTAGACTTTATGAGCGGATGGGCTTTGTCTGCATAATTGAGAACCCACTGTGCGTAATACGAAAAGAAGCCTAAGCATCTTCTCAGTGCTTTGATGCTAGTGGATAGGGGAAGTTCAAGGAGGGGACGCATACGGTCTGGATCAGGGCCAAGGACCCCGTTTTCCACCACGTATCCGAGAATTTCTAGGCGGCGCTTGCTGAATACACACTTCTCCCTGTTATAGGTCAGATTCAGGCGAGACGCAGTGCGTAAAAACTTTAGGAGGTTGGCATCGTGGTCCTGCTGGTCATGGCCGCAGATAGTGACATTGTCCAGGTACGGGAAGGTAGCCCGTAGCCCGTTTTGGTCCACCATTCGGTCCATTACACGCTGGAAGACCGAGACCCCATTCGTGACACCAAAGGGGACCCTTAAGAAGTGGTAGAGCCGACCATCCGCCTCAAAGGCCGTATATCTTCGGTCCTCTGGGCGAATGGGGAGCTGGTGATAGGCTGACTTCAAGTCGATGGTGGAGAACACCCGGTACTGCGCAATCTGGTTGACCATGTCAGATATGCGCGGGAGAGGATACGCATCCAGCTGCGTGTATCTATTAATGGTCTGACTATAGTCTATGACCATCTGGGGCTTGTCTCCAGTTTTAACCACCACGACTTGTGCTCTCCATGGGCTAGTGCTAGGTTGAATGATCCCTTCCCTGAGGAGCCGCTGAACCTCAGATCGAATAAAGATCCGATCCTCAGCGCTGTAACGCCTGCTCTTAGTTGCGATGGGCTTGCAGCCTGGCACGAGATTCTCAAATAAAGATGGCGGGGTGATTCTGAGTGTTGAGAGACTGCACGTGGAGTGCGCTGGGCAATTTGGAGGCTGCTGTTCTCCCACTGGAAGTGGAGGGAGTGGCCCATCGTACTACAGGGTCACACTCCTCAGGTGGACCATAAAGTCTAGTCCCAGGAGTATCGGAGCGCAAAGGTGCGGTAACACGAGGAGCCTGAAGTTCTCATAAACTGTGCCCCGCACCGTTAGATTTACCACGCAGCTCCCAAGAACGGTAATAGATCGGGACCTCGACGCCATAGAAATTGTCTGTCTGACAGTCTGTACTCGGAGACCGCACCGTTTCACGGTGTCAGGATGAATGAAACTCTGCGTGCTCGCGCTGTCAAACAGACAATGTATCAGGCGTCCGTTTACCTCTATGTCCATCATGGACTTGTCGAGTCTGTGAGGCTTGGCCTGGTCCAGGATGATTGACGCCACCGTTGAATCTTGAGTGCAACTGCAGGCAGCTGAGATGGTTGATGATGATGACCCCTGCTGGTCGTCTGCGGTCGGTGTCGACCAAAATGGCTGCGCCCATTGAACGCACGTGGTCGATGGCATTGAAAGTGGCGGCACTCACAAGTCGCATGTGTCTTGCGTCGTCGTCCTCAGGAATGGAGGCGCTCATGAATCGCACATGGTGGAAGACCTCGCCGAAGCTGGAGACGAGGAGACAGATCCTGGAGAGTCACACGCCACACTGCTTGGCTTCGAAGGTGGTTTAGCTCGGCATACTTTAGCAGAGTGCCCTTTCTTCCCACATGCGGAGCAAAATACCGTTCTGGCCGGACATCGCTGATGAGGGCGCTTTGCCAATCCACAGAAATAGCACCACGGGCCTCCTGGAGCCGCCGCCGCCGTCAGGTCCGAGGTTGAAAGCACGATCGCGCAGTTCCTAGGAGCCGCTGGGTAGAGTTGAGTCGGTGGCTGTACTTGCCACGATGTTCCCACGTGGTCGGTGGGGTAAGTTTCAAGACTTCTGGAGGCAGTTTCCATCGCATCAGCCAATTCCACCGTCTTAGCTAGGTCTAAGTTACCTTGCTCTAGCAGCCGCAGGTGAATATAGGATGAGCCGATTCCCGCCACGAACGCATCTTGGATCAAATCGTTAGTATACTGGGCTGCCGACACTGACTTGCAATTGCAGGCTCTGGCTAGGTGCTGAAGTTCGCGCAGGTACTGGGCCGTCGTTTCGCCGGGCTGCCGCCGTCGAGTGGCTAGTAGGTGTCGAGCATGAATCTCGTTTGGCGGTTTGTTGTACAGTTTCTTAAGTAGTTCGATGGCCCCTTTGTAGTCTTGGGCATCGCGGATTGTTGCATACACAGTGTCGCTTACCCTTGCGTGGAGGACCCGCAATCTATCGGCGTCGTTTTGAATGGCTGTTGAGGCGTCGATATAATCTTGGAAACACTTCAACCAATGGTCGAAAGTGTTCGACGCTCCAGCTGCACGCGGATCTAAGGTAAGCCGATCGGGTTTCAACATTTGCTCCATGGTTTTTTTTTCAACCAAAATCGTTACTAATAAAATTGATGTGTGATTAAATCACTCGGGAGGCTGGATCGTACTTGGGAAATAAAGGCTTTTATTCGTAACAAGAATGGAGCATACTGCTTAACAATACAATCCCAGACTAAAGGGTCACCAGGCAGTGCAGGGACCTTTATACTCCTACAGGTAGGCGGAGCCAACCGGAGTGTACCACAGAACAATACCAACAGGTAGAACACCCCAACCCCAACCCCAACAGTGACAACAGTAACATATGTACAAGTACCCATAGTGCTAACCATCTATGGTTCAGTACCCATAGTGCTAACCATCTATGGTTCAGTACCCATAGTGGTAACCAACTATGGTTCACCACACTCATGAAATGCACTTGCATTTTTATAGCCTGTTCCAGTACCTCATCCTAAAGCTCTTTGCAACCAGTATTGTTTTGAAGTCTAATCACGGATGTAATGTACGAACCATGGCAGCCAATTTGCACACAATCAACTCCATGATACAGCAGCATAGTCGTGGTTTTGGGAATATTCTGGTTCGGGGAAGTCGGTTATTTGTTTCCATAGAAAGATTTAATTCTGTGAGTTTTCTGAAATACATAAACAGCTCTGTACTGTGCCTGAGGCCATAAGACTTCTGTTTAATCCCTATTAAATCCTTTGACAGTGTTGTCTGATTATTTGGAGATGCACATCAGAACCAGCCTCTCACAATCATTGGAAACCCTTCATTTATTCTCAATCTCCCAAAGAGTATAGATAGTAGAACTGAAGGTTTTTGTCGATTATTAATATGGTTTGCTACTGGTAGCTGAACATGAATTTTTGCACAGAACGCAAGTGAGTAAATTCTGCTTTTATTTAAGAGTGGACTGCGATGACTGAAAAGCCGATTGAAGATTTTCTATCCCACGTCTCCCTTGTGAGTTCAAGATCTTGGTCGTGTTGATGGCAGGGTCAAATCTTTTCACTGGCATCACATCCTATGTTCATTTCAACAAAAAACAATGGTTTTGAGCTGACATTGGAATTTTCAGAGTCGTCAGAGCAAACATGATGCAAATTACTTATAGCGTTGTCATGGAAACCAATGTTCTTCCCTCTATTTGCCAATGATGACAGTGATTCTCTGGATAACTGAACAACCCAACACACAGATTCCTCTGAGGGAAGTCACCCTGTCATGTTGGTGCTGTTATAGAATCAGTACAGCACAGAAGGAGCCCATTTGGACCCTTGTGCCCTTATGCCTGGCGCCACTGGATTATTGGGGGCGAGTACATAACATGGACCTGCACCAAACCATCAATTTGGTTTCCATACCAAAGGTCAAACTCGGCCCGTGTGAAGTTGTTTTTTTTAAATCGATTATCCGTTATGTAGGTGTCACTGAGAAGGTTGCCAGTTATTGCCCCCACTTTGCCCTATGAATGTGATCCCATAGGGACACTTACAGCACAGGAGATCATTCAGCCTGGCATGCCCATGCCAGCTTTCCATGGAGAATTCCAGTCAGCCTTGCACTGTCCCGTAACACTGCAAGTTTATTTCCTTCAAATGCCCATCCAATTTCCCATTGAAGTTATCAATCATCTCCACTTCCATCACCCTCATGGGCAGCAAATTCCAGCTCATTACCATTTGCTGTGTAAAAAAAAAATCTCCCTCACATTCCCCCTGCATCTCAGTCCTAAAGCCTTGAACCCGTATCTTCCAGTCGATGTACCGTGTTTCATCAGGTCCACCTTATCCAAACCTGTACCAAATCTGGTGCACTTGTCATCAAATTTCCCCTCAATCACCTTCACTCCAAGGAGAACAACCCTACCTTTAATCAATCTCCACAATTACTTTGTCAAAAGCAAGCCCTGGCCAAAGTAACAGTCACGTCCCATAAATGTGAGACAGTGGCAATCTGAAGCAAGAGAAAACCCAAACTTCCTTTCCAGATCTTGATGAAGCACCATTATCTCTGAAGACCCTCACCCCATCAGCAACAAGGCTTTGAGATCAGGGCGTATGAATGACTCATCTTCACACACTTGCAATAAGTCTTTAGGTAAGAGGAAGGTGCGCTTGAATGAGTGCGGTTAATCCCACTTTTTGATATCTACATGATGCTTTCATCCTGTACAACAAATCCTTGCTCTTCATAAAACAGAAGAACATCCCAGAAACCTGCTCCAATTTTCACAAAGATATTTTAATGGTTCCCACACTACAAGATGAGTGTCCTTTTTTTCTCTTCCTTCATTGGAATGTTCTTTTATCTATTTTGTTGACACCACCATTATCGGCCTTACTTCACCTTCGCTGATCTCTGAATGCTCCATTCTGCGCATTGTCTCTGTTGAGAGAAAGGCATCGAATTTTCTTGGAACTGTTTCTGCTCCTTCATTGTAGCTTCAGATAACTTGTTTCTGCGATTCCATTCCAGTCAAGTTACGGCAGTGGGTGAAAGCAGCCCAGAAGAAATCTTTTGTGCTCACCCCCTGTTTTCCTCCCACTGAGGGTAAGGACGTTACTATGGACATTTATAAAACTCCGATCCCAGCTCAGCTGAAGCATGCTGTCCAATTCTGGGCCCCATGCTTGGGGAAGGATGCGAAGGCTTCAGAGAGGGTGCAGGAAATATTAACCAGAGTGGTTCCGGGCATGAGGGATTTCAGTTACGGGTATAGGTTGGTGATACTGGGGGGTGAATTCTTTCGAGAGGAGGAGGTTGTGAGGAAATTTGATAGAGGTGTTCAAAACCACGAAGGCCCGAGACGAGAGCAGATGGGAGAAACCGTTCTTATTGGTGAACATTTCATGAAATAGAGGACATCAATTTAAGGCGAATGGCAGAAGAACTAAAGGTGACATGAGGCAAAGTTTCTTTAATGCAGCAAGTGGTTAGGATTTGGAATAAACTGCCTGAGAGTGTGGTGGAATCAGATTCCATGGTGGTTTTCAAAAGGAATTGGATAATTAAAAGTTAAAGGTAATTTATTAGTCACAAATAGACTTACATTAACACTGCAATGAAGTTACTGTGAAAATCTCCCAGTCGCCACACTCTGGCGCCTGTTCAGGTACACTGAGCGAGAATTTAGCATGGCCAATGCACCTAACCAGCATGTCTTCGGACAGTGGGAGGAAATTGGAGCACACCCACGCAGACACGGGGAGAACGTGCAAACTCCACATGGACAGTGACCCAAGCCGGGAATCGAACCCGGTTCCCTGGCACTGTGAGGCAGCAGTGCTGACCACTGTGCCACCGTGCCATCCCAATAATTATCCAATTATCCACAGAGAAAATATTTGCAGGGCTATGGTGTAGTGTTCTAACTATGTTAGAGGTTGTGGGCTTTAACAGAAAGAAAAGAATGTGGTTTGCGCACAGATTCAAATTAACATACAACAGGTTTTATTGAAAGAGTTGTTCTCTGCACAGAGTACAAACACCTGCCTCTGAAACACTCTAATGACATCACTATCAAATCATGTGATCAGCTCTTAAAGCAACCTGCAAACCTTTTAAATGTATAACAAATGGGGAAATGGTAGGGGAGTGAGACCAGTTGACTTGCTCTTGCAGAGAGCAGGTATAGACAAAATAGGCTGAATGACTTCCTTCTGTGTTGTAAATATTCACTGATGCTATGATAAACTTCTCGCTTCCAAAGCTAAAAATTGCAGTTCCTTAATCCCTGCCATGCAATTTTTTTCTAAAATATATTTTCTGCATAAAATCTCTAAAGAACATATTCCATAGCATTTCAAATTGGACATTGCAAAAAGTTGCTAAGCAATTCGTTGTTTTTCCGCACAGCATGTTTCGCTCTGAGGTACCTCAATACAGCTGCAATTAGACATGACATTTACAATATGCATTCCATGTCAAACATGTAGCTCAAGCAGTTTTACTCAGTTTCCAGCCTCTGTGTACACTGTGGCAGGCAGGCTTCAGATGGTGACTTACCCTATTTTGCTTTGTCCCAATTGCTGCCTCTAAGTTCACCACACCATCAGGCTGACTCATTTTAAACTTTGTCCCGCCCTCCACTCTGACCCTTGGCCCTTCACCTTGTCACACCGACACAGTTCAGTGCTGGTAAGCTGGCTAACAATCATTTGACTAAGTAGAATTAGCCGTGGTTAATTCCCAAAGAGCCAACTAATGGCTCCATGCTAATTAACTGATGGATGTCTTAACCGCAGTTAGTTAATGGATGAATTCTCGAGGGTGTGTTGCTTTCTCACAATCTACAGTTATAATGTTGATCTTTTTAATGCTCACAATGAGAGAAACCCATTTCATAACTGCCTGAGGCTTGGTCAAGACAAAGAGATGAATTAACATGCAAATCAGAGGCAAACAATGTCATTATATCAGAATCCTGTCTCACACTTAATTAGAGGTGAAATTCCATTTAAATTGTTGATCTCCCCCACAGACAACGAAGCCTTTGCTGCCATGTTACATTCCAGGAGAACATTATTGCAATAACCAGTATGTGAGGGGTTGAAAAGATGGAATACTGGGGGATAGAATCTTAGAAAGAGTATTGGAACAGGAATACGCCTTGCTTTACTTTTATTTTTATTTATTATTGTCACATGTATTAGTATACAGTGAAAAGGATCATTTATTGTGCGCTATACAGACAAAGCATACCGTTCATAGAGGAGGAAAGGAGACTGTAGTATTACAGTCATAGTTAGGGTGTAGAGAAAGATCAACTTAATATGAGGTACGTCCATTCAAAGGCCTGATGGCAGCAGGGAAGAAGCTGTTTTTGTGTCGGTTAGTACGTGTCCTCTGACCTTTTTATCTTTTTCCCAATAGAAGAAGGTGGAAGAGAGAATATTCAGGATGTGTGAGGTCCTCGATTATGCTGGCTGCTTTTCCAAGGCAATGGGAAGTGTAGACAGAGTCAATGGATGGCCCTTGAACTTGCCCCACTGTTCAATGGCCTAACTCCACATGCCCACTTTTGTACCATATTCCTTGAAGATCCTTAGGGCACGCTCTTCTGTATGGCAAGGTTTCTTGCAGTGCTACCCAAAGAGTTTGGCATGGAATGCATCCCTGCCAATACCGGCTGCCCCGCAACCATTGAGGGGAGGCGGTGGCATAGTGGTATTGTCACCGGACGAGCGAGCCAGGGATCCAGGGTACTGATGGGCAGTAATTGGCCAGATAGGATTTGTCTGGCATTTTTTGGACAGGACCTGGCCGATTTCCCACATTTTTGGGCAGATGCTAGCGATGCAGTTGCACTGGAACAGCTAGGCTAGGTGTGTGACTAGTTCTGGAGCATGAGTCTGCCATACTACTGGCTGGGTGCTTTCAGGGCTCAATCATAGCCTTTGCAGAGCTGCTGAATTACAATGTTTAATATTGTATTGATATCTAATTTAATCATTTGTTCCTCCTCGCTCAAAGATCACTTTGTGCTTTCTTAGCACTCCTTCAATGCCAGAAATTCTCTTACTGATCCTGGCTTTGGTTTGATTTGATTTATTATTGTCACATGTATTAACATACAGTGAAAAGTATTGTTTCTTGCATGCTATACAGACAAAGCATACTGTTCATAGAGAAGGAAAGGAGAGGGTGCAGAATGTAGTGTTGCAGCTAGGGTATAGAGAAAGGTCAACTTAATGTGAGGTAGGTCGATTCAAAAATCTGATGGCAGCAAGGAAGAAGCTGTTCTTGAGTCGGTTAGTACGTGACCGCAGACCTTTGTATCTTTTTCCCGATGAAAGAAGATGGAAGAGAGAATGTCCAGGGTGCGTGGGGTCCTTAATTATGCTGGCTGCTTTGCTGAGGCAGCGGGAAGAGTAGACAGAGTCAACGGATGGGAGGCTGGTTTGCGTGATGGATTGGGCTACATTCACGACCTTTTGTAATTCCTTGCAGTCTTGGGCAGAGCAGGAGCCATACCAAGCTGTGATACAACCAGCACTTACATAACTTGGTCCTGTTTAAGGCAATCTCTTCCTATGAGGGAGGCTGTGTCCCTCCTATTACTAAGTAAGTAACAGGATGCATCATCTTATTTCACTCGAACACAAACTTCACCTTACACTGGAATACTATTATTAAACAGTCCACTTCACACCAGTTTTGTGCAAGGGAATGTGACTTTGGGACTTCTTGTACCCTCCTGCCGTGATAATAAGCACTGCTGAAACTGTATCGGTGATGACAATAAGTTGCAAATTCCGACATACATTTCGACAGTGGGTGCTGGAATTAGAGCTTCAGCGCTTCTACTCTCATCTTTCAGCTGCTGTTTTTCTTGCTCTCTGACAGAGTACATCTATTGATTTTCCAGCTCAATAGCATCAATTTCTATTTCCACATCCATCATGTGCACATTCGAGGGTTTCCAGATGCCTGAACTTGCTTCAGATCTGCTATCACCCCTCCAGCTGTGCATGGGTGAGACATGGAGCTTTACCACAGCCTGAGGCATTCATGCTTCCTCTGCGCCTGCATGTGTCTCGGTGGCACGGTGGTTAGCACTGCTGCCTCACAGCGCTGGGGACCCGGGTTCGATTCCCAGCTTGGGTCACTGTCTGTGCAGAGACTGCACATTCTTCCCGTGTCTGCTCTGGTTTCCTCCCACAGTCCAAAAGACGCACTGTTTGGGTGCATTGGCCATGCTAAATTCTCCCTCAGTATACCTGAACAGATGCCGGAGTGTGGCAACTCGGGGATTTTCACAGTAACTTCACAGCAGTGTTAATGTGTGCCTACTTGTGACACTAATAAATAAATAAAAACTTGTCTGGATATGACTGACTTTCCCACAGGTTTAGTAGCACTTTGAGTGGAAATAGGAGCATTTAAGTGGTATTTGTTTGGCTACCATGTAATGGTGGCATCTAAATTTCTAACTCAGAGACTAAACAAGTGACACCGACCACCCGAGAATGATTAAAACAAAGGCATGGGTTCAATAGGGTAGAGGAAAGGAATTCACTTGTGGCAACACTAGAACAACAGGCATAAATATGAGATAGTCTAAAATTCAGAGTAAAATTTCTTTCTGTGGGAGTGGTAAGACTGTGAAGCATACTTAAATATGAAGCAGTTCAGACAAATAATACTGATGAGAAGCTGGATAAAGATATGAACTAGAAATGATTCAAAAGGGCGAGGCTCTGGTTAGACCCCATTTGAAATATTGTGAGTAGTTTTGGGCCCCATGCCTAAGGAAGAATGTGCTGGCCTTGGAGGGGGTCCAGAGGAGGTTTACAAGAATGATCCCAGGAATGAAGCGTTTGTCATTTGTGGAGTGGTTGAGGAATCTGGGCCTATACTCGATGGAGTTTCGAAGGATGAGGGGGGATCTAATTGAAATTTACAGGAGACTAAGGGGCCTAGATAGGGTGGATGTGGAGAGGATGTTTTCACTAGTGGGAGAGACTTGAACTCCAGGGCACAACCTCAGAGTGAAGGTCCTTTAAAACTGAGAGGAGGAGGAATTTCTTCAACCAGAGGGTGGTGAATCTGTGGAACTCATTGCCACAGGGGGCTGTGGAGGCCAGCTCATTGAGTGTCTTTAAGAAAGAGATAGATAGGTTCTTGATCTATAAAGGGATCAAGGGTTACGGGGAGAAGGCAGGAGAATGGGGATGAGAATCATATCAGACATGATTGAATGGCGGAGCAGACTCGATGGGCTGAATGGCCTAATTCTGCTCCTATATCTTATGGTCTTATGAACAGAAGAAGGAGGAGGTTTGTGTGGAACATAAATGCCAGCATGGACCAGCTGGGCTGAATGGCCAGTTTACGTGCTCTGTGATTCTCATGTCTGACTTGCATTTACAGACAATCGAATCTTTCACTGCAGAAAAGAGTTGGGTTCAGCTGAAATTGTCCATTCCCGGAATCACCCTCGTTATTCCCCTGGAGAGTTGATACACCCAGCCAGTCATCAATTTAGCAGCCACAGCGGAGGCGGGGGGGGGGGTGAGAGGTTCGATCACTCATTGGAACAGTAACAATCTTCATCAGGTTTTGAATCGCTCTCACTTGCAAGAAATATTACCCAAACCAGTGATCGGGCGGCGATAAAAGGGCAACACCCCTCCCTCACATACGTGTTTTAGCAGTAAAGCCAATCTGAGAGTGAGCCAGACAGACTGTGCATTTTAATGTAATTCTAAAATGATTGCTCTGTTTCTCCTGGATATCCGTAAGGGAATTTCCAGCGTGCTGTTGAGCTCATTAATATCACTGTTCATAACGTTCATATTTCTTTTTGTGAACCTCATTATGCCAAATAACAATTTCACATATGCAAATGCACAAAGACATCTATTCCAGTGGCAAATATTCCTATTTCTGACCCTATTAATGGGCCTGATGTTCATCCCTGTACAGATTGTAGATGTGATATTCATTACCTCCCCTCCCCCGCCCCATCCCCCCAAGGCCCGATTCCAATGCTTTGTTTTAGCAACAGAAAAGTAATCAGCGTTTTTAAACGAAGCTGATCACATTACAGGCAGAGAGCAAGTTAGCGGAGAGTGCCGTAGGCAGGCTGTGCAATTATCCAGCTGTTCTTGGAAAGAGTTGCTGGTATAAACACACAGCCGGGTTAGTGTACGGATCTCCGCACTAACTGGGCGGCCACTGGGCTATGAATTGAGCTGCACATTGGTATTAAACGCAAATCAGGCGTCTGTTACACAAGCCACATATTTGTTGATCTGTGGGGGGAGTTCTGCAATTGTTGTGTATCCTTCAAGAACCTAGGCCATGTCATAGAATCATAGAATCATAGAAACCCTACAGTGCAGAAGGAGGCCATTCGGCCCATCGA
Organism: Mustelus asterias; assembly: GCF_964213995.1. Lineage (NCBI taxonomy): Eukaryota > Metazoa > Chordata > Chondrichthyes > Carcharhiniformes > Triakidae > Mustelus > Mustelus asterias. The sequence goes on along the minus strand of NC_135816.1, from coordinate 14,611,250 downwards.
GTCTGCACCGACCACAATCCCACCCAGGCCCTACCCGCTAATCCCTGTGGTTAACTGTCTGATGACTGGCGGATCTACTGGGTCCTGGGATAATAAGGGTGGAATCTTTTAGAATTAGCTTTGATTACATGACCACTGGGTTAATGCTTCTGAGGACTAGCCAGTCTAATTTGGAGGGAGGAGGTCATTGCAAGAAAATAGGAAGTTGATAGGGGCCATTTAATTTTGATCTTAATGTATGTCCGCTATGAAATGTCGAGACAGGCAGTGTTTAGGTGTTGACCCATCCTTAAACAATGAGATGTGTGAATTCCACAAATAGCTGTGAAGTGCCCTCACATATGTCCATATTTAATTAGGCATTCATTGGAGACTTGATATTATCCAGCCTAAATGCCAAAAATCACAAGATTTGTGGCAGACATTTTGAACATTTGGGTACAGCTTGTCAATGAATTGACTGAAAGTTGACTGCACTGGGTATGACAATATCTTGAAAGGATGGCCAAACAAGCTTTTGGAACATGAAAGGAATGTGAAACCCTTCCACAATCGTCAGCAAGATTGGATGTGGAATTCTCATGTGGGGAATGAGAATTAGCATTCCACTCAAACAGGCCAATCAAACGGAACAACATGAAGGCCATCTGGGAGTCATGAAGGTGAAATCCATCACAAGAAATTATGTTTGTTAGCCCCAGATAGATGACGTGAACTGTGCTCTAACACGTATGGATCGTGTCATGTTTTGATTTTTTTGATTTGATTTTTGATTTTATTATTGACACATGTATTAGTGTACAGTGAAAAGTATTGTTTCTTGTGCGCTATACAGACAAGGCATACCATTCATAGGGAAGGAAAGGAGAGAGTGCAGAATGTAGTGTTACAGTCATAGCTAGGGTGTAGAGAAAGATCAACTTAATAAGAGGTAGGTCCTTCAAAAGTCTGATGACAGCAGGGAAGAAGCTGTTCTTGAGTCAGTTGGTATGTGACCTCAGACTCTTGTATCCTTTTCCCGATGTAAGAAGATGGAAGAGAGAATGTCTGGGGTGCGTGGGGTCCTTGGTTATGCTGGCTGCTTTTCTGAGGCAACGGGAAGTATAGACAGAGTCAATGGACGGGAGGCTGGTTTGCGTGATGGATTATGCTACATTTCCCACCTTTTGTAGTTTTTAGCGGTCTGGAGCAGAGCAGGAGCCATACCAAGCTGTGATACAACCAGAAAGAATGCTTTTTATGGTGCACCTGTAAAGGTTGGTGAAAGTCGTAGCTGACATGCCAAATTTCCTTAGTCTTCGGGGAAGGTGGAGGCGTTGGTGGGCTTTCTTAACTATAGTGTTGGAATAAGGGGATCAGGACAGGCTGTCAGTGATCTGGACACCTGGAAACGTGAAGCTCTCGACCATTTCTACTTTGTTCCCATTGATGTAGACAGGGACATGTTCTCCACTATGCTTCCTGAAGTCGATGACAATCTCCTTCATTTTACTGACATTGAGGGAGAGATTATTGTCACCGCACCAGTTCACCAGATCCTCTATCTCATTCCTGTACTCCATTGTTTGAGATCCAACCCACTACATACAGGACAATCCTTCACAGGAATGCTTACACCCTCAGATACCTGATCTCAAACCTTGCAATCAGTTCCATGTTGATTTTTCCGCTTGAAGGTGTCTTATCCATGCTTTTTCCAAGTGGTTACCGTGAAGGGTTTGACAGCAGGACACACCATTGTTATGTTGTGTAGTCTCTTCAGTTGATATGGACTACCTCAGATTTTAATGCCTTAAAGCTATAGTCAAACCATGTTGGAAGAATTTCAGCAGCTCATGCACATAAAACATATAAATCACATACTATAGCTTCCAACAAGGCTGAATTTTACCCTCCCTGATAGGCAGGTTTGGGGAGGAGGAGACGTGCTGGATGGAGGGGGGTGGGGGGGCTGATGAATCCTAAACTCCAGTGCATGGCCATCCCACAGCCAAATCACCCATCCCTGACTTGCATGAAAATTTGTCGGTTTGTGGGGGTATTGGGTGGCCCACCAACCCTTGGGCCAATTAATGGCCACTTATATGCCTCATCCCTCCCACATTTTACCCATGCCCAGGGAAAGCCCGCGCCAAGCGGATATCCCTGCAGCTCGAGCCGTGCGGGCTGGTGTTGGGAAACCTTCTTTGCAGCTTCCCTGTGTCCATGGGAGACAATCAGCCATAGCAGCACCCCCACCCCCCCCCCACCCCCCTGCCTTTCAAACCTGTTAAATGACAGCAGGGAAATCGTTCTTCCCCTACAATGCCCTGTGAAATCCAAACCCTGGACAAGTAGACCATTTTGTTCAAACATTGAAAAAGGTGGTGTGAGCAGCTACCCTGAGACAGGGGCTCAATCTAGATGATTCTAGACAGGCTCTTGTTCGTGTAGAGATGTACTACTCATAGAGTCATAGATACATATTACTCATTCTGTTACAGGGAGTCTCCATCCATTTTGTTCATGGACAGATCCCTGCACATACACCTGCACATTTATTATTAAGAATACAAGCGGCACGGTGACACAGTGGTTAGCACTGCTGCCTCACAGCTCCAGTGTCCTGGGTTCGATTCCCAGCTTGGGTCACTGTCTGTGCGGAGTTTGCGTGTTCTCCCCATGTCTGCGTGGGTTTCCTCCGGGTGCTCCAGTTTCCTCCCACACTCCAAAGATGTGCACGTTAGGAGCATTGGCCATGCTAAATTGCCCCTTAGTGTCCCAGGATATGTAGGCTAGAGGGATTAGCCGGGTAAATATGTGGATAGGGCCCAGGTGGAATTGTTGTTGGTGCAGACCCGAATGGCCTCCTGCACTGTCGGGATTCTATGATTCTACGAGCATACAACCAAACATTAATATTTGATATAAAGAGCGGACGTTCGAACACAAAGGCGATTGAGATAAGCACAGCAGGGCTGGCAAACCAACAATGTTCTCAGGCGCTTGTTAGAAATTACATAGACAAACAGAACAGGCTCCCATGAACCATATTTGGCTGGGAAGGTTAGTTTAATGATAAGGTTCAAATGCAAACAGCAATGTGGAAACGTCATGTAGAACAACTCTTACTTAGGATATCTGGAAGGTCAACAGAGTCAGAAAGGTGAGAGGAGTCAGAACTCATACCAATGAGTGAAACTGAACTTTTATTTCCTCAGCTTTTGACACACCAATCAATAGTGAAGGTCTAAGAGAGAGACACTGATTATTCCTACTCGCGCTTCCTTATCTGATAAGAGTCCAGAGTTTGCTACCAATGAGTCAACTCAAGGTCTGGATGAGGGAGAGCTATTAAGGAATCTAGAGGAACAGGATAGGAGAGAGATGAGACAGGATTCACCCATCACTGAGTCTCCTAGGTCGGCCAAAAGATCTAATAGGAAAAGACAACCTCCTGTTAGACTTTCTTTATAAACAAAATTTCAGATGCATAAACAATTTTGTTATATAATTACATGTAATCATTTCAACGCTGTTAATGGAGATTGGGAGAATTATTTTTATCTTGGCTTCTGTAAAGCTTTCTTTATTACTGGTTTTAATAGCAGAATGCAAATGATGTATTAGACACATGGATTTGAATTGAAGATAACTTTAGATTTGGTAGGGGAGAATTGTGTGTAGAGATATCACTTTGAGAGTCTATACCATGTGGTTAACTGCCCCCTATTTTGTAACAATCTATGACGGTGTTGGCCAGTGTTTTGTTCTGATTAGTGGGGGTCTGTTGGAGTTGGTTGTGTATTTTATTTAAATTCTTAATAAACTGTCTTCAAAGCCGCCTACAATCTGCACTCGGTGTCCTTGTTGGAAAGTTACAAACACAACAGCAACCTACACTGCTGGTGTCACAAGATCTGTGTAGGGTCACCTGGTCTGTGTCTGTGTTGGGATAGGGGGGAAATCATGTAATCCACGTTGGAATCATCTGATCCACTGGACAGTTATCACTTGATCGGTATGTGTGAGCGGATCACGTGATCCATGTATATGGTCAAATGAACCGCAAGGGAAAGTCCAAGAGGCATTAATGTCACATTATTATCTTCCTTATTCCTCTATCATCTTTTGCTGGGATTATTTTCCTCTCCCTGGAGACCGTGTGAATTGGACTTAGAATATAGTGTTCTGGTCACCACACTATCAGAAGGATGTGGAGGCTTTGGAGAGGGTACTGAAAAGATTTACCAGGATGCTGCCTCGTATGAAGGGCATTAGCTATGAGGAGAGGTTGGAGAAACTTGATTCATTCTCACTGGAACAACGGAGGTTGAGGGGCGACCTGATAGAAGTCTACAAGATTATGAGGGGCATGGACAGAGTGGATAGTCAGAAACTTCTTCCCAGCTTGGAAGTCAATTACTAGGGGGCATAGGTTTAAGGTGCGAGGGGCAAGGTTTAAAGGAGATGCACAAGGCAAGTTTTTTACACAGAGGGTGGTGGATACCTGGAACTCACTGCCGGGGGAGGTAGTGGAAGCAGATACGATAGTGACTTTTAAAGGGCATCTTGATAAATACATAAATAGGATGTAAATAGAGGTTTTTGGCCCCCGGAAGGGTAGGGGACTTTAGTTCGAACAGGCAGTATGGTCCGCGCAGGCTTGGAGGGCCGAAGGGCCTGTTCCTGTGCTGTAATTTTCTTTGTTTTTGTTCTTCGTCCCACCATCAGCACTGAGCCCATTCTCACCCCTTACCTCACCTCCCTTCATGTGTGCTTTCTGGGGAGAATCATTGGATGGTGGCCTGGAGGATTGGCTGTGACCTTTCCTCTTTAGCTCTGGGTGCTGGGGATAACTTTAATACTCAAGGGATTTGGCGAGCGTGTAAAGAAATTTTTTCATTGCTGCTGGGAAAGTCTAGGACAAGAGGAAATAGCAGCAAAATCAGAGTGGGGGCATTCGGGGGGAGGAGTTGGGAAACACTTCATCAATCCAATGACAGAAAGTCCCTTGCACAACAAGCTGTAATTGCGAGCTCATTTTAAACCATAAACTGATGGATTTTTGCTCGCCATGTTTAAGAGCTATGAGGCGGGATTTTACAGCCTAGCTCAACCCAAGACTCGAAAATCCCGCCTGCGGTCAACGAACATTTCCATTGTCCGACCCTCGCCCGCTCCGATTCCACGGTGGGTGGGGCGGTAGAATTCCGGCAATGGAGTCAAAGTGGATGCATAAAGTTAGCTTACTGGTCAGCCATGATTTCATTGAATGCTTGAATGGGTGTAAATTGAGAGAGGTGGATACTCAACAAGACCATGGAGTCCTCATGCATCCGTCACTGAAAGTAAGCGTGCAGGTACAACGGGCAGTAAAGAAGGCAAATGGTGTGTTGGCCTTCATTGCGAGAGGATTTGAGTTTAGGGGATAGGGATGTTTTGCTGCAATTATATAGGCCGTCGGTGAGGCCACACCTGGAGTATTGTGTGCAGTTTTGGTCTCCTTATCTGAGGAAAGATGTCCTTGCTATAGAGGGAGTGCAGCAAAGGTTTACCAGGCTGATTCCTGGGATGGCAGGTCTGTCACATGAAGAGAGACTAAGTCGGTTAGGATTATATTCACTGGACTTTAGAAGAGTAAGAGGGGATCTCATAGAAACTTATAAACTTGTAATAGGATTTGACAGGGCATATTCAGAAAGAATGTTCCCAATGGTGGAGGAATCCAGAACTAGGGGGTCATAGCTTGAAGATAAGGAGTAAACCTTTTCGAACTGAGGTGAGTAGAAATTTCTTTACCAGAGAGTGGTGAATGTGTGGAATTCACTACCACAGAATGTAGCTGAGGCCAAAACATTGTGTGATTTCAGGAAGAAATTAGATATAGCTCTTGGGGCTAAAAGGATAAAGGGATATGGGAGGAAGGGGGAATCAGGATATTGAATTTGATGATCAGCCATGATCAAAATGAATGGCGGAGCAGGCTCAAAGGGCCGAATGGCCTGCTCCTGCTTCTAGTTTCTATGTTTCTATGATTGTTACAAGAATTATCAGATAGCATCAACCATGTCTCCTACTGCAGAGGTGGGAGGGTTATCTGTCCACTGGGCTGCTAGATTCTGCAGGATTGCCCCGATTCTGTAGAGTATATTTCTACTAAGTAAAACACTACGAATATGGCTTTAAGCTGCAAATTCTTCATATGGACTTTGTAAAGTGTCAATAATCCTCTGGGTTCTGCTTTTAGGACAAGGTTTCCCAGCAGTAGCTGATTTTAAATCCTCTTACAAATCGGTGATGATTGGTGACAAATGATTCTGAGAAAGGATCGAGCTCCTGACATCTGCTACAGATTGGACTTCCGCAATCATTGTTCCCCTGGGCAAGATTACACGCAGAGTCCCTAACACTGCAGCATACTTCAAACAGTGGCAGGAAGCTGCCTTTTATAATCCAAACAGGATCGAGGCACAGATCCTGCACCATTCAAACGTCTCATACTCTTCTGAAAACACCTGATCTTGTCTGATCTCGGAAGCTAAGCAGACTCAGGCCTGGTTAGTACTTGGATGGGAGACTGCCTGGGAATACGAGGTGCAGTAGGCTTAAGGGCAGCATGGTGGTACAGTGGTTAACACTGCTGCCTCTCAGCGCCAGGGACCCGGGTTCTATTCTGGCTTCGGGACACTGTCTGTGTGGAGTTTGCAAGTTCTCCCCGTGTTTGCGTGGATTTCCTCCGGGTGCTCCGTTTTCCTCCCACAGTCCAAAGATGTGCGGTTTAGATGGATTGGCCATGCTAACTTAACCCTAGTGTCAGGGGATTAGCAGGGTAAATATGTGGAGGGACGGGAATAGGGCCTGGGTGGGGGGTGGGGTCGGTGCAGATTCGATGGGCTGAATGGCTTCCATCTGCACTGTAGGGATTCTATGAATAGACCTGCTTAGGACAGATAGTACGTACCATAGTTACTTTCCATCAGTCTCCAAACCCTGAGATCAAGCACCTCACACTGCTTCTCAAATATCTCTCCAGGCTTCAAACGCATGTTGGCAACAAGGCACGGCAGCCATTTTGCACACAGCAAGATCCCATGAATGGGTTTGTCGGAATAGTTGCAGTGGGGCATTTGTCCACAGTTCAGGGGAGCGATCAAATCAGTCGGCATGTTACCCATATCCCACATTAGTCACACTCAGCCAGGGTAGCGTTAAAACCAGTGGCCGTGCGTGATCTGGTTTCCAAAGCACTCTCCTGAAGATTAATGCCTGCAATTGAAAAGCCTGTAAATTTAGTGTATACATAATATATATATTTATAAAAAGTACCCTTTTGTATGTTTGGCTCTGTTCCAGAGCTTTCTATTCAGTGATTTTCCTTGAGTACAAAACAGTTGGTACCATGGCAACATGATTTGAAGTGTTGCTCGGCACTCTTACATAAGGATTCTGTGGTAAGAATCGCTGCCCTTTGTTATCTAACTTTGCTGCTTTCCTTTGGAATGAAACAGCTTGGTTGGTTTATGGCTGCTGATTTTATAACGCCATTTGCTTGAATTTGTTTGTTCCCCCTGGTACATAACGACTTGACCTCTATACAATTCCCATTATTAAAGATAGCGAGTGTCAATGATGTCTGGGTCTGGCTGCTGATCCAGTCTTCAGATGACCCACTGCGGAGCCAATTAGTTTGACCCCAATATCTTATTATTGTTTCGCTAACAGTGAAATAGAATTTACAGGCACTCTCTGGAGCTGCCTTCCCAGCACTGCGGCATCTTATTAAAACGTAGTCATAGGGTTAGAAGATCAGGAATCCCTTGGCAACCAATTGTAAACATAGAAGCTCTCTTCACACTCCATATTCTTTGACCCTCTACTGCTCAGAATCCTGCTCCCAAAATCCTTATAATCATGAGGAAAGTTCTACCCACTGAAAATGTATCTCTGGGAAATAAATCCCACATGTGCAATATGTAAACTGTAAGACGCTGTGGACAGGTTTGTATAGACCAGAACGTCCACATCAAACACTCATTAGTGTTATATCACAAGTGGCTTGACCTCTGTACAAACTGGACTGGTCAGGTGGGCAGAAAAGTGGCAAAGGGAATTCAATCCAGAGAAGTAAGTAGTAACAGGAATACAGAGTAAGATACTTGGTAGTGTGGATGAACAGAGGGACCTGGGTGTCCATGTGCATAGATCCCTGAAAGTTGGCACCCAGGTTGATAGGGTTGTTAAGAAGGCGTACGGTGTGTTAGCTTTTATTGGTAGAGGGATTGAGTTTCGGAGCCAGGAGGTCATGCTGCAACTGTACAAAACTCTGGTGCAGCCGCATTTGGAGTATTGCGTATGTGGTGAACCATAGATGGTTACCACTATGGGTACTGAACCATAGATGATTAGCACTATGGGTACTTGGACATGTTACTGTTGTCACTGTTAGGGTTGGGGTGTTCTACCTGTTGGTATTGTTCTGTGGTACACTCTGGTTGGCTCCGCCTACCTGTAGGAGTATAAAGGTCACTGCACTGCCAAGTGACCCTTTAGTCTGGGATTGTATTGTTCTATAGTATGCTCCATTCTTGTTACTAATAAAAGCCTTTATTTCCCCGGGTACGATCCAGCCTCCCGAGTGATTTAATCGCGCATCAGCGTACAGTTCTGGTCGCTGTATTATAGGAAAGATGTGGAAGTGTTGGAAAGGGTGCAGAGGAGATTTACCAGGATGTTGCCTGGTTTGGTGGGAAAATCGTATGAGGAAAGGCTGAGGGGCTTGAGGTTGTTTTCGTTAGAGAGAAGAAGGTTAAGAGGTGACTTAATAGAGGCATACAAGATGATCAGAGGATTAGATAGGGTGGATAGTGAGAGCCTTTTTCCTCGGATGGTGATGGCTAGCACGAGGGGACATAGCTTTAAATTGAGGGGTGAGAGATATAGGACAGATGTTAGAGGTAGGTTCTTGACTCAGGGAGTAGTAAGGGCGTGGAATGCCCTGCCTGCAGCAGTAGTGGACTCGTCAACATTAAGAGCATTTAAATGATTATTGGATAAACATATGGATGATATTGGAATAGTGTAGATTAGAGGGGCTTTAGATTGGTTTCACTGGTCGGCGCAACATCGAGGGCCGAAGGGCCTGTACTGCGCTGTAATATTCTATGTTCTATGTTCTAAGTGTGAGGTGGTGTATCTGGGCAGGTCAAACAAGATAGAGGATTACACAATAAATGGGAGGATACTGAGAAGTTTAGAGGAAGTTTTTAAAATTCATTTGTGAGACATGAGTGTCGCTGGCTGGCCAGCATTTATTGCCCATCCCTCATTGCCCTTGCGAGGGAATGGTTTACAGGGCCATTTCCAGAGGATAGTCGAGAGTCAATATCATTGCCGTCACCTGTAGGCCAGACCAGGTAAGGACGGCAGATTTCCTTCCATAAAAGACATTAGTTCTTGATCTTGATCAATTGGGCCAGTGGGCTGACGAATGGCAGAAGGAGTTTAATTTAGATAAATGCGAGGTGATCCATTTTGGTATATTGAACCAGGGCAGGACTTACTCAGTTAATGGTAGGGTGTTGGGGAGAGATATAGAACAAAGAGATCTAGGGGTACATGTTCATAGCTCTTTGAAAATCAAGTCACAGATGGACAGAGTGGTGAAGAAGACATTCGGCATGCTTGGTTTCATTGGTCAGAACATTGAATACAGGAGCTGGGACGTCTTGTTGAAGTTGTACAAGACATTGGTAAAGCCACGCTTGGAATACTGTATACAGTTCTGGTCACTATTATAGAAAAGATATTATTAAACTAGAAATTGTACAGAAAAGATTTACTAGGATGCTACCGGGACTTGATGGTTTAAATTATAAGGAGAGGCTGGATAGACTGGGACTTTTTTCCCTGGAGCGTAGGAGACTTAGGGGTGATCTTATAGAGGTCTATAAAATAATGAGGGGCATAGATCAGTCAGATAGTCAACATCTTTTCCCATATATCAAGCCAACCTTCTTGACTTTCTTGAGGACATTATGATTAAAGTAGGTCACTTATTTGAAATTGAAGAGAAGTTTCGACTAGACGCCTCATTGGAAGACTGTGGAATCCAATGGTAGCATATGAGGCTTGGGCAAAGAGCTGGAACAAAGGAACAGGAGGATGTCATTCAGCCCCTTGAAGCTGTTCCACTATTCAGTAAGATCATGACTGATCTACCACCCTAACTCCATATACTTGTGCGATATCCCATTATACCTTTGGTTAACAGAAAGCTATCAATTTAAAATTTATAACTGGTTGTACATTGATTGCCATTTGTGGAGGAGAGTTCCAAACATTTATCATCCTTTGTAGATGTTTTTCCTTATTTCACTCCTGGAAGACCTGCCTCTATTCTGCCCCCTACTCCCTGACTCTCCAAACCACCCTGTCTGTTTCCCTTTAATAGCCTAAAAACTCCATTGAAATCGCCCCTTGACCTTTGAAATTCCAGGGAAAACAATGCTAATATATACAAGAAACAACACATGGACTGGAGATCCCCAGTGAGAGACCTGGAATGGATTTTAGCGTGCTTCTGCTAATTGAGTAGAGAAATAATAAATTAAACTGAATATTGGTCAAAAATATGTGTTATTAGTGTACAGTAAGTAAATTAAATTCGCAAAAGAGATTAAAAATGTGATTATAGAAGTTTCTAGAACAACAGTAAAGTCCATTTGCTTAATTAAATCTGTGCTGCACATTTTCCTCACATGGGAGACCCAGTCTAAATCCACTCTCCTACTCACTTTCCACACGCTTTAATATCCCACCCAATCCAATCACACTCACCCTCTCATCCCAATCCCATCCCACACCCTTAAATATCCCACCCAGCCTAATCTCACTCACCCTCTCATCCCAACACCACCTCACACCCGTTAATATCCCACCCAGCCTAATCACACTCACCCTCTCATCCCAACCCAATCCCACACCCTTTAATATCCCACTCAGTCCAATCACACTCACCCTCTCACCCCAACCCCACCCACATCCTTTAATATCCCACCCAGTCTAATCTCACTCACTCTCTCACCCCAATACCACCCGTACCCATTAATATCCCACCTAATCTAATCTCACTCACCCTCTCACCCCAACACCACCCCACACCCTTTAAAATCCCACCCAGTCTAATCACCCTCACCCTCTCACCCCACACCCTTTAAAATCCCACCCAGTCTAATCACACTCACCCTCTCACCCCAACACCACCCCACACCCTTTAATATCCCACCCAGCCTAATCTCACTCACCCTCTCACCCCAACACCACCCCGCCCCCTTTAATATCCCACCCAGCCTAACCTTACTCATACTCTCATCCCAACCCAATCCCACACCCTTTAATATCCCACCCAACCTAATCTCACTCACCCTCTCACCCCAACACCACCCCACACCCTTTAATATCCTACCCAGTCTAATCACACACTCTTGTTCACTCCATAATCTAAAATATTCCTTTTTCAACTAAATATTTGGACCCCTTTTAGCAACATTTAAGGACTTGCTTCAGTGACAGGTTTTTCAGAGAATCCCTCATCTTTATCAGCTTTGGTGTCAGAGGAGAGGGGCAGCCTTCGGCAGGACGGGAAAGTCCTGCTGGGATGACGGGCCTGAAAATCCCACCCATGGTACTTTAAATATCTGATCCTCCTCACCCCCCCCCCCGCCCCCCGCCTCCCTCCCCACCACCCCCCCGCCTCCCTCCCCACCACCCCCCCCTGCCCCCCGCCTCCCTCCCACCACCCCCCATCATCCCGTCCACTCCCCATCCATTACCATCCCTTCAGCTGTTTACTGATTGTAATTGCAATGTTCTTTAAACCTTAATCTGGTCACCTCTTACCATTCCGGTGAGCTTAATTTCTGTAGTAGGGAAAATGCTTGAATCTATCATCAAGGAAGAAATAGCGAGACATCTGGATATAAATTGTCCCATTGGTAAGATGCAGCATGGGTTCATGAAGGGCAGGTCATGTTTGACTAATTTGGTGGAATTCTTTGAGAACATTACATGTGCAGTGGACAATGGGGAACCTGTGGATGTGGTGTATCTGGATTTCCAGAAGGGATTTGACAAGGTGCTACATAAGATAAAGGTGCACAGTGTTACGGGTAATGTATTAGCATGGATAGAGGATTGGTTAATGAACAGAAAGCAAAGAGTGGAGGTAAATGGGTGTTTTTCTGGTTGGTGATCAGTGACTAGTGGTGTGCCTCAGGGATCAGTGTTGGGACCGCAGTTGTTTACGATTTACATAGATGATTTGGAGTTGGGGACCAAGTGTAGAGTGTCAAAATTCACAGATAACACTAAGATGGATGGAAGAGGAAAGTGTGCAGAGGACGCTGAAAGTCTGCAAAGGGATATAGATAATCTGAGTGAGTGGGCGAGGGTCTGACTGATGGAGTACAATGTTGGTAAATGTGAGGTCATCCATTTTGGTAGGAATAACAGCAAAATGGACTATTATTTAAATGGTAAAAAATTGCAGCATGCAGAGGGACCTGGGTGTCCTTGTGCAGGAATCTCAAGCAGTTGGTTTGCAGGTGCAGCAGGTAATTAAGAAGGCAAATGGAATTTTGTCCTTCATTGCTAGAGGGATGGAGTTTAAAAACAGCGAGATTATGTTGCAGCTGTATAAGGAGCTGGTGAGGCCACACCTGGAGTACTGTGTACAGTTTTGGTCTCCTTACTTGAGAAATGATATGCTGGCACTGGAGGGGGTGCAGAGGAGATTCACTAGGTAGATTCTGGAGTTGAGAGGGTTGGTTTATGAGGAGAGACTGAGTGGACTGGGGCTATACTCACTGGAATTCAGAAGAATGAGGGGAGATCTTATAGAAACATAGACGATTATGAAGGGAATTGAAAAGATAAAAGCAGGGAAGTTATTTCCACCGGCGGGTGAAACTAGAACTAGGGGGCATAGCCTCAAAATGAGGGGAAGCAGATTTAGGAATGAGTTGAGGAGGAACTTCTTCACACAAAGGGTTGTGAATCTGTGGAATTCCCTGCCCAGTGAAGCAGTTGAGGCTACCTCATTGAATGCTTTTAAGGCAAGGATAGATAAATTTTTGAACAGTAAAGGAATTAAGGGTTATGGTGAGTGGGCGGGTAAGTGGAGCTGAGTCCACAAAAAGATCAGCCATGATCTTATTGAATGATGGAGCAGGCTCGAGGGGCCAGATGGCCTACTCCTGCTCCTAGTTCTTATGTTCTTATGCTCTCAACTATTCTGAAAAAGTCAGAAGCTTTGAAGCTTCCTCTGAAATGTCACCTCCCGTAAAGCCGGGATGAAGGGTTGTTTTTCAGGCTGGAGGCCAGTGATATTTCCTCCAAGGGGCCAGCATTGGCACCGCTGCTCCTTTTGATACATATTAATAACCTGGACTTGAGTGCACATCGCTGAATGTCAGAGTTTGCAGATGACAAGAAACTTGGAGCTGCAGTGAAGACTGAGGAGGTAACAGATGTCAGGAGGATGTGGACAGATTGGTGAAACGACCAGACATATGGCGAATAAGATCCTTTGATTTGATTTGATTTATTATTGTCACATGTATTAACATACAGTAAAAATTATTGTTTCTTGCGCGCTATACAGACAAAGCATACCGTTCATCGAGAAGGAAATGAGAGAGTGCAGAATGTAGTGTTACAGTTATAGCTAGGATGTAGAGAAAGATCAACATCATGCGAGGTAGGTCCATTCAAAAGTCTGACAACAGCAGGGAAGAAGCTGTTCTTGAGTCGGTCGGTATGTGACCTCAGACTTTTGTATCTTTTTCCCAACAGAAGAAGGTGGAAGAGAGAATGTCCGGGGTGCTTGGGGTCCTTAATTATGCTGGTTGCTTTGCGAGGCAGCGGGAAGTGTAGACAGACTCAATGGATGTGAGGCTGGTTTGCATGATGGATTGGGCTACATTCACGACCTTTGGTAGTTCCTTGCGGTCTTGGGCAGAGCAGGAGCCATACCAAGCTGTGATACAACCAAAAAGAATGCTTAATTCCTAAGAATCTCTATAGCTGAGAGGTATCAGATGATGCATTTCGGTGGAAAGAATGAAGACAGTCAATAAAAGAGGTACAATTTTAACAAAGGTACAAAATCAGAGAAACCTGGGGGCGTGTGTATATAGATCTCTGAGCGTGACAGCTCAAGTGAGAAGGCTGTTTCAAAAAAAAAGGATGCGAGATACTTGGCTTTTTAAACAATATTAATGTAGGCATAAATTACAAAAGCAAGGAAGTTATGCAAAATCCTATATTGCGTCCCAGATCTGAGTATAAACGTTCAGAAGGATTTCAAGCACAGGATTGACTAGAAAGGGACTTCAATTTTTTGTTGAGAGACTGGAAAAAAACTGGAATTGTTCTCCGCAGTGTGGAGATGTTAATTAGGGATTTGCTAGAACTATACAAAATCATGAAAGGCTTTTTGAGAGAGTAAATAAAAAGAAGCTGTCTTTACTGAGTGGGTGGCATGTAACCAAGGACATGGATTTAAAAGAATTGTCACAGAACCAGAGATGTAGAGATGTCTTTTTTCTCAGCAGTGTCCTAGGCCCAGCCATCTCCAGCTGCTTCAGCAATCACCTCCCCTCCGTCATCCAGTCAGAAGTGGGGACATTTGTTGATGATTGCAGCGCTCAGTATCATTCACAGCTCCTCACATACTGAAGGAGCCATGTCCGTATGCAGAAGCACCTGGAACACATTAAAGTTTGGGCTGATAAGTGGCAACTAACATGAATGTCCCAGGCAGTGACCATAGAAAATTAAAGCTCAGAAACAGGCCTTTTGGCCCTTCTTGTTTGTGCCGAACCATTTTTTGCCTAGTCCCACTGACCTGCACTTGGACCATATCCCTCCACACCCCTCTCATCCATGAACCCATCCAAGTTTTTCTTAAATGTTAAAAGTTAAAAGCATTTACCACTTTATCCGGCAGCTCATTCCACACTCCCACCACTCTCTGCGTGAAGAAGCCCCCCCTAATATTCCCTTTAAACTTTTCTCCTTTCACCCTTAACCCATGCCCTCTGGTTTCTTTCTCCCCTAGTCTCAGCGGAAAAAGCCTACTTGCATTCACTCTATCTATACCCATCAAAATCTTATACACCTCTATCAAATCTCCCCTCAATCTTCTACGCTCCAGGGAATAAAGTCCCAACCTATTCAATCACTCTCTGTAACTCAGCTTCTCAAGTCCCGGCAACATCCTTGTGAACCTTCTCTGCACTCTTTCAACCTTATTTACATCCTTCCTGTAACTAGGTGACCAAAACTGTACTCAATACTCCAAAATTGGCCTCACCAATGTCTTATATAACCTTACCATAACACTCCAACTTTTATACTCGATACTCCGATTTATAAAGGCCAATGTACCAAAGGCACACTTTACGACCCCATCCACCTGTGACGTCACTTTTAGGGAATTCTGTACCTGTATTCCCAAATCCCTCTGTTCAACTGCACTCTTCAGAGTCCTACCATTTACCCTGTACGTTCTACTTTGGATTGTCCTTCCAATGTGCAATATCTCACACTTGTCTGCGTTAAATTCCATTTGCCATTTTTGAGCCCATTTTTCTAGTTGGTCCAAATCCCTCTGCAAGCTTTGAAAACCTTCCTCACTGTCCACTACACCTCCAATCTTTGTATCATCAGCAAACTTGCTGATCCAATTTACCACATTATCATCCAGATCATTGATATAGATGACAAACAACAGTGGACCCAACACCGATCCCTGTGGCACACCACTAGTCACAGGCCTCCAGTCAGAGAAGCAATCCTCCACAACCACTCTCTGGCTTCTTCCATTGAGCCAGTGTCTAATCCAATTTACTACCTCCCCATGTATACCTAGCGACTGAACCTTCCTAACTAACCTCCCATGAGGGTCCTTGTCAAAGGCCTTGCTGAAATCCAGGTAGACAACATCCACCGCCTTCCCTTCATCCACTTTCCTGGTAACCTCCTCGAAAAACTCTAATAAATTGGTCAAACATGACCTACCACGCACAAAGCCATGTTGACTCCCTAATAAGTCCCTGTCTATCCAAATATTTGTAGATCCTAGCCCTTATCACACCTTCCAATAACTTGCCCACCACCGACGTCAAACTTACTGGCCTATAATTTCCCGGATTTCTTTTGGAACCTTTTTTAAACAACGGAACAACATGAGCCACCCTCCAATCATCCGGCACCTCCCCCGTGAATACTGACATTTTAAATATGTCTGCCAGGGCCCCTGCAAGCTCAACACTAGCTTCCCTCAAGGTCCATCTGCAACAAGAGGGAACCTCCCCTTGACATTCAATGGTATTACCGTTGCTGAATCCTCCACCATAAACATCCTGGATGTTACCATTGACCAAAAATCTAATTGGGTCAGCCATATAAATGCTGTGGCAATGAGAGCAGAACAGAGATCATAGAATCCTACAGTGGAAAAGGAGGCAATTTGGCCCATCGAGTCTGCACCGACCACAATCCCACCCAGGCCCTATCCCCATAACCCCATGCATTTACCCTAGCTAGTCCCCATGACACTAAGGGGCAATTTAGCATGGCCAATCCACTTAACCCACACATCTTTGGACTTGGGAGGAAACCAGAGCACCCAGAGGAAACCCACACAGACACGGGGAGAATGTGCAAACTCCACACAGACAGTGGCCCCAGGCTGGAATTGAACCCTGGTCCCTGGCGCTGTGAGGCAGCAGTGCTAACCACAGTGCCACCATGCCAGATTGGGAATTTTGCACTGAGTAATTTACCTCCTGACTCCATAAACCCTGTCCACTATCTCCAAGGCACAAGCCAGAATTGAAGCCAATAACTCTCCACTTGCGTGGATGAGTACAGCTCCAATAAAACTCAAGTGCCTGACACCATTCAGAACAAAATAGCCAACTTGATCGGCACCCCATACACTACCTTAAACATTAATTCCCTCCACCATAGGTACACAGTAACAGCAGTGCGTGCACAACCACCTGTGCGTTCCACTGCAAGACATACACAATTTTAACCTGGAACTATATTGTGAATAAGTAATTTGGAATCGAGAAGCCGCAGGCGAATGCTCTTGGGACATGGGTTCAAATCCCACCAGGACAACTGGTGGAATTTCAAGCCAATTAATAAAATCTGGAATGTAAAGCTTGCCTTAGCAATGATCACCCTGACAACCATCACTAATTAATTAATGGTTCATTAATGTCCTTTAGGGAAGGAAATCTGCCGTGCTTACCTGGTCTCTGGCTTACATGTGACTCCAGACCCACAACAAGGGCAATTCATAGAATCCCTACAGTGCAGAAGAGTCCATTTGGCCTATCGAGTTTGACAGAGTGTCTCACCCAGGCCCTCACTCCCACTCTATCCAGGTAACCCCACACATTTCCCATATCTAATCCATCTAAACTACACATCTTGGGACAAAGGGTCAATTTAGCACGGCCAATCCATCTAACCTGCACATCTTTTGAACTGTGGGAGGAAACCGGAGCACCCGGAGGAAACCCACGCAGACACAAGGTCAACAATCACCCAAGGCCGGAATTGAACTTGGGTCCCTGTTGCCGTGAGGCGACAGAGCTAACCATGGTGCCATCATGCCGCCAATTGGGAAAGGCAACAAATACTGGCCCAATCAGTGATGCCCATATCACAGAAAGGAATTTTGAAAATCTCGAAAATGGTTTTGTATTTGGTGGCAGGAGTTGGGGGGGGGGGGGGGAGGTTGGCGGCGGGGGGGGGGGTTGGCGGCGGGGGGGGTGGTGCGGAGTGAGCCGTTAGAATTCAACGAATTGTAAAATGCCGGATGATGGGCTGAATGGTCTGTTTCTGTGCTGTGTTGTTCTGTGCTTTGTGATGTTTACATCTAAAGCTTGGGCTGGATGAGTCCCAATCAATAATAATAATTATTTTTTGTTTATATCCAATCAAAGTCCAATTCAAAGTCTCAACAAGTGAGACATTCTAGATCCAAGCTGACAAGACAGGCAAGCCTCTTCCTGTCTTGGGCTTGGTCTACATGATCCAACCTGATTGGAGCAGGCATTGCACCTTCTCCAAGGCTTGATCTCATTTGTATCTTAGCCAAAAGGCCTAGATGCCGCTTTAAAAAAATTGCTTCAAATGAAACCTCAGTGTAACCTCATGACTTTGACCAAATGCAGGACAGAAAAACTACACTTGATCTTAGCCAAAAGGCCGAGAAGCACGAATAAATGATAGCGGCCAATGCATCACAGCAAGGTCAAATCCAGCAGTTACATCAGTCAACATATCTGGAGCAAGGAATAATCTGCAGCACAACCCAGTGAGCCTTGCTGAAATGTGGAGGCATCTACAACAGAGCTGGGTGAGTCATTTCACATCCCAGAGACAGGATTCAGACCCATTGATAAAATGAAGTGAAGCTTTTGTCTCTTGATGGATATGTTCAACCCCAAATATCTTTTCTGTTCATTTCAATTACAGGGCAGAGGATGAATGGGAAATTGGACAATTTAAAGAATAGAGACCGATTCCTTGCGTCATTCTGTACAAATCGCAATCAGGGCTTGGGAAGCTGTGCTGTGATGATAATCACTCAGATTCTCTACGGACCTTTGCACCTTTTTCTGGTCTGATTCATTTTGTAAATGTTATATGATAATTACTGAACACAATCTTTCATTCAAATAACAGATGGCAGGATCTTCCAGTAATGAACAATATGCATCCCCACAGAGATTATTGAATATATTATTAATCTCACTATATATAACATATTTATTTATATATCTCCTTTCCCTCTTTTACAGCTATCGATTTATTACGGCACAACAGAGGCCTATTTTATCCCTCAGATCCAAAGCAACTCTCTGTAGAGCAATTCAGTGAGTCCCATTCCTTCTCCATCCTTCTAACCCGCCAAATTTATTCCCCTCAAGAACCATCCAATTTCATTTTGACTTAATTGACCATCTCCACTTCCACCACCCTCAGGCAATGAGTTCCAGCTCATTAGCACTTGCTGGATAATAGAAGTTTCTCCGTCACATTCCCCCACCTTCATCCCTTTCCCAAAAGTTTAAATGTGTGTTCTCTTGCCCTCATACCAATAGCCAATGGGAACAGTTTTTCTTTGTCTATCTTATCTGAATTTATCACAATCTTGTATAGCTCTAATTCCCACACAGTTACCTTTGCTCCAAGGAGAACCAACCCAGCTTCACCAACCGAACCTTGCAGCTAAAGTTTCACGAGAATGGCTCCAGGATTGAGGAACTTTTCTTATATAGATGGATTGGGCTGCTCTCCTTGGAGAAGGTAAGGTTGAGAGGAGATTTAATAGAGGTATTGGGCAGCACGGTGGCACAGTGGTTAGCATTGCTGCTTCATAGCCCCAGGGACCTGGGTTCGATTCTGGCCTCGGGTCACTGTATGTCTGGAGTTTGCACATTCTCCCCATGTCTGCGTGGGTTTCCTCTGGGTGCTCCGGTTTCCTCCCACATTCCAAAAATGTGCGGGTTAGGTTGATTGGCCTTTGTGTCAGGGGGATTAGCAGGGTAAATGTGTGGGGTTATAGGGATAGGGGTGGGTTTGTTGATGGTGCAGGCTCGATGGGCCAAATCCCTTCTGCATTTAGGGATTCTAGAAAATCATGAGGGATTGGGACAGAGTAGATAGGAATAAATTGTTCCATTTGGCGGGGGGACCAAGAACCAGAGGGCACAGATTGAAGATTAATGGCAAAAAGAGCAATGGTGACATGAGGAAAACATTTCCACACAGTGAGTGATTAGAATCTGGAATGTGCTGCCTGAGAGCGTGGTGGAGGAAAATTCAATCATGGCATTCCTTGCTGGGCTATGGGGGAAAGACAGGTGCTGGGTGAATTGCTCCTTCAGTGGGCATGCACCTACGTGATGGGCCAATCCTCCTTCTATGTTGTAGCCATTCTACGATTCTAAGATCCCTGGAAGCATCCTAATAGATCCGCTGTGCACTCTCTCCACGACATTCGCACCCTTCCCAAAAAATGGTGACCAGCAATATTCTACATGTAGCCGGAATAAAGCTTTATAAACATTCATCATATCTCTTGTGGCAGGATCTGGAGGGAAAGACAGAGTTAACACTGTTTTTATTCATTCATGGAACGTGGGCATTGCTGGGTGGACCAGCATTTGTTGCGCATGCCCTTGCCATTTCAGAAAGACCATTCAAGAGTCAGCCACATTGCTGTGGGTCTGGAGTCACATATAAGCTAGGCCAGGTAAGGACGGCAGATTTCCTTTCCTAAAGGGAAATTAGTGAACCAGATGGGTTTTTAACAGTGGTCAGCATTACTGGGATTAGTTTTTCAATCCCAAATTATTAACTGAATTTAAATTCCACCGGTTGCTGTGGCGAGATTTGAACCGTAACTCCGAAGAACATGAGTCTGAATCTCATAATTATCATCCAGTAACACCACCACTACACCACCATTGCTCCTACAATCCATAGAAACCTCCTGCCGTGCCAACCAATCCAACTCTCTCAGCATAATCTTCTATTCCAGGTTAATTGGTGAAGTAAATAACAGATGTTACAAAGCCAATTCAGTCCTTTCAGACTACTCCAGTTGTAACTCCTTGGTAATAATGAATTTACAATAGACACTAGTGTCTGAAGATTGATATAAATTGGTGAGATTAATTGAAAATTAGGCTCATTAGTATCTGACATAATAACAACATTACATAGCCAGCCTACTGAATAGATTCATGTTGTTGGGCTTGTCGTTAGCAATGTTTCTGGCACTTGACAATCAGTTTTTATCAGTTCTTGTGGATGAACCTTTCCCCAGGAAGGGGGGATAGAAGCATACAAACATAGAAGATAGGAGCAGAGGAGGCCATTTGGCCCTTCGAGCCTGCTCTGCCATTCATCATGCTCATGGCTGATCATCCAACTCAATAGCTTAATCCTGCTTTCTCCCCATAAACTTTGATCCCATTCGCTCCAAGTGCTATATCCAGCCGCCTCTTGAATACATTTAATGTTTTGGCATCAACTACTTCCTGTGGTAATGAATTCCACAGGCTCACCACTCTTTGGGTGAAGAAATGTCTCCTCATCTCCATTCTAAATGGTCTACCCCAAATGCTCAGACTGGCTCTGGACTCCCCCACCATCTGGAATATCCTCCCTGCATCTACCCTGTCTAGTCCTGTTCGAATTTTATAAGTCTCTATGAGGTCCCCTCCTCATTCATCTGAACTCCAGCGAAAGCTCCAGCGATAGTATTGGTCTCTTTAGAAAACAGACTGGTGGACATCTAATTCTCCCTCCGCACTGGCATCCAGACTGAACAGCTGACAGTTATCATTCAGTCTCAGGGAAACTTGTATATTTAAGTAACACACTTCTCCACCTGGTATGCCTCAACCCATCTCCTGCTGAAACCCTCACCTCGAAACTCAATATTCCAATTCATTCCCAACTGACCTTCCACCTTCCATCCACCATTAACTTGGACACATCCAAATCTGTGTTGCTCATACCCTAACTAGGACTAATCACGTTCAGCCATTACCCTTCTGGTCTCTGATCGGCTCACAGTTTGGCAATTATTCCATTTAAAAATCCTATTCTTGTATTCAAATCCTTCCATGGCATTATCTCTCCCTAACTCAATAACCTCCTCGAGCCCTACCATCCTCTTGAGGTCACTGTGTTCCTCCAGACCTGGCCTCTGGTGAATCCCTGATTTTAGTCTCTAACTCTTGAGAGTAGGTGGTGAAGTTGTAGTCCTGTCACTGGGCTATTACTCCAGATGTTCATGCTAATGTTCCAGGGACATTGTTTCAAATTCCGCCATGGCAGCTGGTGGAATTTAAATTCCATTTTAAAAATAATCTTGAATTGGAAGCTCCTCTCAGTAATGGTGACCATGAGGCTATCATTATTTGTTTGGAACAGCGGCAGCTCCAGCTGTTGTAAGTTTGGAAAAAAGCAGTCCTTCCAGCTTGTCCAATCACAGGTGATTTTCATACCGCGTTGGTTACTGATAGGCGCACTTGTCAGCCTATCACCAGCCAATGCACTGAAAAGCTGGCCTCTGATAGGACGAGATAGAGTCTCCACGTCCCAGGCAAGGGCGAGAGCGAAGGCAAGCGGGTGGCGGAGTGAGGCATGGCCATGGGTGAGAGCAGAAACCAGGTGAAAGTATGTGTGTGAGTGTGTGTGAGTGTGTGAGAGTGTGTGTGTGTGAGAGTGAGAGTGAGAGTGTGAGAGTGTGTGTGTGAGAATGTGTGAGTGTGAGTGTGTGAGAGTGTGTGTGAGTGTGTGTGTGTGAGAGTGAGAGTGAGAGTGTGAGAGTGTGTGTGTGAGAATGTGTGAGTGTGAGTGTGTGAGAGTGTGTGTGAGTGTGTGTGTGTGAGAGTGAGAGTGAGAGTGTGAGAGTGTGTGTGTGAGAATGTGTGAGTGTGAGTGTGAGTGTGTGTGTGTGAGTGAGAGTGTGTGTGTGTGTGAGTGAGAGTGAGAGTGAGAGTGTGAGAGTGTGTGTGTGAGTGTGTGTGAGTGAGAGTGAGAGTGAGAGTGTGAGAGTGTGTGAGTGAGAATGTGTGTGTGTGTGAGTGAGAGTGTGTGAGTGAGAGTGTGTGTGTGTGTGTGTGAGAATGTGTGTGTGTGTGAGTGAGTGAGAGTGAGAGTGAGAGTGTGAGAGTGTGTGTGAGTGTGTGTGTGTGAGAGTGAGAGTGAGAGTGTGTGAGTGTGTGTGTGAGAATGTGTGTGTGTGTGAGTGAGAGTGTGTGAGTGAGAGTGAGTGTGTGTGTGAGAATGTGTGAGTGTGTGTGAGTGAGAGTGTGTGTGTGTGAGTGAGAGTGTGTGAGTGAGAGTGTGTGAGTGTGTGTGTGAGAATGTGTGAGTGTGTGTGAGTGAGAGTGTGTGTGTGTGAGTGAGAGTGTGTGTGTGTGAGTGAGAGTGTGTGAGTGAGAGTGTGTGAGTGTGTGTGAGTGAGAGTGTGTGTGTGTGTGAGTCTTAAATGAGAGTCCAGCTCTCCAGCATTTCTAATATGAAACAAATTTGTTAGTAAAAGAAGCAGCCATTAAAATGCCAGAAAAAAGGGAAGACTTCAGTACTTTGTTGAATAATTTGATTTGATTTTGATTTGATTTGATTTATTATTGTCACATGTATTAACACACAGTGAGAAGTATTGTTTTTTGCATGCTATCGAGACACAGCACACCGTTCATAGAGAAGGAAAGGAGAGAGTGCAGGATGTAGTGTTACAGTCATAGCTAGGGTGTAGAGAAAGATCAACTTAATATATGGTGGGCCCATTCAAAAGTCTGACAGCAGCAGGGAAGAAGTTGTTCTTGAATCGGTTGGTAATGACCTCAGGCTTTTGTATCTTTTTCCCGACGGATGAAGGTGGAAGAGAGAATGTCCGGGGTGCGTGGGGTCCTTAATTATGCTGGCTGCTTTTCCGAGGCAGCAGGAAGTGTAGACAGAGTCAATGGATAAGAACAGATTATCTGATCACATTTCTGTTTGTGGGAGCTTGCTGTGCACAAATTGACGGCTACATTGCAACAGTGGCTACACTTTAAAAGTATTTTATCACCTGTAAAGGGATTTGGGATGTTCTTTGGTGTGAAAGATGCTAAATAAATGCAAATCTTTATTTTCTTTTTATAAAAGGGGGATTGCTTCAGAGAGTCTGCACATTCCTGGGAATAAGGATGATGGAATTTATTCTGCTTAATCATGCTGCATTGATGTGTCACAAAGGCTGGCTTACAAAGATCATTCGCATGTAAAAACCACTGCAGGGTTAGACTTGTGGACATATCAACCATCCTCACACCCGGAGACTCACCATCGGGTTATTGGAAGCTGCCTGCATGAGCATAGCCATGGCGAGGAGGAAGAAATGCAGACTTTGATCAGAGACTAGGGGGCACTTGATACTGTTTGTGTAAAATAGGCTTTCTAAAGAGGTTGTAAGAGTAGGTATTGTTCAAGCACTAAGGAGCGAGTTGAAAGGAATGCAGTTCCTTTTATTAAATATTCAATGACTCCTCTTTGAACAAAAACTAACAGAAATTAGGTTCTTTCAATTGAAAATCATCAGGTATTCAGGAATTCCATCCCAGCCAATAGTGAATCGAAGCAATCACAGTTAATTACCAGGCTCCAAACAAAGCCAAAGATAACTTGTGGACACAGAGCAATTCCCTCTCCTGATATCGAGTGGGGAACCACAAAATGAGAATTAACCCTTCAATTTCTTACTGTTATAAGTCCTCGGAGGCAGAAGTCCCTTCACCAAAATCCCTTTATTTACAAGTCTGGCAACAGCATACAGAGTGCTTTCAGTTAGCAGCCTACACTAGGAGTCCCAGAGGTACTGACACGCCTGGTTAGGTACAAAGCAAGAGGCTCCCTGATTGATCCATCAATTTGACCCTTAATCAGGGACATCTTTTGTTGTCTAACCAAATAAACAAAATCAAATTAACTTAGGGGACCCTTAATCAGGGGTATCGTTTGTGTTGAACCAAATAAACAAAATCAAACTGACTTAAGGACAATTCAAAAAGATCATCTCCCTAAAAGGAGGGGAACCGCCCCAAACAAAAGACAAAGCGGAAAGGAAACTTAAAACATCAAATTAAAATGTGCCCTTAATCAAGGAGCTCATATTCTAAGAGGCTCACCTCAATTGCCTGATTAAAGACATGACACTGACCAACATTAGTAATTTCTTTCAAAGCTCTCTGCTGTTGCAAAATTCCCAGAAATGGTTGTAAATTCTAAGTCCTGTCCTGAAACACAACAATGTTATTCCCTCGTTTAAGAAAGGAAGCAGTGATAATCCAGCAAATTATAGGCCGGTGAGCCTGACGTCAGTGGTGCGGAAGCTTTTGGAGAAGATACTGAGGGACAGGATATATGCACATTTGGAGGAAACTGGACTAGTTAGTGACAGGCAGCATGGTTTTGTACGGGGAAGGTCATGTCTCACCAACTTGATTGAGATTTTTGAAGCGGTGACAAAGATAATTGAAGAGGGAAGGGCTGTGGATGTAGTTTATATCGACTTTAGGAAGGCGTTTAACAGGGTTCCACATGACAGACTTGTACAAAAACTAAAATCACCTGGGATTCAGGGTGGGCTGGCTAGATGGATACGAACTGGCTTGGTTATAGAAGACAGAGAGTAGCAGTGGAAGGGTGGTTTTCAGAATGGAGATCTGTAGTTAGTGGTGTTCTGCAGGGGTCAGCGCTGGGACCTCTGTGGTTTGTAGTATATATAAATGATCTGGAGGAAAATGTAGGTGGTCTGATTAGTAAGTTTGCGGATGACACGAAGATTGGTGGAGTTGCTGATAGTGCCGGGAATTATCAGAGGATATAACAGGATATAGATAGATTGCAGACTTGGGCACAGAAATGGCAGATGGAATTTAATCTGGACAAATGCGAGATGATGCATTTTGGAGGATCAAATTCAGGTGTGAATTAAACTGTAAATGGCAGAACCTTTAGGAACGTTAATATAGCGGGATCTGAGCGTGCAGGTCCACAGTTCCCTAAAAGTGGCAACACAGGTGGCCAAGGTGATTAAGAAAGCATTTGGCAAGCTTGCCTCCATCAGCCAGGGCACTGAGTACAAGAGTTGGGAAATCATGTTGCAGCTATATAAAACCTTAGTTAGGATGCATTTGGAGTATTGCGTGCAGTTCTGGTCACCATAGAAGGACGTGGAAGCTTTGGAGAGAGGGCAAAGAAGGTTCACCAAGATGTTGCCTGGTCTCGAGGGTGTTGGCTAGGAGGAGAGGTTGGATAAACTAGGATTGTTTTCACTGGAAAAACAGAGGCTGAGGGGAGACCTGATAGAGGTCTACAAAATTATGAGAGGCATTGACAGGGTGGATAGTCAGAGGCTTTTTCCAAGGTGCAAGTGTCAATTACAAGGGGGCACAGGTTCAAGGTGAGAGGGGGAAAGTAAAAGAGCTTTCTAGCTGTCGAGGAGCTATCTCGTTGTCAAAGAATTGTGCAGCTATCAAGGAACTGTCTATCTGTCAAAGCAGTCAAAGCTTTCCAGGAAGTATTCACCCTGTCAAAGCTACCCAGAAGTGTCAATATTGTCAAGGAACTGTCCAGGGATACTAGGTGAGTTGGCATGGAGGGGATAAGGGCAAAGGGTGGTGGGTTAGGGCATGCATTGGTGTGAGTTGCACGAAGCTGGCACAGGGGTAATGGGCAATGGGGTGGATAGAGGAACACTAAGCAGGCATAGGGATGTGAAGGACCTGGTGGAGATAAAGAGTAACTGCTTCATTATCAGAGGGGCTGTGAATGTTACTGAACGTTGTGCGGTTATCAGTGGTTGATCCCACTTTTACTTTATGGAGGGCTGGTTATTGATGAAGTAGCTAAAGATAGTTGGGTATCAGACCCACCCTGAGGAACTCCTGCAGTGATGTCCTGGGGCTCAAATGATTGACCTCCAGCAAAACAAGAATAGAAGGGATAGGAGCAGGAGTAGACCATGTGGCCAGCAAGCCTGCTCCACCATTCCATATGAATGGGCTTCAACTCCACTTTTCTGCATGCTCCTCATATCGCCCGATTAACTGAGAATCACAGTCTATCTCAGCCTTGAATATAGCCACCAATGGAGCAGCTACACCCCCTGGGATAGAAATCCACAAGATTTTAACAGGAGAAATTCTTCTTCATCTCAGTCCTAAATGATCAAAGTACAAAGAATAAAGTACAGCACAGGAACAAGCCCTTCAGCCCTCCAAGCCTGCACCGACCATGATGCCTGCCTAAACTAAAACCGTATGCACTTTTGGAGTCCATATCCTTCCATTCCCATCCTATTCATGCATTCATCTAGTTGCCCCTTAAATGCTGCTATCGTTACCTGTTCCCACCACCTCCCTGGGCAGCGCATTCCAGATATTCACCACCCTCTGTGTAAAAAAACATGCCTCTCACATCTCCTCTAAACTTTTCCCCACGCACCTTAAACCTCTCTCCTCTAGTACTTTACTTTTCTACCCTAGGAAAGAGCATCTGACTATCCACTCTGTCCATGCCACTCATAACCTTGTAAACCTGTATCAGGTCACCTCTCAACCTTCGTCGTTCCAGTGAGAATGAACCAAGTTTATCCAACCTCTCCTCATAGCTAATACCCTCCAAACCAGGCTACATCTTGGTAAACCTCTTCTGTACCCTTTCCAAAACATCGACATCCTCCTGGTAGTGTGGCGAACAGAATTGTACACAATATTCTAAATGAGGTCGAACTAAGGTTTTGTACAGCTGCAGCATGACCTGCGAATTTTTATACTCAATGCCCCGACCAATGAAGGTAAGCATGCCATAGGCCTTCTTGATTACCTTATCCACCTGCGTTGCCACTTTCAGTGATCGGTGGACATGCATGCCCAGATCTCTCTACCTGCCAATACTCCGAAGGGTTCTACCATTTTCTGTATAATTCCTACATGCATTGGAGCCTCCAAAATGCATTATCTCACACTTGTCTGGATTAAACTCCGTCTGCCACTTCTCCACCCAAGTCTCCAACTGGTCTATATCTTGCCGTATCTTCTGACTAATTCTCTTCACTAACCCCAACTCCACCAATTTTAGTGTGATCCGTATCCTGAGACTGTGTCACCGTGTATGCGAATCGCCAAACAAAACAACTTTTCTTTCTGTCTGATATGATTCCAATCAGTGGAGAGTTTTCTCCCTCATTCCCCTTGACTTCAGTTTTTCTATAGTTCTTTGATAGCACATTCGGTCAGGTGCTGCTTTGATATCAAGGGCAGACACTTTCAGGTCACCTCTGAGATTCAACTCTTTTTTTATATATGTTTGAACAAGGCTGACTGGAGCAAAGTGGCCCGTGGAAGAACAAAAGCTGAGTAGCGGAGAGCGGCTTATTGCTGAGTAAGTGCCACTTGAAAGCAATGCTGGTGAGACCTTCCATTATTTTGCTGGTGATTGAGACTAGACTGATAGGCCAGGGTAATTGCCAGTTTGGATCTGTCCTGTATTTTTACGGACATGACAGAACTGAGCAGTTTTCCACTTTGCTTCACCGATACCTGGACCGTAACTGGACTTGAATAACTTATCTCGAGGAGCTAGTTCCGGAGTGGAAATCTTCAGCACCATTGGGATATTATCAGGGCCCATAACACTTGCTGTATCCAGTGCGCACAACCATTTCTTAATGTCATGCAGACTGAATCAAATTGGCCGAAGGCTGGCTTCTTTAATGGGGGGATGCTGAGCAAGGTGGGTCATCCACTCGGCACTTCAGACTGAAGCTTGGTGCAAATGTTCCAGCCTTGGCTTTTCCAATGCCCCATTATTGAGGAGGAAGATGCTTGAGAAGCCTCCTCCTCTGGGTTAGTTGTTTAATTGTCCACCAACATTCACAGCACGGTGGCACAGTGGTTAGCACTGCTACCTCACAGCGCCAGGGACCCAGGTTCAATTCCCGGCTCGGGTCACTATCTGTGTGGAGTTTGCATGTTCTCCCCTTGTCTGCGTGGGTTTCCTTCGGGTGCTCCGGTTTCCTCCCACAGTCCAAAGATGTGTGGGTTCGGTGGATTGGCCATGCTAAATTGCCCCTAAGTGTCAGGGGGACTATCAGGATAGATACAAGGGACTACAGGATAGGGGCTGAGTGGGATTGTGGTTGGTGCAAACTCAATGGGCTGAATGGCCTCCTTCTGCAATGCTGAAATGTAGGGATTCTATGATTCACAACTGAGTATAGCAGGATTTGGCTGGACTTACGGATAGCGAAGAGCATTGTCGGGCAATACAGCAGGATATAGATAGGCTGGAAAATTGGGCGGAGAGGTGGCAGATGGAGTTTAATCCGGATAAATGCGAAGTGATGCATTTTGGAAGAAATAATGTAGGGAGGAGTTATACAATAAATGGCAGAGTCATCAGGAGTATAGAAACACAGAGGGACCTAGGTGTGCAAGTCCACAAATCCTTGAAGGTGGCAACACAGGTGGAGAAGGTGGTGAAGAAGGCATATAGTATGCTTGCCTTTATAGGACGGGGTATAGAGTATAAAAGCTGGAGTCTGATGATGCAGCTGTATAGAACGCTGGTTAGGCCACATTTGGAGTACTGCGTCCAGTTCTGGTCGCCGCACTACCAGAAGGATGTGGAGGCGTTAGAGAGAGTGCAGAGAAGGTTTACCAGGATGTTGCCTGGTATGGAGGGTCTTAGCTATGAGGAGAGATTGGGTAAACTGGGGTTGTTCTCCCTGGAAAGACGGAGAGTGAGGGGAGATCTAATAGAGGTGTACAAGATTATGAAGGGGATAGATAGGGTGAACAGTGGGAAGCTTTTTCCCAGGTCGGAGGTGACGATCACGAGGGGTCACGGGCTCAAGGTGAGAGGGCGAAGTATAACTCAGATATCAGAGGGATGTTTTTTACACAGAGGGTGGTGGGGGCCTGGAATGCGCTGCCAAGTAGGGTGGTGGAGGCAGGCACGCTGACATCGTTTAAGACTTACCTGGATAGTCACATGAGCAGCCTGGGAATGGAGGGATACAAACGATTGGTCTAGTTGGACCAAGGAGCGGCACAGGCTTGGAGGGCCGAAGGGCCTGTTTCCTGTGCTGTACTGTTCTTTGTTCTTTGATTTCAGAGCTTTGACCTATTGTTTGTGGAATTGCTTGCTCTGTCTGTAGCATGTTGCTTCCGATGTTAGTCCTTATTATAGCTTCCACAGTCTGGCTTCTCACTGTATGCATGGTTGGTGCTGCTCCTGGCATGCTCTCCTGCTGATCCAGGGCTGGTTTGATAGGTATTGGTAGCTTGGGGGATATGCCAGACCATGAGGTTACAGATTATGGTTGAGTACAATGTTGCTGCTGTTGGTGGCCCCAGGTGCCTCATGGATGCCCAGTTTTGAGCGAGAAGATCTAGGAATCTGTCCCATTCAACACAATGATACTGTCACACAATGAGAATCATGAACGTCATTGATTAATAACTGAAGCAGTCTATGTGTTTATGCATCAAGATCTGGACAACATGCAGGCTTGGACTGATATATGTTTCACACAAGTGCCAGGAAACGACCATCTCCAACATGGCAGAATCTAACTACTTCCACTTAACATTCAATGACATTACCATTGCTAAATCTCCCTCTATCAACATCTTGGGAGTTGCCGTGCACCAGACATATAAATACTGGAGCCACAAGTGCAGGTCAGAGGCTAGGAATCCTGTGGTAAGTAACTCACCTTCTGGATCCCCAAAGCCTATCCACCAAGGCACAAGTCAGGAGTGCGATGGAATGCTCTCCACTTGCCTGGGTGAGTGTGGCTCCAACAACACTCAAGAAACTCAGCACCATTTTAAACAAAGCAGCCTGCTTGATCAACGTGCCAAATAGCACCTTAAACATTCACTCCCTCCACCACTGACACACTGTGTACCATCTACAAGGCGCACTGCAGCAACTCACCAAGGCTCCTCCAACAGCACCTTCCAAACTCATGGTCCCTATCACCTAGAAGGACAAGGGAAGCAGATACATGGGAACACCGCCTCTGCAAGTTCCCCTCAAAGTCACTCACCATCCTGATTTGGAAATATATCGGCCGTTCCTTCACTGTCACTGGGTCCAAATCCTGGAGCTCCCTCTTGCTATTGTTGTGAAGCAATACTTTGTGCGTTTTTCAAAGTGGGCCCTTTCTCTCTCCCATCTCCCATAAGGCCTTCTCCCTTTGTTAGCTCATTGACAAGGCACACTCACTCTCACCTCATCTCAGTGTTTTGCCTAACTCTGCCACAGACGTGCTGTCAACCTGTATATTTTTCTGAATATAAGAACATAAGAACATAAGAAATAGGAGCAGGAGTAGGCCATCTAGCCCTTCGAGCCTGCCCCGCCATTCAATAAGATCATGGCTGATCTGACGTGGATCAGTACCACTTACCCGCCTGATCCCCATAACCCTTAATTCCCTTACCGATCAGGAATCCATCCATCCGCGCTTTAAACATATTCAGCGAGGTAGCCTCCACCACCTCAGTGGGCAGAGAATTCCAGAGATTCACCACCCTCTGGGAGAAGAAGTTCCTCCTCAACTCTGTCTTAAACCGACCCCCCTTTATTTTGAGGCTGTGTCCTCTAGTTTTAACTTCCTTACTAAGTGGAAAGAATCTCTCCGCCTCCACCCTATCCAGCCCCCGCATTATCTTATAAGTCTCCATAAGATCCCCCCTCATCCTTCTAAACTCCAACGAGTACAAACCCAATCTCCTCAGCCTCTCCTCATAATCCAAACCCCTCATCTCCGGTATCAACCTGGTGAACCTTCTCTGCACTCCCTCCAATGCCAATATATCCTTCCTCATATAAGGGGACCAATACTGCACACAGTATTCCAGCTGCGGCCTCACCAATGCCCTGTACAGGTGCATCAAGACATCCCTGCTTTTATATTCTATCCCCTTCGCAATATAGGCCAACATCCCATTTGCCTTCTTGATCACCTGTTGTACCTGCAGACTGGGCTTTTGCGTCTCATGCACAAGGACCCCCAGGTCCCTTTGCACGGTAGCATGTTTTAATTTGTTTCCATTGAGATAGTAATCCCATTTGTTATTATTTCCTCCAAAGTGTATAACCTCGCATTTCTCAACGTTATACTCCATTTGCCATATCCTCGCCCACTCACTCAGCCTGTCCAAATCTCTCTGCAGATCTTCTCCGTCCTCCACACGATTCACTTTTCCACTTATCTTTGTGTCGTCTGCAAACTTCGTTACCCTACACTCCGTCCCCTCCTCCAGATCATCTATATAAATGGTAAATAGTTGCGGCCCGAGTACCGATCCCTGCGGCACGCCACTAGTTACCTTCCTCCAACCGGAAAAACACCCATTTATTCCGACTCTTTGCTTCCTGTCGGATAGCCAGTCCCCAATCCACTTTAACACACTACCCCCAACTCCGTGTGCCCTAATCTTCTTCAGTAGCCTTTTATGGGGCACCTTATCAAACGCCTTTTGGAAATCCAAAAACACCGCATCCACCGGTTCTCCTCCATCAACCGCCCTAGTCACATCTTCATAAAAATCCAACATGTTCGTCAAGCACGACTTTCCCCTCATGAATCCATGCTGCGTCTGATTGATCGAACCATTTCTATCCAGATGCCCTGCTATCTCCTCTTTAATAATGGATTCCAGCATTTTCCCTACTACAGACGTTAAGCTGACCGGCCTATAGTTACCCGCCTTTTGTCTCCTTCCTTTTTTAAACAGCGGCGTAACATTAGCCGTTTTCCAATCAACCGGCACTACCCCAGAATGCAACGAGTTTTGATAAATAATTTTTGATAAATAATCACTAACGCATCCACTATTATTGTCTGGCTCTGCTTTCTGTGTGTATTTCTCAAGGACAAGCTTCGAAGAAATAATTAAATTAAAATGGGAATTCAGTCATGCACTCTCAACTTCAGAAAAAAACTGTGAACTGATGATTTAATTTCAATATTTTCCCCCAGTTATCCATATACCCAAATCCAAGCTGCCTGCAGTGTGGGGCCCGTTTACATTTATAATGGAAACTGGCCAGTCTACAATCCATCAGATCTTCCCTTCCACTTTTACAGAATCCCTACAGTGCAGAAGGAGGCCATTGGGCCCATCGTGTCAATGCCAGCAACAATCCCACCCAGCCCCTAACCCCTTAGCCCCACGTATTTATCTGGCTAGTCCCCCTAAAGTAAAGTTTATTTATTAGTCACAAGTAGGCTTACATTCTCACTGTAATGAAGTTACTGTGAAAATCTAGTCGCCACACTCCAGCGCCTGTTCGGGTCAATACACCTAACCAGTACATCTTTCAGACTGTGTGTACACTGAGAGAGAATTTAGCATGGCCAATTCATTTAACCTGTGCATCTTTGGACTGTGGGAGGAAACCAGAGCACCCGGAGGATACCCACACAGACACGGGGAGAATGTGCAGACTCCACACAGACAGTGAACCAAACCGGGAATCAAACCCGGGTCCCTGGTGCTGTGAGGCAGCAGTGCTAACCGCTGTGAGGCAGCTGTGCTAACCACTGTGCTACCGTGCCGCCCATGTTCAGTGGGAAGGAGATGTGGGCTGAGTTTGCCAGGCAGAGGCTGAGCTGCATGGATTCTGTGATCTGATTTACCCATGTTAACCAACTAGCATGGCTAATGTAGACCAACCAATGTGCAGGAGAACTGGGTTAAGGCACGGTATTGGCACCAAGCCGTAATGCTCATTTGGAGAGCTGGTGCAGACGCGGTGAGCCGAATGGCCTCCTTCTGCGCCGTAACCATTCTGTGATTCTGTGAACCAGCATTGGAAAGGGATCCTTCACTCAGATATCCAGCAGGGCCAGAAATTCACATAGCTACCAATGAATCGACTAAGAAATCAGAAACCAGAGCGTGGTGAGAATGTGGAACTCACTATCACACACAATAATTGAGGTGGAGAGCATTGATGGAGTTCAGGGGAAGCTGGATAAGCACAGGAGAGAGAGAGAGAAAGGAATAGAAGGATGCACCAATGGGGTTTATTGAAGAGGTGTCAAGGATGCTTATACATACCAGAATAGAGCAGTTGGAATATTGGGCTTGTTTCTGTGCTGTAAATTCAATGTAATATCTACACTATCATTGTAATAATTCAATTCCGGCCTTGGGTCATTGCCTGTGCGGAGTTTGCACATTCTCCCCGTGTCTGCGTGGTTTTCCTCCAGGCGCTCTGGTTTCCTCCCACAATCCAAAGCTGTGCAGGTTAGGTGGATTGACCATGCTAAATTGCACCTTAGTGTCCAAAGATGTGTACATTACATTGATTGGCCATGCTTATCTCTCCAGATAAAGTTTAAAAGTTAAAGTTTATTTTATTAGTCACAAGTAAGGCTTACATTAACACTGCAATGAAGTTACTGTGAAATTCCTCTAGCCGCCACACTCCGGCGCCTGTTTGGGTCAATGCACCTAATCAACACAGTCTTTCAGACTGTGGGAGGAAACTGGAGCACCCGGAGGAAACCCACGCAGACACAGGGAGAACATGCAAACTCCACACAGACAGTGACCCAAGCCGGGAATCGAACCCGGGTCCCTGGTGCTGTGAGGCAGCAGTGCTAACCACCGTGCCAGGATGACTGCTTCTTGCTGGCTTTGAACTCGCATTTGAATACAGGAATCAGAGGGCATCACGATTCCTTGCTTTGTAATTCAGACCCAATCCCACATACCATGTATTTACAGAAAAAAGAATGGTAAATAATCCAGAAGTAACCTTCTCCTTTGCTAATGAATCCATGAATCTCTTCGGCTCTCACTGGTTATTGAATTATTTTTACCCGTCAGTGTACTTAAATTGTCCACAGTTGTAAGTGTGAATAAGTAGGCTGTGTGAGTTGCAATAAATGTAATTAGTGGCACAGTGAGTGAGCATGTAGCAGGTCACAGCACAACATATCCCACAGGAGCTGGCTTTGAACTCGTGCAGGTTGGGTTGATTGGCCATGCTAAATTGCCTTTTAGTGTCAGGGGGACTAGCTAGGGTAAATACGTGAAGTTAAGGGGATAGGACCTGGGTGGAAGTATTGACGGTGCAGGTTCGATGGACTGAATGGCCTCCTTCTGCACTGTCGGGATTCTATGATTCTATTCTATATATCTTTCCTGAGGTGAGAACAGAACTCCAGATACTCCAGAAGGGGTCTGAATGCACCTCTAGACAACTGAAGCATCACTTACCTCCCCTTTGTTTTCCAAATTGTCCGCCTGTAGCTCCTAACTCAGACTAACGCGCTGATTGCCAATGTTTAGATTCTTTGATGTCAGTGTCAGCTCCTGTGGGATATGTTGTGCTGTGACCTGCTACATGCTCACTCACTGTGTCACCTAATTACATTTATTGCAACTCACACAGGCTATTTATTTACACGTACAACTGTGGACAATTTAAGTACACTGATGGGTAAAAATAATTGCAATAACCAGTGAAAGCCAAAGAGACTCGTAGATTCATTAGCAAAGGAGAAGGTTAATTCTGGATTATTTACCACTCTTTTTCCTGTAAATACATGGTATGTGGGATTGGGTCTGAATTACAAAGCAAGGAATCGTGATGCCCTCTGATTCCTGTATTCAAATGTGAGTTCAAAGCCAGCAAGAAGCAGTCATTCTGCACACTCAGCAGTCCACCTGGGTATCTCCCCAATATTCTGAGCTGAAGTCCCACTCACCAGATTCACTGAAATGTAGAAACATTAAAGGATTTGAAGCACAGAAGGAGATCATTCGTTGGAGTGCACCCATGCCCCAGGTCTGCTTCCGCCCACGAGGTTAATGTCAGTTCTCAGTTCAGTACTTCAGAAACATAATACAAATAAGATAGAGTATTGAAGGAGAGATACAGGACAGGTATCTGAGTGGAATGGCTGATACAGGACAGGTATCTGAGTGGAATGGCTGATGCAGGACAGGTATCTGAGTGGAATGGCTGATACAGGACAGGTATCTGATGGGGAATGGCTGATACAGGACAGGTATCTGAGTGGAATGGCTGATACAGGACAGGTATCTCAGTGGAATGGCTGATGCAGGACAGGTATCTGAGTGGAATGGCTGATACAGGACAGGTATCTGATGGGGAATGGCTGATACAGGACAGGTATCTGAGGGGGAATGGCTGATACAGGACAGGTATCTGAGGGAGACTGACTGATACAGGACAGCTATCTGTGGGGGAATGACAGATACAGGACAGGTATCTGAGTGGAATGGCTGATACAGGACAGGTATCTGAGGGGGAATGGCTGATACAGGACAGGTATCTGAGGGAGACTGACTGATACAGGACAGCTATCTGAGGGGGAATGACAGATACAGGACAGGTATCTGAGGGGGAATGGCTGATACAGGACAGGTATCTGAGGGGGAATGGCAGATACAGGACAGGTATCTGAGGGGGAATGACAGATACAGGACAGCTATCTGAGGGGGAATGACAGATACAGCACAGGTATCCGAGGAGGAATGACTACTATAGGACAGATCTCTGAGCGGGAATGATTGGAACAGGACAGGTATCTGAAGGGAATGACTGATACAGGACAGGTATCTGAGGGGAATGACTGATACAGGATGGGAGGGGAATGACTGACACAGGACCACTATTAATTTGATTTGATTTGATCTGATTTGATTTATTATTGTCACATGTATGAACATACAGTAAAAAGTATTGTTTCTTGCGCACTATACAGACAAAACATACCATTCATAGGGAAGGAAAGGAGAGAGTGCAGAATGTAGTGTTACAATCATAGCTAGGGTGTAGAGAAAGATCAACTTAATGCAAGGTAGGTCCATTCAAAAGTCTGACAGCAGCAGGGAAGAGGCTGTTCTTGAGTCGGTTGGTACGTGACCTCAGATTTTGGATCTTTTTCCTGAAGGAAGAAGGTGGAAGAGAGAATGTCCGGGGTGCGTGGGGTTCTTAATTATGCTGGCTGCTTTGTCGAGGCAGCGGGAAGTGTAGACAGAATCAATGGATGGGAGGCTGGTTTGCATGATGGATTGGGCTACATTCACGACCTTTTGTAGTTCCTTGCGGTCTTGGGTAGAGCAGGAGCCATACCAAGCTGTGATACGACCAGAAAGAATGCTTTCTATAGTGCATCTGTAAAAGTTGGTGAGAGTCGTAGCTGACATGCCAAATTTCCTTAGTCTCCTGAGAAAGTAGAGGTGTTAGTGGGCTTTCTTCACTATAGTGTCGACATGGAGGGACCAGGACAGGTTGTTGGTGATCTGGACACCTAAAAACCTAAAGCTCTCGACCCTTTCTACTGCGTTCCCGTTGATGTAGACAGGGGCGTGTTCTCCTTTACGCTTCTGAAGTCGATGACAATCTCCTTCGTTTTGTTGATATTGAGGGAGAGATTATTGTTGCCGCACCAGTTCACCAGATTCTCTATCTCACTCCTGTACTCTGTCTCGTCATTGTTTGAGATCCGACCCACTACGGTGGTGTCGTCAGCAAACTTGAAAATCGAATTGGAGAGGAATTTGGCCACACAGTCACAGGTGTATAAGGAATATAGTAGGGAGCTGAAAACACAGCCTTATGGGGCACCGGTGTTGAAGATGATCATGGAGGAGGTGTTGTTGCCTATCCTTACTGATTGTGGCCTGTGGGTTAGGAAGTTCAGGATCCAGTCACGGAGCGAGGTGCCGAGGCCCAGGCCATGGAGTTTGGAGATGAGTTTCGTGGGAAGAATAGTTTTGAAGGCTGAGCTGTGTCCTTGTTATCTTGGTGTTCCAGGGTTGAGTGCAGGGCCAGGGGAATGGCGTCTGCTGTGGGTATCTGAGGGGAATGACTGATATAGGACAGGTATCTGAGGGTTAGTGACTGCTACATTGATGATATTTTCTGCACGATTGTTCTTTAGCAAGGGGTAAATTTCTGTATCTCCACAGGGCCTGTGCTCTGGCGGTGCTGATGTTGCGGCCCTTACAGAACCAGGTCGATTTTCCTTCTATTGATTTCAGTAGATGAGTTTTTATAATGAGCATGACTTTAAATTTGATCAGACAGATTAATGTCATGTGGTTATGGATGAATATTTACCCAGAGACATGGGGTGGGACAGGAGTGTCCGCAATGTTCTGGAGATTTAGCTCATTCCGTTCTATTCTATTTTTGTTTCGATGATCTGTAAAACTGGGGAATGTAAACGATATGCTGCATTAACAATCAGAGCCAACATCACTCAGTCTCTCCGCCAGCCCCCGGCATTGTTTCCTTTTGCTGTTCTGAATAAAACATGACTTTGTTCTGCTCTCATCACAGGCGGAAGAAGGGAATGTCTTCGATTGCTTCACAGTAAACCCATCCAGTGTTGGCAAAGGATTGAACCGTGGACCTGGGTGAGAAAGTTCACCACTCGCTGTACCTCAGAATAATTATCAGCAAATAATGACTCAGTGTGAGCCAAGCTCGCCTGTGAGTCAGAATGCTGTGAGTTCAAATCCCACTCCAGAGACTCGAGCACAATATCTAGTCTGATGATCCATTACAGTACTGAGGGAGTGCTGCAATGTCAGAGGGTCAGTTCTGAGGGAGTGCTGCACGGTCAGAGGGGCAGAACTAAGGGAGTGCTGCTCTGTCAGAGGGGCAGAACTAAGGGAGTGCTGCTCTGTCAGAGGGTCAGTACTGAGGGAGTGCTGCACTGTCAGAGGGGTAATACTAAGGGAGTGCTGCTCTGTCAGAGGGTCAGTACCGAGGGAGTGCTGCACTGTCAGAGGGTCAGTACTGAGGGAGTGCTGCACTGTCAGAGGGTCAATGCTGAGAGAGTGCTGCACTGTCAGAGGGTCAGTACTGAGGGAGTGCTGCACTGTCAGAGGGTCAATGCTGAGGGAGTGCTGCTCTGTCAGAGGGTCAGTACTGAGGGAGTGCTACACTGTCATAGGGTCAGTGCTGCAGGAGTGCTGCACTGTCAGACGGTCAGTACAGAAAGTGTGCTGCACTGTCAGAGGTCAGTACTGAGGGAGTTCTGCACTGTCAGAGGGTCAGTACTGAGGGAGTGCTGCACTGTCTGAGGGTCAGTACTGAGGGAGTGCTGCATTGACAGAGGGGCAGAACTGAGGGAGTGCTGCATTGTCAGAGGGGCAGTACTGAGGGAGTGCTGCATTGTCAGAGTGTCAGTACTGAGGGAGTGCTGCACTGTCAGAGGGTCAGTACTGAGGGAGTGCTGCCCTGTCAGAGTAGTCGTAATGCCATTGGATGTTGAGGAGAGGTGGTTGGATTCTCTCTTGTTGGAGACAGTCATTGCCTGGCACTTGTGTGGCACAAATATTCCTTGCCACTTCGCAGCGTAAATGTTGAATATAATCCAGATCTGGAGGTAATGGGCACAAACTGCTTCGGTATCTGAGAGTCATGAATAGATCTGGACATTGATGAAGCAACTGAAGATGGTGCGGCTGTGGACATGACTTTGAGGAGCTCCTGCAATCCCGCAGGCTGAGATGATTGACCTCCAACCACCACAACCATCTTCCTTTGTGCCAGGTGTGACTCCACCCAGCGGAGAGATTTTCACCTTATTCCCATTGACTCCAGTATTGCGAGGGCTCCTTGATGCCACACTCGGTCAAGTGCTGTCTTGATGTTAAGATCAGTAAGTCCACCTCCTCTCTTGAGTTAAGATCTTTAGTCCATGTGTGAACCAAAGCTGTAATGAAGCCCGGAACTGAATGGTTCCAGTGGAACCAAACTGAGCGTCAGTGAGTAAATGCCACATGGTAGCACTGTCGATGACCACTTCCATCACTTTTCGGAGGCTCGAGAGTAGACTGATGGGATGGTAATTGGTTGGATTGGATTTGTCCTGTTTCTTGTGTGCAGGACATAGCTGGGCAATGTTCCACATTGTTGGGTAGTTGCCAGTAGTGTATCTGTACTGGAACAGCTTGACTGGGGGAATGCCAAATTCTGGAGCACAGGCCTTCAGTGGGAAAAAAAATAATTTGCAGGAATCGGGCTAGGCCGGCATTGATTTCCCATCCCTAATTGCACTTGAGAAAGTGATGGTGAGCTGCCTTCTTGAACTGCTGCAGTCCATGTGGGATTTTGTTGGGATGTTGTCATGGCCCATTGTAGTTTCAGCATCCAGTGCCATCAGCTGTTACTTGGTTTCACATGAAATGAATTGGTGAAGACTGGAATCTGTTGAGAACCTCAGGAGGAGTCCGAGATGGATCATACACTCAACATCCCTAGCTGAAGATTGTTGCTTTGGCAATGTCTTTTGCATTGTTGTGCTGGGCTCCTCCATCATTGAGGATGGGGATATTTGTGAAGCTTCCTTCTCCAGTGAGTTGTTTAATTGTCCTTCACAACTGGGTGTGACAGGACGGCAGAGCTTAGATCTGATCAATGGAATCGCTTAACAATGTCTATCGCATGCTGCTGATGCTGTTTGGCACACAAGTAATTCTGTTTTGTAGCTTCACCAGGTTTATACCTCATTTTTAGGGATGCCTACTGTTGTTCCTGGCATGTCCTCCAGCACTCTCCATTAAACCAGGGTTGATCCCCTAGCTCGATGCTAATGGTTAAGTTGGGGATGTGCCAGGCCATGAGGTTACAGATTGTAATTGAGTATAATTCTGCTTCTGCTGATGATCGACAGTTCCTCACAGATGCCCAGTCTTGAGTTGCTAAATCTGTTCAAAATCTATCCAAACTAGTGAGGGGGTAGTGCCACAATGGAGTGTATCATTAGTGTAAAGATGGGGCTTTGTCTCCACAAGGACTGTACAGTAATCACTCTGACTAACAATACACCTGCATTAGGTACATTGATGAAGATGAAACCGAGTATGTTTTTCTCTCACCACCTGCCAAAGACCTGGTCCACCAGTTACGTCCAATAAGATTCAGCCAGCTCCGTCAGCGGTGATGGTACCAAGCTTCTCTCGGTGATGGACTTTGAAGTTTCCCACCCAGAGTACATTTTGTGCCCTTGCCACTCTCAGAACTTCTTCCAAGTGGAATTTACCATGGAGGAGTAGAGATTCATCAGCTATAGGTGGAGGATTGAGGGGGAGTGTGACAATACATGTTAACCAGCAGGTTTCCTTAGCCATGTTCAGACCTCATAGGGTCAATGTTGAGGGCTCCCTGGGTAACTCCCTCCCCACTGTGCTGCCACTCCCTCTGGTGCATCAGTCCTGCTTTGCAGATGCGTACTTCATCCAAGAGAATGAGGACAATGGTATGGAGTTCAAGGAGAGGGGCTGTGAGGTTCTTGAGCAAATTGACATAGGAAGTGATAAGCTATTGGAGGTGTTGGCAGCATTAACAGTGGATAAATCTCCAGGTCCAGATGAATTGTGCCCTAGGCTGCTGTGGGAGGCAAGGGAGGAAATTGCAGGGGCTCTGACCCAAATTTTCAATTCCTTTCTGGCCCCGGGGAGATGCCAGACATCTGGAGAACAGCTAATGTTGTTCCGCTATTTAAGAAGGATTGTACAGGTAAACCACAGAACTACAGACCAGTGAGTCTCATGTCAGTGGTAGGGAAACTATTAAAGAAACTTCTGAAGGAAAGCATCTATCTCCACTTGGAGAGGCAAAGCTTGATCAGGGAGAGTCAACGTGGCTTCGTCAGAGGGAGGTCATGTCTAAGAAATGTGATTGAATTTTTTGAGGAGGTGACCAGGTGTGTAGATGAGGGTAGAGCAGTCGATGTAGTCTAGATGGATTTCAGCAAAGCCTTTGACAAGATCCCACATGGGAGACTTGTAAAAAAGGTAAATTCACATGGGATACAGGGTAATTTGATAAAATGGATTCAAAATTGGCTCAGTTGGAGGAGACAGAGGGTGACGATCGAAGGCTGCTTTAGTGACTGGAAGCCAGTGTCCAGTGGCGTACCACAGAGATCTGTGTTGGGACCCTATTATTTGTCATTTATATAAATGACATTGATGACTATGTGGGGGATAGGATTAGTAAGTTTGCGCATGGCACAAAGATTGGCCGGGTGGTCCACAGTGAGGTGGAGTGTCTTGGGCTACAAGAAGATATAGACAGGATGGTCAAATGGGCAGTTAAATGGCAGATGGAATTTAACCCTGAAAAGTGTGAGGTGAAACACTTTGGAAGGAGTAATTTGACAAGAAAGTACACAATGAATGGCAGGACACTGGGAAGTTCAGTGGAACAAAGGGACCTTGGCGTGTTTGTCCACGGATCTCTGAAAGCGGAAGGGCATGTTAACAGGATAGTGAAAAAGGCACATGGGACACTTGCCTTTATCAATTGAGGCATAGATTACAAAAGCAGGGAAGTCATGTTGGAGTTGTATAGAACTTTGGTGAGGCCACAGCTGGAGTACTGTGTGCAGTTCTGGTCGCCACATTATCGGAAGGATGTGATTGCACTGGAGGGGGTGCAGAGGAGATTCACCAGGATGCTGCCTGGGATGGAATATTTAAGTTATGAAAAGAGGTTGGATAAGCTTGGGTTGTTTTTGCTGGAACAGAAAAGACTGAGGGGTGACCTGATCAAGGTGTAAAAGATTATGAGACACATGGACAGAGTGAATAAGGAGCAGCTGTTCCCCTTAGTTGAAGGCTCAGTCATGAGGAGACATAGGTTCAAGGTGAGGGGCAGGAGGTTTCGGAGGGAAGTGAGGAAAAACCTTTTTACCCAGAGGGTGGTGACGGTCTGGAGTGCGCTGCCTGGGAGGGTGGTAGAGGCGGGTTGCCTCACATCCTTTAAAAAGTATCTGGGTGAGCCCTTGGCACGTCATAACATTCAGGGCTCTGGGCCAAGTGCTGGTAAATGGGATGAGGTGGGAGTTCAGGTGTTTCTAATGTGTCGGTGCGAACTCGATGGGCCAAAGGGCCTCTTCTGCGCTGTATGATTCTATGATTCTATGCTGATGGGACAGGACCTACCCAGGAACGGTGATGGTGTTGTCTGGGATGTTATTTGTAAGCTATGAATCCATGAGCATGACTATGTCAGGCTGTTGCTTGACAAGTCCATGGGACACCTGGCCTAAACCCACAGATATTCGGAAGGAAGATTTTTCAGGCTTGACAAGACTGGGTGTGCCCTTGTCTTTCCTGGGTGATCCGCTTGGTTTCATTCCTTTTAGGCTTTGTAGCATTTTGATTCAACCAGCTAGGCCATTTCAGAGGGTATTTAAGAGTCAACCCCATTGCTATGGATCTGGAATCACATGTAGGCCAGACCAGGTAAAGAAATCATAGAAACCCTACAGTACAGAAAGAGGCCATTCGGCCCATCGAGTCTGCACCGACCACAATTCCACCCAGGCCCTACCCCCATATCCCTACATATTTTACCCGCGAATCCCTCTAATCTACGCATCCCAGGACACTAAGGGGCAATTTTAGCATGGCCAATCAACCTAACCCGCACATCTTTGGACTGTGGGAGGAAACCGGAGCACCCGGAGGAAACCCACGCAGACACGAGGAGAATGTGCAAACTCCACACAGACAGTGACCCAAGCCGGGAATCGAACCCAGGTCCCTGGAGCTGTGAAGCAGCAGTGCTAACCACTGTGCTACCGTGCCACCCAGATGGCAGATTTCCTTCCCGAAAGGTCATGAGTGAACCAACTGGGTGGTTACGAGGATCGATGATAATTTCATGGTCACCATTACTAAGGGCAACTTTATAATTCCAGATTTATTAACCGCTGCCATGGTGAAATTTGAAGCCATGACCCCAGGGCATTAGCTTGGGCCTGTGGATCACTCATTCCGTGACATTACCGCTATGCCATCACTTCCCCCACCGATCTCGATATGGCCTCTTCCTGTTGGAATAAGAATAGAATCATAGAAACCCTACAGTGCAGAAGGAGGCCATTCGGCCCATTGAGTCTACCCCGACAATAATCCCACCTAGGCCCTATCCCTGCTAACCTCGCTAATCCTTCTAAATCAGGCATCCTGGGGCACTAAGGAGCAAATTAAGAAAGTCAATCCACCTAACCCACACATTTTTGGACTGTGGGAGGAAACCGGAGCACCCGGAG
This sequence comes from Mustelus asterias, assembly GCF_964213995.1. Classification (NCBI taxonomy): domain Eukaryota; kingdom Metazoa; phylum Chordata; class Chondrichthyes; order Carcharhiniformes; family Triakidae; genus Mustelus; species Mustelus asterias. The sequence goes on along the minus strand of NC_135816.1, from coordinate 14,567,536 downwards.
GAAACCCACGCAGAAACGGGGAGAACGTGTAAACTCCAAACAGTGACCCAAGCTGGGAATCGAACCCAGGTCCCTGGAGCTGTGAGGCAGCAGTGCCAACCACTGTGCCAGCGTTGAAAAGTGCACTTGGCTCTTGTCTTCCTCAAATTAAGCTGCAGGTTATCTTCTATCCTGGTCACCCTTCTCACCCCAACAACACTCTTCACCAGTTTGGATCGAGCTATGTTAATATGACGTGCAAATCAAACAACTCCTGATCTTGTTAATTGCTGCTTAACAAGTACTTAAAGCTCATCATCATCAAAGCAGCGTGCTGACTCTGAGCACCAACTTCAGGTTTTTGGGAACAGGACGTGATCCCGGCTGTTAATGCTAACAAACAGAATTTCCCGCACCTCCAGGCACCATCAGTGTGAAATGAAAGCTGGTTCACACTCTCACGGATTTGAATCCCCTGATATCCAGGTGTTTAATTCCGGCAAGGTTTGCTCAACAGTGACACAGGAATGAGGATGACGTCTTTCTCTCCCAAACTTGTGATCTTCAAGCCGCTCCCCGCCCTCTCCCTCTCCCTGCCTCCTCCCCCCCCCCCCCCCATCCTCCGCCCCCCTCTCCCCCCTCTCCCCACCCTCATCACTGTCCCAGCGAGATGGGCAAACCTTGCTTGGCAATACAACCTGGGATCTGGCTGCTCTGATTGGCTCAGCTCCTCACTGAATTAAGTGGAGTCAATGCCAGAGGCGGGTGGGAAGGAGCATCCCGTAGGGATTCTGTCGGACCATTCCACAGGGGTTAACAGAGGGCATTGCACCCAGCCACGTCACGTGACAGAGACAAAGGCTGTGTTCCCCCACCTGTCCCATCTACCTTGGCTGACTGTTAGGCTAGGTGGGACTGAATCTTTAAAGAGAGCTCCCTGAACACAGAACAGTGGGTGACACACCTCGGTGACTCATGGTCTCAGCATTACGGTAACATTTCAGGCTTCCCATGTTGCACGTCTGCCAGCATCAGTTGACAATGAGTCACACTTTATCTTTTCAGAAACATGGGAGCAGAAGGAAGCAATTCAACCCCTTGAGCTCCACCATTCAATTCAATTATGGCTGATCTATAGCTCATCACGATTATCCACCTCAGCATCAGATTCAAAAGCTCCAATCATCTCACAGCATCCCCAAACCTTCGAGTGAAAGACTGGCATGTAAGAGCTCTGCTACCATTTGCGTGAAAAAGTGTTCCCTGATTCTGCTCCTGAATGGTATAGCTCTAAGATTATGACCCCTTGAGATTGGGTCATTGCAATATCCTTTCCCATCTTTCCATGGGACAGCAGCGATCACAATAACCCTCCCTGATACCCAAGGTGAGTGACCTCCACAAATGCTGAAAGGTGCCAATGAATGAATGAAGCATACCGCAGGTTATTCCACTATAGGCAACTTCTTTAGTCCTTAATACTCCATCAACATTCTCTTTGTCTTGTGTCCATGATGTGTCGATCTCTCCTTAGCTCCGACCTATCCCTGACTTTCTATTCTGCTCTACTTTCTCCATCCCCACTCCAGCTGTATAATCCATCACATTTCTAGCCTTCTTCCACTCTTCAGAATCATACAGGCTCGAAACGTTAACTCTGTTTCTCTCTCCACAGAGATTTTGCCTGACATGCTGAGTTTATGCGCGTTTTCTGTTTTTATTTCAGATTTTCAGCATTCACAGTTTTTTGTGTTTCTTACCTCAGGTTACGGATTGAGTTACAGGTTAGTGCATACAGTGCAAGCCTCAGTACAGGCAGGGTTCCCTCACTGTTGTGTCAGTAAAGAAAATTGTCCACTCTTGTTTTCAAACTCTGTGATATTTTTCTCCAATCCCTTCTGCACTGCAAGTCAGTTACGATAACCTCAGCGATAAAAGATTCAATATTTGAATGCCCCTTTCAGTTTCCATCTCCCCCTCCTGCTCTTCCCATTAACCCTGGTTGGAGCTCACTCAATTCTTACCTTCCTCTCTGTGCTGCTGCAACTCTGGGCACCCTCAGTTTGAAGTACTTCATTAGTGGTGGCAATGCTTTCAGCTACCTGGTGTCTAGGCCCTGCAACTCCCTCCCTAAGACTCTTCATCTCTTTCTACCTCCCCCTCTCTCTTTCTTCTTATCCCATAAGACATTTCTTAAAAGCTACTTTCTGATCAAGCTTTTAGACAACTGTCCTGACATCACTTTATATTGCCTGGAGTTAAACTTTGGTGACAATGGTAATGACCCCATCGAGGCGCATGAGTTTGGCCTCTTGGAGTATGAGCTCCCTGATTGAGGTAATAATTGCCTGCCCAATCAGGGAGTCTAACCTGCGTATATATATTGAGGAGTGTCAGGGCTACTGACACTCTGGATTCTGACTCTGTACCTGAAACACTCTTAGGGGTGGAGACAAGTTTGTAGATAAAGGGAATCGGGTGAAGGGACACCAGCCCCTGAGGAGTTAACAGAGAACAAAGAACTGAGAACAGTACAGCACAGGAACAGGCCCTTCAGCCCTCCAAGCCTGCGCCGATCGTGATGGCTGCCTAAACTAAAACCATATGCATTTGGAATCTGTATCCTTCCATTCCCGTACAGGCACCTCCAGGATTTCCAACACAGCTTTGACAAAGGGTTATCTGGACTCGAAACGTCAGCTTTTTTCTGACGTTTCAGAACATCGGATGGTGCCAGACCTGCTGAGATTTTCCAGCATTTTCTCTTTTGGTTTCTATTCATGTATTCACCTAGATGCCCCTTAAATGCCACTATTGTATCTGCTCCCACCATCTCCCTGGGCAGCGCATTCCAGACATTCACCACCCTCTGTGTAAAAAAACTTGTCTCGCACATCTCCTCTAAACTTTTTTGCACACACTTTAAACCTCTGTCCCCTAGTGCTTGACTTTTCTACCCTAGGAAAGAGCATCTGACTATCCACTCTGTCCACTCATAATCTTGTAAACCTCTACCGTACCTGATGGGGGTACGGCCGATCGCCCCTCAACCTCTGTCGTTCCAGTGAGAACAAGTCAAGTTTATCCAACCTCTCCTCGTAGCTAATACCTTCTAGACCAGACAACATCCTGGTAAACCTCTTCTGTACCCCCTCCAAAGCATCAACATCCTTCTGGTAGTGTGGTGACCAGAATTGTACACAACATTCCAAAAGAGACCTAACTAAGGTTCTATACAGCTGCAGCATGACCTGCCAATTTGAATTATTTCAACAATGTTCCTCTGAAGTATCTTGGAGTGTTGCACAATGTTAAAAAGACAATATAAATATAAGTTGTTGACAGAGTTCTCTGACCGGGATAAAGGATTAAATAGTGCTTCGTACATTCTCATGTATATCAGTGAACTGAATGTCAGGCCTGGTGGAATCCAATTTTCCTATTTACAATGAAAAGGCTGAGAAATACACAATTTGAAAAGAAATGTTTTTCAAGGACATGCACGTCGTTGGCAAGACCAGCATTTATTGCCCATTTTCTTGAGAAAGTGAGCTGCCTTCTTAAATCACTGCTGCCCACGTGGTGTCGAGCACCCACAGCGCTAAGATGGCAAAAAGATTTTGGGGAGTCAGGAGGTGAGTTACTCACTACAGAATACACAGCCTCTGAACTGTTCTGGTAGCCAGGCTATTTATAGGGCTGGTCCAGTTAAGTTCCCTGCCTGGCTGCCGAAGGAAGGGAGCAATTGGGGCTGCTGGAAGGGAGGGACTGGGCCCGGGCATGTTTTGGGGGGCAGCGATAGGGCCATGGGGGGTGGGAGAGCTAGCGATGTGGGAAACCCCAGCCAGCGATCGGGAGGCTGGCAGATAGGGGCTACTGTGCATGAGCCAATCTCAGCACTGACAGATTGGCGCATGCGCAGTGGTCCACTCGGCGCTATGCTGCCAGCCTCTTCCGTGGGGCTAGGTCCTGCACACTGATTTTTTACATGATTTACGCTGGTGCATTCTGCAGTGCACAGAGTGTGGGAAATTCTTCTCTGAACTCCCACTGAAACAGTATGATTTACTCCAGTTTTTATGCAAATTCGACACTTAGAATTTTTTTGGGAGAATCCTGGCCACGATCTTTCATTCCAGGCGCGATTCTACTGACACACTGGGAAGCGTTTATCAAAACAGATTTAACACAGTTTGACTATAACAAATGAATTAGCTCAACTTTTAACCATTGAACAATGCTTAAACAAGACAAGATACAATTCTTAACTTCTAACCTCTCACTATGGGCCCGATTTTAACATTTTCATTCTAAGTGCTGAATCTGGGCGTAATGCAGATCCAACTTGGAAACCTGCTATCAGGCGCCCCCAGACGCACTCAGCCTGAAAACAAATCGTGGGTCCCATTCGCACTGTGGGCGGGGCTTCGTGCGGCCGAAACGATTGGAGCTCTGAACTGCGCATGCACAGTTCGAAAAAAATTTGAAAAAGCGCGCCCGTGTCAGATCGCTCCCGAGCCACAGAAAATGGAGAAAGCGGCCCGGGAGCGAGAAACAGGAGCGATGGTGCACACACACATCACTGTCCCCCCTTATCCATCCCCCCCACTACCCACACACATCACTGTCCCCCTTATCCATCCCCCCCACTACCCACACACATCACTATCCCCCATATCCACCCCCCCCACTACCCACACACATCATTGTCCCCCTTATCCATCCCCCCCACTGCCCACACACATCACTGTCTCCCTTATCCATCCCCCCCACTGCCCACACACATCACTGTCCCCCATATCCACCCCCCCACTACCCACACACATCACTGTCCCCCTTATCCATCCCCCCCACTACCCACACACATCACTGTCCCCCTTATCCATCCCCCCCACTACCCACACACATCACTGTCTCCCTTATCCATCCCCCCCACTGCCCACACACATCACTGTCCCCCAGATCCACCCCCCCACTACCCACACACATCACTGTCCCCCTTATCCACCCCCCCACTACCCAGACACATCACTGTCCCCCTTATCCATCCCCCCCACTACCCACACACATCACTGTCCCCCTTTTCCATCCACCCCACTACCCACATGCATCACTGTCCCCCTTATCCATCCCCCACACCACCGACACATATCACTGTCCCACTTATCCACCACCCCCACCCACATACATCACTGTCCCCCTTATCCACCCCCCCCCCCGCTATACAGACCTATCTCCACTCCTGCCCCCTCCCTCCCCACCAATCGCCCGCAGAGTGGCAGCAGACCCCCCTGCCCTCCCCGTGCCCCCACCAGAGATCCATCTTACCCGCCTCCCTCCTCAACCCCCCTCCCCAAGAAAATGATCTGACCTGGCTCATCCCCACCCCCCAGACAATGATCTGGCCTCACTCACCCCCCCCCCCCCACCCGACAACGATCTGGCCTCACTCACCCCCCCCCCCCACATCTCTGACAATGATCTGGCCTCACTCACCCACCTCCCCCCAGACACCGATCTGGCCTCACTCACCACCCCCCCCCCCCCCCCACCCCCAGACATTGACCTGACCTCACTCACCCACCCCTTCCCAGACAACAATCTGGCCTCACTCACTCCACCTCCTCCTCCAGACAATGATCTGGCCTCACTCACCCCCCCCCTCACCTCCCAGAGGAACATCTGACCCACCTCCTCCCCCCCCCCCCCAAACAGACAATGATCTGGCCTCACCCCCTCCCCCCCCAACCAGAGAATTATCTGACCCGCCTCCCTCCTCCCCCCACTACTGATCTGAGTCAGAGAGCTGTTGGAAGCACTGAGCTTGCTCTTCAGCAGCTGGAGCGCCCGATTCGGACTTTTATTTAGCATTACAGCGCGGTTCCGGATTGGCAAACACAGTGGTAAAGGGGGAAATGCTGATAAAGTTGGGTGGGCAGTTCATTTATTCAATTTAAATGCATGCAAATGCATTTAAATCACCGTTGCGCCTGTTTTGGGCGCAAAGCGGATCGCCGTCATTCCCGGGTTTCGGTAAAGTGGCAATCTGCGCGGACGTGGGCGCGGATCGCGTTAATGGCCTCACGCCTGACTTTACCACGTCTTCGCGCCCAAAAACGGGCGTGACGCAATGTTATAATCGGGCCCGATATGAGGTTATATAATATTCAAGCAATATTCCTCTTATAGATTTAAACCTCTTTATTAAAATTAGTTAGTAAAACACAGGCATACTTGCTTATACTTATATTGCCAGTTTTGGAGCTTTCACACAATCCCAAGAGAGACAAAGAGGCGTGTCTTGTTTCTGTCAGAACCAGGCAGTAACAGCTTGTTTTAAAAATGAAAGAGAAATTGTGCTTTCCCTGCAAGCTTAGCTCCTCCCATTAAGCACATAACTATGTCCCTGTCAATCAACCTAATCAAAACTCTACTCTGAAACCCCCAGGGACACCCAAGTTAACACAAATGCACTAGCTCATCTTAAAACAAACACTCCAGGTCTAAAATCAATACTTATCCCAGCTGCCAATTTAAAGATTTTGCGAGACAAATTGGCACCCTGCAAAACAGATCTGAACTCTAAACATACCCCATAAAAAAAACATGATTTAAAGGTACAGTATCATGACAATGATGATGCCAATGTTGTTGATGATGGGGGATTTGACATTGGTAATGCTATTAAATATTTTGGAGAGACCATCTACTTTGTTTGAGATGGTCAATGGCACTTGTGGTTGGTTGCTACTTATCAGATTAAGCTGTTCTCTGGTTCTTTCCTCAGGGCAGTGCCTTGACCAATCGAAGTCAGCCTGATTTTGAATTTGAATGTAAACAAGGCTTAATTGGCAATTAACTGGTGCATTCTCCATGGCAAAGTCCCTGCCAATCAGAGTCCACTTGCCAACCAATCAGCACTCCCTCTCTTACATTTAATATTCTTGTGAATGCCCTGTTGACTGCGAGATGAAAAGCTTCAACAATATGTGCATTTTTATCAGTGATAATCTTCTCGTTGTTTTTTCTGAGATTGAGTTTTTGCATTGGGGCCAGTCCCAGATTCGTTTATCCAAGTAATGCGATCCAACCTGTGCACTACTTTTGGTGCATTACTAAGTGTTGTTTGCCCTGTAGGATACAATATCAGTCTAGCTTTGTTCCAATATCAAGTAAATTACATTCAGTGGCTTGTTAATTCAATCACTCACTGTGTAACTTGGCGAATTCTCCTCAAATTGGATGACTATACTTACTTTTGCTCTATTTACTTGAATTCTAAGTGAGGATTGATCAGAATCCTGTAAGTAAATGACAGTACCGGAAAGCAATTAGCCACGCCAGTTATTATTAAACTGGGAGCAGGAAACAATGCTCAAATGATTTCAAATTGGGATCAGCAAATGTTAAATTTTAACGTGTGCCTTGGGACAAGGGCAGACATTCAGAATTCAGCAAGGTTCAAAAGATCAAAGAGAAGTTTAGGTAGAAAGAACTTTTATTTTAGTTATTTCACGTCCCCAAAATGTAATCATTGTTAGATTGGAACATAAGGCAACCATAGAATCCCTACTGTACAGAAGGGGAGGCCATTCAGCCCATTGAGTCTGCACCGACTCGCCAAAAGGGAATTTTGCCCAAGCCCAACCTCCGCCCTATCCCAGTAAACCTACGCTATTACCATGGCTAATCCACCTAACCTACACATCTCTGGACAGTAAAGGGCAATTTTGCATGGCCAATCTACCTAACCCGCACAGCTTTGAATTTTGTGAGGAAACCGGAGCACCTGGAGGAAACCCACGCAGACATGAGGAGAATGTGCAAACTCCACGCAGACAGTCACCCAAGGCAGAATTGAACCGGGGTCCCTGGCGCTGTGATGCAGCAATGCTAACCACTGTGCCATTTTGTACACAGCAAGATCTCAGACACAGCAATGGAATAAATGACCAGTTGAAGTATTCAATTCTGAACCTCTTCTCGAGACATTTAAACGGTGACATAAGTCAACTGCCTGTTCAGTTATAGAAACTACCCTATCTGCCTGCCATAGTTTTCATTAAATCCAAGAGTTTTACTGAGCAGAAGAAGACCATTCTACCCATCACTGTTGTACTCGTTCCCTGGCAGAATCATCCAATGAGCTCTATCCACTGACCTACCATTTCCTCCTACCTTATCTATCAAGGGTTAAAGCACCAGGAAAAGTTGCAAAGGAAAGGTTTGTGTCCCCTTGAGTTTAGAAGATTACGATGACCTACTCATGGTGTTTAAGATGGTAAATGTTAAACGTGGAGAAACTATTTCCTCTGGTGGGAGGGAGCGGAACAAAGAGGCAGAATCTTTAAACTGGAGCCAGGCCATTCGTGTGTGATATTGGGAAGCATTTCTTCACACAAAGGATGGTGAAAATATGGAAACCTCACCACCAAAAAGCTGTTGAGGCTGAGAATTAGTGGAAAATGTCACAACTGAATTGATAAATGCTTGTAGTCTAAGGGTATTCAGTGTTATGGAATCAAGGTGGGCAGATGGAGTAAAGTACAGATCAGCCATGATCGCATTGAATGACTTACCAGACTCAATGAGCTGAATGGCCACCCTTGTTCCTCTGCTATCCACTCCTCAAGACTTTTAAATTTGTAAACAACTCAATCCAAGTTCCTCTTCATCTTTGCTGCTCTAAGAAAAACAATCCCAGTTTCTCCAAACACCCCACATCACCACATAACGAAAGCCTCTCAAAGTTGGCGTCTTCCTGGTCAATCTCGGTGTTTGCTCCAAGGCCTTTGGCATCCTTGACAGGATAGAACCCGGACACATCCCCAAGATCTTTCTGTCGGGTGCCAGGCCCGGAGCCAGAAGAAGCTCAAAGTTCTGCTTCAAGGATGCCTGACATGAAGGGCCTAAACATCGATTATGGCACCTCGGAGTTCTAGACACTGGAAAATGGTGCCACCTCCTGTGGACTGGTACTCTGCACCACCCGGACCAGTTGCCACACCAGCTTGGCAACAGACACCTGCGTCAAAAATGTTCTCGTCTTTCCTGAAAATAAGGTGGCCAAGCTCTGGCGCAACTAATGATTTGCAGAAGGCGAGATGTTACCTCTTTGCCCCTGAGAACCTAATTTCCTTTCTGTTGTGTCTGAACCTCTCTGACCTCATCTACATCCAAATGGTAGAAATAGTCGAGAGCTTCAAGTTTTTAGGTGTCCAGATCACCAACAACCTGTCCTGGTCCCCCCATGCTGACACTATAGTTAAGAAAGCCCACCAACGCCTCTACTTTCTCAGAAGACTAAGGAAATTTGGCATGTCAGCTACGACTCTCACCTACTTTTACAGATGCACCATAGAAAGCATTCTTTCTGGTTGTATCACAGCTCGGTATGGCTCCTGCTCTGCCCAAGACCGCAAGGAACTACAAAGGGTTGTAAATGTAGCCCAATCCATTTTGCAAACCAGCCTCCCA